>NC_142878.1:25171212-25471742 GCF_051225735.1 Oryctolagus cuniculus | reverse complement strand
GAAGAGCACTTGATGGCAACATCCTCAGCTTATGTCTCTATGTGGGGCTGGTGAGTGTGCGTGTGTGGGAGAGGGCAGGCAGCGTGTGCCAGGGCAAGCAATGTCATCCTGAGCGGCCCAGCTCTCACAGGTGCCCAATCCTTCTGTAGGAATCTGCATGTACTGCGCGCTGCTCCGGTGGCAAGGCCTAGAGAAAGAAGGCAAGTGGTACACTTCACCCTGAGGTCGAGATCGGTTTTGGGGGAGTCTAAACGCACACATGTATAATGCAAACGAGGGTTAAACGGACACTACAGAGGCAAGCAAAGCAACACAAAGGCAGAGGAAACCACATCACCGCACACACACAGACCACGTGCAGACTCTAAGAATATTCCGTATGCCTAAAACGAGCATCAGCTGAAACAGCTCGAGACAGGTGAGCCTGTTGTGGCTGCCATAATTAACCTGCCCTGTCATCTGGCTGGAGGACTTTACCCCTGATGTCCTTGGAGTGCAGGTCATTGTTTCTAAACATCAGCGAGTGGGTTGGCAAGAGCACGCTCTGGACATCGCACGTATGGGAGAGCAACAAGGAGACTGAGCCCAGGTGTGCGCCTGAGAAGGCCCGTGACGCACTGAGGTCACGGTTCTGAGGTGGTGGTTCGAGCCCTTGACAAGGAGTCGCAGAACCCTTTTAACTGCCCACCACCGTCACACTTTGAATTCAAGACTTTCAAGTTAATCCTGGGCAGGGGGTTGAAGCGGTATGTAAAAAGCTTCCAAAAACAAGGATGTTAAAGCAAATAAAAATACTTTAAAAAAGTTTTGTTAGAACAGGTGACAGAAGTACAGGACATCATGACACAGCAGATATGCTAGAAGGAGAGGCACAGGAAATTGCTCCTATGTACGATCCCGGTGCTCATGGGACTGTGCAGAGGTGCTTGCAAGGGATTAAGGAAGAGTGAGAAATTCCTTTCCCAATATTAACTGACAGGCGAGGTATTGGAAAACAAGTGATTGGAACCAGAGAATTAACGTCGAATTCTCCCAAGAAACACTTCTCTGTCTTCATTCCTGATTCTGAATGAATTAAGAAATGTCTGGAAAAGGACAATTAGGAGTGAAGCCGTAGAGAGGAGGAGTAACTATTTGAAAACCTAGGTACTACACAGAGTGTCTCGGGTAGTGAGTAATGCTAGTTCCCAGGGAATAGGAAGAGGATTCTAAGTTTGAAAACCTGCGCACTACAGACTGTATCTGCTAGTGGCTAATGCTAATTCCAAGGGAAGAGGAAGAAGGTTCTTTGTAAGTTTTTTTCAAACTAGGTAATTTTTAACAATTAAATGAACTGAAATGCAGCAGTGACCACACATTCTACTTTTTGTTACAAATCCCCTGGAATTTGGCAGGCTGCACCCCTCAGGTAGGGCAAGACTCAAGCTGCTTTGTGAGCAGAGCATACCGCAGGACTGCACTGGGTTGTGGAACATTCTTGGCAGCAAAGAGTGTGAGGCCAACTGAGCCCCATGCTCCAGTGATCCTGATACTTGACCCTCTGTTAGAAATGTGCCAAGGACACCCCGAACCCTTCATCACCCAGCTTAGAAGCTAAGAGCTCGCATCAGCACTGCCAACCAATGCCAACAGAGCACCGCCATTCAGTGCACCTGTAAAGGCGGGGAAGGCTGAACTCGGAGGTGAGGTTCAGAAGCCTCAGCCTCGCCCTGGAACTGGTCTGATTTTCCAACACACAGGGAAAACTGATGAGACAGGTGACCCAAGTTGAGCATGGCAGGAGCCTCCCGCTGAGGCTGGCCGTACCTGTGGCGTGCTGGTTTCCGAGGTCCTGTTGAGCTCCTCCTGCAGGCACGGGTTTGTCCTTTCGGCCTGCAGCAGCTGCTGTTGAAGCTGCAGCAGGTGCTCCCGGGGCACCATCGGACAGGCTTGCTGCTGGAGCAGCTGCAGATCCCAGGCGTGAGGGGCGGGGCTAGGCGTCACAGTGGACCTCGGGGGCTGCATCTGGAGGGCAAGGGCAAGGGCAAGGGCGGGTCAGTGGCAGTGCCTTTGGGGCCAGGGCTAGCCTGAAGGCGGCAAGCCTGGGAAACCAAACCTATGGACGACCAGGAAATGGGACAGCATGTGAGCCTCGACAGGACACACAGGAAAGAAGCGTTCTGCCAGGGGGCGCCACCGATACAGAATAAGCAAACTTGTTCACTTCAAACTGAGCGGGGCACTCTCACAGCATCACAGCACGAGGTACCGATGCAGAGGACAGCGTCTGACTTCTGTCTCCTTTTTTTCTTACAACATGGAAATTACACTGCCAATGCTGAATCAAGAGGGAGTCGGGAGAAGGAGGTACTTCAGTAACTTACCATTCGGTATGCTTCTTACAGGCAAATGTTAGTGACTATCTCTTTTCCAACCCAAAGATAGCTTATTATTATTATTATTATTTTAAAGAATCTCGTGTTAAAAAAGATCTTTATGTCTCTTCATTTTTCAGCATGTGGTCATACCCTCGAATAAATAGCACAGTAAGACAGGCGATTCCTGGGCACGAGCTAATACCCTGCCCTCTGAGAACTGCAGTAGGTGAAGTCCTTGTTGGAGGAGAAGTCCTTGTTGGAGGCAGTGAGGAAGTGGTATGTGTATCAACGTGCCAGTCGGTGGGGGAGAGCCTGAGGCGGCTCACCCAGGGCTTTCTGGCCAGGGAAGCCTGCTGTCTCCCATTTGTCAGCACAGCTGACAGACACGGGGCTCAAACAGAAGGCATGCAGCAGACAAGACCAAGTATGCACTCAACAAGAAGCACCCCCAGGCATGTGAGAAAGGGGGAGGGGACCTCTAGGGTGCAGTTACAATGAAACATGACTGTGAGACTTCAGAGCCACTATCCGTTTCCAAACAGGTCAACTTCTGAGCTGAGCCGTGCCCCATTTTGAAATATTTCTAAGTTGGAGATGATTCAGAAAAGCTACCCTTTCATTTTCCTCATTAAAGAATGTGGAGAATTATAACCCCAGGATTTTATAGCAGTGGGATTATTTTCCTCAGCTATAAATAATGAGGAAAACCTTGATACACAGGTAAATATTCCACAACTAAAGCACAATGAAAATGAATACTGGCTCTTAAAGAACTGGTGGACAACAGAAATGATTACATGGACAAGGAGTGGAATGAGATGTCCCCATGCTGTGAAACTCGGGGAAAGAGAATGTTCTACCTTCACACACTATCTCGGGCAGAGAACTGCACCCTTCTCTGCTACCTCCAACCACTGAGTTCTAGGTACAGGTTAGCCACAGACAAAAACAAGAGAAAATTACACGAGTTAGAAAAAGAGGAGGCAAAGTTGTGTTACAAAAAGAGAAAAAACAGTACCAGTTTATTATTAACATGCATAAGAGCCTACGGAGGACCAACACTGACCTATCTCTATGTATCTTCACCTACTGTAATTTAAGGGGATTGTGAGCCTACTTGCCTTTACCAGTGCCCACTATAATTACTCACGAGAGTCCAGGACCAGTATGGAATTGATCTCTTGTTACATCCCTTGCCCCTTGGAGATGCAGAATAGGAAGTGTAAAATGTTTGTTGTTCAGGTGTCTCAACTGTGGACTTGGCCACTGATCTAGACTATAAATTCCCCCCTCGGGCCGGCGCCGCGGCTCACTAGGCTAATCCTCCGCCTAGCGGCGCCAGCACACCAGGTTCTAGTCCCGGTTGGGGCGCCGGATTCTGTCCCGGTTGCCCCTCTTCCAGGCCAGCTCTCTGCTGTGGCCAGGGAGTGCAGTGGAGGATGGCCCAGGTGCTTGGGCCCTGCACCCCATGGGAGACCAGGAAAAGCACTGGCTCCTGGCTCCTGCCATCGGATCAGCGCGGTGCGCCGGCCGCAGCGCGCCGGCCGCGGCGGCCATTGGAGGGTGAACCAATGGCAAAGGAAGACCTTTCTCTCTGTCTCTCTCTCTCACTGTCCACTCTGCCTGTCAAAAAATTAAAAAAAAAAAAATAAATAAAAATAAAAAAAATAAAATTCCCCCCTCGTCCCTCTTTGGAGAGAGAGTGTGACAGATAGCAAACTCCTATCTGCTGGTTCACTTTTCAAATTCCCATGAAGGAGTCAGAGTTCAACCCAGGTCTCCTACAATGGTGGAAAGGACCCAACTCATTAAGCCATTACTTGTTGCCTCCCAGGGTGTGCACTGCTGAGGAGCTGAAGGCAAGAGCTAGAGCCTGGGAGGCAGCACCTTAAACTCTAGGCTGAACACCTGCTCCCTGTATCCCTTCTTTTTTATGTTCAAAATGAATTGTTGACTAAACACTGCTTTGCGTAGCTGAAAAAGCCCTCGTGTGGGAGTCGAATCCCAGCGTCCTCCTTCCATGTCCTGGTCTACTGACTGCGCTCCCCACACCCGGGTAGGACAGGTGTTGCACTGTCTCAGTGGAGACAGGGAAAGATTCCTTCCACATACATCAGATGAGAATCACAGAGAAAGCTCTGCTCAACCAGCCTGGCCCCAAGGATTCTAAGGGAGGAACATCTTCCTGCTTGCCCACCACCTCTTACCCCAAACAGGTGAGAATTCTACCAGAAATACACCCATTCTTCAGGTGAGTTGAGGCAGAAAAGACTGAAAAACCACTGTCGTGTCCAAAAGTGGCATATGCTATGCTATCACAATATGAATACAAACTCAATTGGTAGTGCTGGTGGGGAATGACTAAGGCCTAACGGAGTTTCTATCTGGAGTGATAAAAAGGTTTCAGCAGTCGTGATAATGGTTGCATACCATTGTGAATGTCATTAATGCCATGGAATTGCATATGTGAAAGTGGGTAAAATGGCAAACTTTAATGTATATATTGACTATATTTTACCACATAATGTAACATATTAAAAACCATTAAATGGTATATATTTCTTATGGGTAAACTATATAGTACGTGAATTACCTCAATGCAACTTAACATTCCAGTCTGTCAGACATCTGTCAGGTTAACAGGTCAGTCTTTTTTCCTCATGTGAGTTGGACTAGAATAGCATGAGACGTTCTTTTCAGTGGTCAAATGGAAAATTCATGTGTTTTCCTTATTCAGCTCCAGTGCCAAGAACACGAATTTTCCCACTTATTAGCAAATATTTATCACCCAATCAGGGGCAAATGGTGGCCAATCCTATCAATGGGGCTAGGAGAGGCAGCTTCCATGCACGGGAGGCGCAGATGGAGAAAAATTGGGGTGCAGAGCGGTTGTGTTGCCCTGTTACTCTGCGCTTTATCATTAAATGTGATGGGCTGAGCCTCGTATATCTCACTTGTTAGAGGATACAATCATTACATCCAGAAAAAACAACATCTACATACAAGCTCAGCCCACTGTTCAAGGCTTTGAATACATTCATTATGTTGTCAGGAAAAAAAATGGTTTGGAATTAGCTATTTATAGTTTCACCAATCCTCCACTGTGGGTCAATCAGAGAACATCAAATCGACAGAAATCTTAGTGGTTATTTAAATATTGATGCAGTATGGTTAACCATATTTCACATTTAAAAAGCAAACACTAATTTTTCAAGTTTCCTTTGCAATTGTTCAGCTTCATAAGAGAAAATATTTAAATATCTGCCTTCAGAGAATTCCAGCTTTAAAAACATGCAAACACGTTGAACTTTTGAAGAGCACAAAGACAATTTTTATGCATTCTTCCCTAGGTAGATTGCATTAATTCATCAAGTGTTAGGTTAACTGACATTTTCATTTACCCAAAGCAAAGCATGTCAGTTAAATTTTTCAGAATAAAGAGAATTTGTACGTAAGCTGTTATATTTCCTCTTAATTGTACTGAGGATTCAGGAAGTCATCAAGTAGACTGGAACCCAAGCAGTGTTCGGGCTGACAAGTTTTACAAATCATTTTCAAATTTATCAAATGTGCATCTGTCAAGGGAGTGGTGAGTACAAATGTACTAATGAAAAATGGCAGCACTTGAAAATATGACTTCTAAATGTAACTGCTTTCAAATTCCCTGCACAGATCTTCTGTTATTAGAGAACAATCGTAAGAGAGGTCAGGAAACTGATAAAAACAAAGTGATGGCCTCAGAGCTTTGGGCCTCTAGGTCAGGATCAGAGTCCCCACTCCCTGAACTGGCTGAGGTACAGGTCTCTGCATTTTAGGTCAGTATTACTCCTCCCTGTGCAAAGCAATATGGGTTCCTTTGACTGTGTAATTAAGCAAAAATGCCTATTAAATGTGGTCCAAAGAACTCCACTGGGCACAGCACTTAGATTTTCACAACAGGAATTCAATTCCATATTTAGTCTCCCAATAAATGGCTCATTCATGGATTAAAATATTCTTCATAGTTTCAGGCAATTTGCTTAAAAAAATGTACCTCCATCAGCTGCTCATCCAGTTTCACTTGTTTCTTTTTCAGGCCTTCATTTTCCAAGTGAATCGTTTCTAATTCTTGTTCAAGGGAATTCATCTGACTGACCTGTGAGAAAACACAAAAAATCTGCTTAAACACCCAAGTTGCTCTCCTTAATTTTGACCAATTTGTCCTGGTCATAAATCTCAACTCATGGAGGAAAGCCAGGGTAATTCAGCAACGGAAAACAACAAACAATGCGATTCAATGCCTGGCTTCCATTTAAGTAATCTCATTTTAATCACCCCTTCTGACATAAGACAGATTCCTTAAGGCAGCTGGTGTTGAAACTTTGATGTCACAGACTATAAAAAAAATCTTATCTATAGTACACAACACACACCCACATAAAAAAAATCAAGAGTTCATGAAAAATGAGTATTATGAAAAAACCATGCATCGATTTTTAAAACACCATTTGCATTCAAGTATCTTGTAATGACATTTTCCATGACCTTTAACTTTCGTGAAATAACATATCCTTGTCTAAGCCATGTTCTCCGTTGTCCTCTAGTGGTTTCCACTAAATTGATTTCAGGATCTTCAGTTGGGACCACACTGTCAGGAGGCCAGGTTAAAGGTTTAAAACAAAGTACATACAACCTCATTCACATAACTCTTTCTCTGCTTTCAGGATGAGACTGGAAGATTTTAGGATTATCCAACTTCGGAATTTGCTGAGCCGGAGGACCTGGAGCTTCCAAATTTTGTCAAGTAGAAAACAGACGATGCTACTCTACAACGCTGAATTTTTCTTTTTAATCAAAAAGAGCTGAGAAGAGCAGGGAGAATTGTTGAACTGAAATGTCATCTTTCCAGGGCCAAGGTTATTTTAAAATCTAGCACCAGCCTTTTCCCTTCATGATCAGCCAAAGAAACTCATCGCTTTCTGAAAAGTTTTCTTGAATGCATCTGAAAATAAATGGCATTTCAATTGCACAGCCAAACCAGGCTTAGTGCAGCAAATGATCACAGTTTTTACAAACTGAAAAGTTTTTCTTGAGTCTTTTGTGAGAGAAATACCGCTTGAGTCTTCTTTTTCCAAAAGGCTTGGGACTACAAGTATTTCAGATTCCAGATGTTTTTGGATTGGGTAACATTTACATATACATAATGAGATATCTCAAGAATGGACACCCCAGCCTAAAGACAGAATTCATGTGTGTGTGTGTGTGTGTGTGTGTATGTATATATAATAGTAATCTTATTTTTAGTACATGTTATGGTTTGAACAGGACTTGACTGCCGGAAGTTTTATAGTAACAGTCAAAGGACTGATGTTAATGGTTGATGATTAGCTTGGCGATGTGACCCCATTACTGTGTCTGAAGGCAGGGCCCCAGGGGAAGTGACAGGATAGGATTCAGTCGCTAGGGCAGAGTCCTGTGATGGAATCTTGATGGCTTCAGGAGGAGAGACCACACTGGAGGGTGGATGAAGAGTGTGGCATGTCTCTGTCTGCTCTTGCTGGCCATGTGACCATCCCTCTGCCATCCTCTTGTCTCCCCACATGCCTGAACCACTGGGCCCCCTGACTTTGGATTATGAATCTGCAAACAGCAAAGCAAACCAAATCCCCTTCCTCCCTCGGCTGCTCCTCTCGGGTATTATAAGTGATAAAAAGCTGACCACCAGAGTGTGGTCAGCTTTGACTGTAACTCCCCCTCCTGTGAGGTCAGGTGTGGAATTTTCCACTTGTGGTGTCATCTCGGCATTCGAGAAGCACTTCCATATTTTTGAATTGGGCAAGCTCAACTTGTTCATTCTTCCCAGATTGGTAAACATATTTTTAAAAGAACAAAGAAGGTAATAGAGAAAACTCATGAGTTTCAGTTTAAAGAAGAAAAGGAACAACAGTAACTCCCAGAATAACACTGGTCCAGGGATCTAACTTCATGGGACCAAGTACAAGAAATCATGCTAGGTAGTGCTACGGAGGTCTGACCAGGTGGCCCCCAGGAGCCCCACCTCCGGTGTTGTTTGTACCTGTGCATTGTCTCCTCCCACACTACAGAGGGGAAGTGTTGTGAAGAGAATAAAGCAGAAGTGATAGTATGTCACCTCCACGATTAGGTTATGAAAAGCACGATGGGGGTTGGCTTGGTGGCACAGTGGGTTAAACCACTACTTGGGATGCCCACATTCCATATGGAAGTGCTGGTTCGCATTTTATTCTGATCCAACTTCCTGATCATGCACATTGTAGGAGATGGCAGCTGACAGCTCGAATGCTTGGGCCCCTGCTCCCCAGCATGGGAGACCCAGGTGGCATTCCTGGCTCCCGGCTTTGTCCTGGCCCAGCCCTGACTGTTGTAGGCATTTGAGGAGTGAATCAGTAGACGGAAGCACTCTTTTATTCTGACTTTGAAGTAGATGAAATTAAACAAAATAGACACTTTTAAAAAGATACTGTGGTACCCATCTTGGTCTTTGGGTTTCACTGTCTGCCTGGCATCACTGCCTTGGGGGGAAGCAGGAGCCCTCGCCCACCAGAGGGCCCAGGTGGTGATGCAACTGAGGTCTTAGGCAATCAGCCCATAAGAAACAGAAGCCTCCGGCTAACAGTCAGGGGAGAGAGCCTGGAGAGCAGAGCTCCAGCCGCCTGGAAGCCCTCAGGTGACTGCGGCCCTGGTGACCTCCGCACGGCAACCTCACGGCAGCTCGGGCTGCGTCTGCTCAGCCAAGCTGCTCAGCTCCCACCTCTTCGCCACGTGAGACAGTAAAGGTCTGTTGGCATTCGTTGCACAGCAACATGTAACACAGACTGCCTTCAGATGGTTCTAACAGTCACGCTCTCTAAGAGGGCTCTTTAAAAATTTGTGGGAAAATGGAATTTCAAAAATTTGAGTCAATTTTTTAAGATTTATGTATTTATTTGAAGGCAGAGTTACAGAGAGGCAGAGAGAGAGAGGTCTTCCATCCGCTGGTTCACTCCCCAGATGGCTGCAATGGCCGGAACTGGGTTGATCCAAAGCCAGGAACAGCTGGGACTCGAACTGGCTGCCCATATGGGATGCTGGCACTGCGGGTGGTGGACCAACCTACTGTGTCACAGTGCTAGCCCCCAAAATAAATTTTAAATTGAATTTTCCACCAACTTTAAGAAGCACCCTCATTTTTTTTTTTTGCTAACTTATAAAAGCATGCAATACAAAGATGATTCACTGTCGTATTTTATAAAATCTTAAATTATACCTTTTTCAATCATTAATCAAAACTATGATACTGCTGAGACACGAAGAGAGAAACTATAAAGAGATACTCGGATGAACCAAAATATGCCCTTGTGACCATTTCCTTAGAAATGGGAAGAAACTGCAACTTAGAAGCACAGTACACACACACACATATACACACACACAGACACACATACATATATACACTCATAGACACACACACAGACACACGCACACACAGACACACACACACATACCTATGGCACATGCGCAGAAACTCACCTTCCTGGTGGGAGGGCACCGTTCCGTGTGGCACTGCTCACTCTCTCGCTTTAAGCTCAACTTTTCTTGCTCTGTGAGTCGCACAGGGCCTGACAGGTTCAGATGTTTCTGGTGCTTCGGGGGAAGAAGCTTGGATTCACCCTGATGGACCTAAGAAGAGCAGCAGTGAGAGGAACAGCACGCGCAGTCAGCCAGCCAGGAAGAACAGCCAGCAGGCGCAGGGAAGGCTCCAGCAGCACTCGGGTTCTGGGTGTGAGCAAGACTTTGCCAGCCCAGCCTGCCCATCCTGCAAGCCTACTTTTGGGAATTGACAAAGGTCCTTTCTAGATCAATCCAGTTGGGTCTACAAAGCCATCGCCGAGTCTCCAGGAGTCAAGGGCGTGTGTGGTGTGGCTGCCCGTGAGACGGACGCAGAAGGCCCACGCACTATACCTGAGCGTGACTCTTGGGAGTCACTGGACAGTGCAGACCTAAAACAGCCCTCATGAGGACCGGGTTCCATGAGGACAGGGGCCACGCAGCTTCTGCAGCAGCAGAGTTTCTAGCACAAGGAGGTGTTCTAGAGGACAAGCTTGAGAAAGCTCTTCCCGGAGGTGTTAGAACATGGGTTAATTATCTAACTGGGTAACTTGGTAGCAGAGGTTAAGAATTCATCAGTCCATCAGCTGGTAGTTGGAAAAGATGACATCAAAGGGCCAGCGCTGTGGCCCACCAGGTTAAAACCCCAGTCTGCAGCACCGGATTGCATCCCGGCTGCTCTTCTTCCATCCCAGCTCGCTGCTATGGCCTGGGAAAGCAGTAGAAGACAGCCCAAGTCCTTGGGCCCCTGCACCCGCATGGGAGACCCTGAAGAAGCTCCTGGCTCCTGGTTTTGGATCAGCTCAGCTCTGTCTGTTGTGGTCATTTAGGGAGTGAACCAGCAGATGGAAGACCTCTCCCTCTGGCTCTCTAACTCTTTCAAATAAATAAATAATTCTTTAAAAACAAAAAGATCATTCAAATCTTGACATTAAAATGGGCATCTGGAGTGGGGGTTTAGCCTAGGAGTTAGGATGCCTGCCGCCCACACGGGAATCCCTGAGCTGGCTATCTGGCCCCAGCTTCCTGTTAATGCAAACCTTGGCAATCAAAGGTAACAAGTCATCGGGCTCCCGGATTGAGTTCCTAAGCTCCCAGCTTTGGAGAAGGCATTTGGGTTGTGAAGCATGAGAAAGGCACTCTTGTCTCTCTCTCTGCCTCTGAAAAAAAATTTTACAAAAGAGGCCAGCATTGTAGTGCAGCAGTGAACCCACCACTTGGGACACAGGTGTCCCATGGCAGACTGGCTACCTTGCTTCTGATCCAGCTTCCTGCTAATGTGTCCGGGAAGGCAGCAGAAGATGGCCCGAGTGCTGTGGCCCCTGCCACCCATGTGGGAGACCAGGACAGAGCTCCTGGCTCCTGCCTGGCCCAGGTCTAACTGTAATGGTCATTTGAGGAATGAACCAGCAAGTGAAAGCTCCCTCTCAATCTATAAATAAATACATAAATCCTGGTAAAAGCAGTTCAGTAAAAAATTGACAAAAAAGGGGGACACCTTTTTCTCTTATAAGCAGATATTAAGACCCACAAGATATGAGCACCGCATTGCCAGCTTTATACTACTTGTCTTGGCGGCTAGCCTATTTGAGGAATATATGGTTCACAAAATTTCCATAAGTCTACATTTTGGATATGAGGATTAAAATCACAGTTACATTTTAATATACACAGCTTATACAAAAGGAAAAATATTTTATAAACACATCAGGATAAAATCACATGTACGTAAATGATCAACTATACATTCTGAAAGTAAGTCTGCCATAGCAGGATACCAAAAGGCACAGCCCTGAGCCACGTCAATCCCATCAGACATCCATTTTCATCTCCAATGCGTCAGTTTCAACCACGCACCACGTGTGCCACTTTTCAACATACCTTCTCCCGGGAGTGTGTGAGCTCGGATTTGGTCTTCTGCACCGTGGTCTCGAGCCTCTCATTCTGTTGCCAAAGCAGCTGCTGTTCCGGGTTCACCAGATGATCTAACTTGTCCCAAGACAGCCTTTGCTGCTGGTTCTGGAATCCTGATGGACGGGTGGCTCCATCTGGGGCCCGGTGCTTAAGACAGAATTGCAGAGTTAATCCTTAGAAACAGGTGGACGGGGGAACTTGTGTTTTGAAACATGCATCTCACTTAATGTAATGACAACAATTCTTAATCAGTACCTTTCAGTCTGCTCATGGGAGTAGGTGTATGCAAGTATAGCTATAAACAAAACAATATTCTGGAAGCTTGAGTTGTAGAAAGTTTGGAATTCTTTGGCCTTGGGTGGAAGGGTCCGGTCAAGTCCAAAGGCAAGTATGGCTGTAGGGCAAGTCCTGGTTCCATGGGACCCAGGTACATAGAGGGTGGAGGCTCCCAAGCGGCTTTGTTCTGAAGAAGTCATCTTTAGGAAACAAAGGAATTCAAAGCGTTGCCAACTTGGAAGGCTTCCACATCTGCAGTCGGAGCCTCTTTTAGAATCTAAAGCACATATTGTGCATGTAATTGAGGCCTGAATTCAGGAATACACTTTAAGCTACCAAAGTGGTTTTTTTTTGGATCTTAAAAATAATCTAAGAAATAAAAGTAACATGACAGGATAAGCCTCCTTTCAAGTCAAACATGGGGGAAAAAAAGAAGAACAGGCACAATATCCTGGTGAGAAAAATGTCAACCCAAAAGTAATTTTTAAAATGGAAACTTTTTTTTTTTAAAAAGGTATCACTGTGAAATAACTGTATTAGTACCTACTTTTTATTATAGGGCAAAAATCCTAGCATCTACCCCAAGGATATCTGTAGCACTGTTCTTAATTGTACATAAACGAAAAAGCTTTGTGAAAGGTTAAGATGAGACACTCCTTCTGTAACACCAGCATAAGGCGTCCACCGGTTAACACTTGAGCCAGCTCTCCCTGGGCTTTGCGATGTCTTAACAACCCGTTCTGTAATGGGAAATTCAGTACTGGTGTTTTAGGCCACAGTTTTCCTTTTCAGCAGAAGCCTTACTTTTGTGCAGCCTGTGTTGGGTGTGTGTGTATGTGTGTATATGTGTGTGTGTGTTGTGTGTGTGTGTGTTCCTAGATGAATTTCTTGCAATGGTTTTCTCCTCTATCATTTAACTAAGGCAATGTTTTAACATTATGAATACTGAACAGCCCAGCCACACTCTTCCGGTTTGCTTGATATAAAAAATGACCTTTTGGTATCACTGGAGTTCCATTTATATGAAGTTTAGACACACGCGTCCCTAACCTATGGTGGCAGTGTGTGTGGGGAGGTCGCTTGGGGTTGTCAACTGGAGGGGCTGAGGCAGTGTTGTATTTTTTGATCCAGGTGTTAGATACACAAATGTACACACAACAATGTGTAAACCACGAGTCTCATACATACTTACACATACACGTGTAGAAAAATCCCTTCTCCCTCAGTGGAAACAGCCATTACCTTGTCACCAGCATTCTGCAGCTGCTTTCGTAAAGACATCACTTCTTGTTTTAGCGCCTCCTTTTCCTGCTGTGTCACTCGGAGGTCAGATTTCACCCGGGACATGTGCAGGTTTACACTCTGCAGTGTATCTTCTAGATTCTGCACCTGCATCGCGAGAACAACCACACACTGCTGCACAGGGCCTTGGGGGCTCAGCGCTAGAACATCTAGGGACGAATGAGCAAGCGTCCCCATGTTTGCTATCCCCAGCTGTGTGTCCAGGAGCTCAGTGGAAACTCAGGATATTATACATATCGATGGAACGTGAAGTTATATTTAGGACAATGGTGACGTGTGCCTGGTCACGTGCTCAATCGCCTGGGAGATTACCAAATGATGTGTGAGAATCACTGTGTGCCACATGGCATTATAAAAGAGGATTTCCCTGAATTTTGTAGAAATTGTATCACAGCCTGTGATGTTGGTTTGTGAAGGACCTCTTGGTTGAAAATAACATCGCTGCTATGTGCTGCACAACGACGTTTCAGTCAACAATGGACCACATAGATGATACAGGTCCTAACAATGACGTAGCCTGGTGATGTCACAACCGTGTTGGGGTGTGTGTGTCATGTTTGCACAATGACAAACCTGCCTAATGATGTATTTCCCAGAATGCATTTCTGGTATGAAATGATACATGATTGCATAGAGTAGAATTCTACTCTATGCTAATCTCTCATATAAATTTCAATTAAAAACACTAAAATTGGGGGCTGGCGCTGTGACATAGAAGGTTAAGCCTCCACCTACAGTGTCTGCATCCCATCTGGGTGCCAGTTAAGACCCAGCTGCTAAGCCGGCGCTGCGGCTCAGTAGGCTAATCCTCTGCCTTGCGGCGCCGTCACACCGGGTTCTAGTCCCGGTCGGGGCGCTGGATTCTGTCCTGGTTGCCCCTCTTCCAGGCCAGCTCTCTGCTGTGGCCAGGGAGTGCAGTGGAGGATGGCCCAAGTACTTGGGCCCTGCACCCCATGGGAGACCAGGATAAGTACCTGGCTCCTGCCATCGGATCAGCGCGGTGTGCTGGCCGTGGCGGCCATTGGAGGGTGAACCAACGGCAAAAAGAAGACCTTTCTCTCTGTCCACTCTGCCTGTCAAAAAAAAAAAAAAAAAAAAAAAAAAAAAAAAAAAAGACCCAGCTGCTCCACTTCCAACCCAGCTCCCTGCTAATGTGCCTGGGAAAGCAGTAGAGGATGGCATAAATCCTTGGGCCTCTGCCACCTACATGGGAGACCCAGAAGAAGCTCCTGGCTCCTGACTTCTGATCAGCCCATTCGCAGCCATTGCAGCCATTTGGGGAGTGAACCAGTGTATGGAAAACCTCACTCTCTCCTTTTATCTCTGTATCTCTGCCTTTCAAATAAATAAATCTTAAAACATAAATTTATAACAGGAATATTGATAGAGATTTTAATTACAGTAGGGTGTGAACCTACTTTAGAAATCCCATTTTTAAAAAAGATTTCTTTATTTGAAAGGCAGAGTTACAGAGGTAGAAAGAAGAGATCTTCCATCTGCTGGTTCACTCCACAAATGGCTGCAATGGCTGGAGCTGCGCCGATCCAAAGCCAGGAGCCTGGAGCTTCTTCCCAGTCTCCCTCATGGATGCAGAGGCCCAGGGTCTTGGGCCATCTTCCATTGCTTTCCCAGGCCATAGCAGAGAGCTGGATCAGAAGCGGAGCAGCTGGGACTTGAACTGGCACCCATATGGGATGACAGCACTGCAGGCGGTGGCTTTACCCGCTACACCACAGCGCCTACCACATAAATCCTCTTTGTAAAGTAGGAGCAAGCAGTTATTTTTCACAGCATTCTCAAGCCTTCCTAAGTAATAATCAGAATTAATGAGCTTTGAGGGAAGCAGTGCTTACATTATCACACTGTAAATGTGTCTCATTAGGTTACATGAATCACGCTGAACCCTCTCGGGTCCCTCTCACCTGGAACATTCTTTTCAGTGGGATTTGTTAGAAAAAGAAGGGAAATTCTAACTGTGATGATGGAACAAGAGCGGTCCCCATACCTTTTCCTGGGAAGCCACCAGCTGGGACGTTAAGCTCTCATTCTGGTGTTCCCACGACTTCTGTTCCTGCTTCATTGCAGCAATTCTGTGCTCCAACAGCCTGGATTTGGCCAACTGTTTCAGCAAAACAAAGGAGTTAGCAGGGTGAACCTGCAGAGACCCGGCTCCCCGTGGAGGCTGCACTCCCGCTGCAGTGCACACGCGGGACTGGAGCACGGCAAAGGCACAAGCGTTTTCCTGATTCCCTCTTCCGCCTCGAACTGTGGCAGGGGCTTAGCATCTTTTTGTGACTTTTCACTTCTCACTGCTGGTATTTGGAGGCTGGGAGATGGTGGCCTGGCAGGCAGTGAGAGATCTCAGGAGTGCAGCACAACAGGCAAACACAGAATGCCCAGGAAGGTGGGGGGGGGGGGCAGTGTTTGGGGATCTGCTAGGGAAAATACAACAGAAAACAAGAATCTATGAAATTCCAGAATAGAACCAATATATTCCTATATAAGAACAGCAACATAGGTCAGTATTAAGTAGCATGATATATTAGGATGGGGCCAAGTGGATATTTAATAAAATTACTAAACAATGACTGTGGACTCCAGTCACAATCATGGGTGGAGATCCAGGGTCACACAGGCCAGCCGAATGCTGCTGCAGGGGCTTCTGGAATAAGCAGGCCAACACGGGACGCCCTCGGGCCCTCGTCTATGACAGACGCTCGCGATGTGCTAGTGCCAAGAGGGAGGCGCCGTCTCGTTGCCCCCACTACCTTTTCTGCACAGCTATTTAACTCTTCACTCAGAGCTGCTTTCTCTTCCAGTAGTTGCTCGTTGTAGCTCAGCACACTAGAAAGTCTCTGCTGGAAGTCCGAGAGATCGGGGCATCTGGGCAGCTGCAAGAGACAAACACACGCCCTCCCATCACCTCTCACGGCTGCGTTGCTTGGCTCAGCATCTCTCTCTGTCGACACTTCAGACGAGGTGCAAACTAGAATCCGCTTTGATAAAAGGTTCCCTTAGGCTTCCCTGCACTCCTCGGCTGTCTGCCGAACTGTGTGCTTGGACTCACCCAGCGGGACGCTGCGAAATAATGATCCCAGCTTTCCATCGCACCTTCGGGGTAAAATCACATACTGCCACGCCGTCATCCACTTAAGCTGCACACATGCAGTGTATGACAGGTTCCTCAGGTTTTAAGTACAAAAATATTTACTTGATAATCCTCAAGCCTGTAAAATTGGCATGCGCCCTTAGAGGGCGTGCGCACAGCGGCCAGTTTGGAGATAAAGCCATCGGATTTTCTGCTCGTTCCAGGCGCCCTTCCTCGTGGAAGATGCCGAGTGGCCCTGGCAGCAGTGCACTGCTGGTGTGGACACGGCGGCCCCCCGTCTCCATTTGCTGACATCAAGGCTGATGTGTCCCTTCCCAGCACCGCTGCTGGGTCGTTCTTGGCTGTGGGGGCCGCCCTGTACACGGTAGGATGTTTCACAGCGTCTCTCACTTGACCCACCGGATGCCAGTGACGTCAGCCCCCAAGGTGTAAAAGCCAAAAATGTCCCCAGGGACCGCGAAGTGTGCGGGGTGGGCGAGCCTCTGTCACTCCCACCTTGTGGAGAGGCACGGCTTGCTTCCTCGCCCCCTAGCCCTTCCCCACAGTTACCCGGTACTACCTCGCCTCCGTCTCACTTGATTTTCACACGTTCCATCTTTATTATGATTTTACGGCCACTTTTCTATTTACTACCTGAAATTCTTTTACACTGAGCTTTAGGAATGACATAACAAAATAGACTCTGAGCGTTTCCACTGGCAAGAAAACACAGCATAGCTTCCAGCTCTGAGCAAGCCCGAGGGCTCAGGGAAATGCGCTGGACTAAGAGAGAGCCTTCTCCCTTACCCACGACCTGGCTGCTCAGCCCCCAGACTCCCACGAAAGCCAGGCAGCGCTGTGGGTGTCTCCACGCTGGCGTGTGGCTTCTGCTGCTGTGATCCGCGTTTCTGTTTGGTGCAACACAAATGCACACAAACATCCTTTGGGAACTACGAATCCCGGCATCACAGAGTGGCACAGGCTGTCTGGGTGGTCTAGGCTGTGGGACAGCGGTGACAGGTGACTCAACTGCTCCAGAGCTTTCTGCTGCTGATGTAACAGCCCCCTCCCCGGGGCTGAGGGGCTCACTGGTTTTCCATCCCGCTCCTTGCGCCAGCGCCACTGTAAAAATGTGCCATCCCAGAGTGCTGCACGAGGCCCTCCTCCTGGTGTTCTTCCTCCCAACTCTGCTCCTTTCCTTCTGTCTCCTAGCTTAGTACACGTTTCCCAGGCTACAGATTTGGGACACTTTGTTACCATCTTAGAGCCTGAACAGCAGACAGACTTTCAAAAGGTAAAGGGGGAAAAAAAACCCCAGATGCCTGGGTTACTTGGGATGAATTTGCTAACAAGATCCTGGGAATCTTGTTGAGACAGCAGAGAAAGGCTCTGGGGGTTGTAACTTCGGACAAGTTTATACAGAACTGACAGCTTCTCCACTGATGGCACAACACGTACACCTGAAGTATTTGACTTGCAAAGGTTCTCACAGGGCGCTAGGTAGGAAGCTGGGTAACAGCGGGCATTATGAAACAAAACAGCTGTGAGTCTGAGAATCCCAGTAGGAGAGCCAGACTTCCCGGTGTTCATTAGAGAAGGACACAAACAGGACAGCAGGTGCTGCAGATCCGGTGCAGATTCAGTGTGTGTGTGTTCAGGGAAGGAGACCTCTGTGCTTATAGGCTGAACAGACACAAGGAGGAGGATTTTAAATCCAAGGGTATCATCATATTAATCCAATCTAATCTAAATGCATCAATACAACAGAACTGAATTCTCCGCAAGTTAGGACTGTTCCAATTGAAAGATCCTTGCCTATATTGAATCAATGAAGAATAAAATACGACAATGCTTAGGACCTAATTTTTAAGGTACATCGTCTCTGAACTTAAAATTAAGCTTCTGTTTGAAACAGGCTTTGGAAAGCCTAGTCCATAAGAGAGGCTGCCTCCCTGGCAACGCTCTAGAATTTAGTCCTTTGCCCAAGATCAAGTCCATACTTGCTACGAGGAGAAGGCAGCCCAGCCTCATCTGTGTCATACCACAGCGAACAGGGCTGTGGGTCATGGGAGGCAGGAGGTCATACTCCTTCAGACAAACGGGGTGCTTTAGCACCTGGCTGGGAGAAAGCAGCAGAGCAAGTTTCTCCAATCATAAAGGTCGGGATCCGTGTCTAGGAGTAGTTTTAGTTAGAACTCAGACACACCTAAGTAGCACAGCACACGCAGGATGAGTCCACGCAGCCCTTACAAATAGACTCACACTCAACTCTACTCAGCAACAAGCCAGTGGACAGGACTCAAAGCCAAGGGCACCTGGGTGCTAGAAGCCCCAGACCGTCAGTTCCACATCGTTCTAGAGCCACCGTGCCATGGGGCAGCACGTGACCTCACCTGTTTCATTTTTTCCAGTTCCTCTTTGAGAAGGAGATTCTCCTGCTCCATAATATGGGTCTGCAGTTTAACTTCAGAAAGCTCGGCTTCCAGAGAAGACACCAAAGTGGAGGACTGAGAGGGCAAGAAAATCCAATAGTACATCGTCACTTAGGCTGCGGGCAATTTACTACGCGCGTAACAGACGACACGACAGAAATAACAGTGCAAAATCAACAACACGTTTTATGACCAGTTCTCATACGCAGTGGAGCCAATCAAAGCTATTTTAAAAAAGACTTTCCACTTAAAAGGCACGAGTATGATTTCTCAGTTTTTATACGGTTTTCCACTATACTGTTACCACCCTTCTCTTAGGGTAGCTATTTTGAGATTAAGCAAATCCTGTTTCTCCTCAAAATTCTGCTTACTTATTTTAGTATCTATCAATGGAGTTTTAAAAATAATTTTTAAAAATGTTCATTTGAAAGATAGAGGTCTTCCACCCACTGGTTCACTCTCCCCAATGTCTCCAACAGCCAGGGCTGGACCAGCTGAAGCCAGAGGCCCCAAACTCAATCTGGGTCTTCCGCATACGTGGCAGGGGCCCAAGTACTTGACTCATGACCTTCTGCCTCCCAGGATGCATGTTAGCAGGAAGCTGGAATCCAGAATGGAGTCAGGACTTAAATCCAGGCATTAGGCTACAGGATTGTGGGCATCTCAACCGCTCTGTCCAACACGTGCCCCTGCAATTTGTTTTACTTAACACCGTGTCCTAGAAATTGGTTCATATAAATCAAAATCTCTCCTTGTTCTTAATCTCTGCACAGTAACTCCTCCATGGTGTACATGTACCTGCTACATTTACTCCACTGCTCCTTGTATGGGCACATTTTGCAATTACAAACAACACTGCTATCAGGAGCCCTGTGCACAGGGATTTTCGTATCGTTGCAGGTGTGCCTTTAGGGATATTCCTAGAAGTACGACTGCGGGGCCTTTGTAGGGAGCTATGTCATTATGTTAGGCACTGCCAAATATACCTTGGCAAAGACAGCATCAGCGGACATCCCCGCCAGCCAGGTATCAAAGTGTCTGTTTTCCCGCAGCGTTGCCATAAAATAGACTATCCTACTTTTAAATCGTTGCTGGCTTCACAGGTGAGAAATTATTTATTAGCACGGTTTTACTTTGCATCTCTCTGATTATGAGTGATTTTTCAACATTTTTTCGCAGGCCTGAAGGCCATTTTGATCTTTTTTAATAAACTGCTTGTTCATGTGTGTCTCCCCTTTATGCCTGCAGATTTTCTCCTGTGACTCCATTTTGCAGAGTTCTGTACTAGCCCTTCCCTAGTTCCATGTGTTGTAAATAGTCGCTCCTAGTCAGTTGTCCTGTGACACTTTTTATGGTATTTATTGCCAGGTCAGATTTTTTTTTATAATCTATTTCCTTTATTGCCTCTGACTTTTGGGTCATAATTATAGTCCTTTGTTCACCAGAGTGAAAGACAAATACAGCCATGTTTTTTTCTAGTACTTGTCTAGTTTCACTTTTTATATTTATACTCCTAATCCAATTGGAGTTTATCCTTGCACACGGCATGAAATGTGAACCTAATTTTATCTAATTTCCAAATGCCTGCCCAGTTACCCAGGCACCAGCGACTTGAGGAGTCACCTTTGCTAAATACTAAGTTTCCATTTGTATTTGGGTTGAATTCTACACTTTCTATTTCCCTTACCAATTTGTCTATTCATTTGCCATGCTGTCTTGATTACTAAGGCTTTGTGAACACATAGTTTAACACAAATATTTCTCCTATTTCTTGATATTTCCTCCAAAAAAATCTGTAGGGGAGCTGATGCCATACCTGCACTTTACAGCGTTCCAGTTCTTCTCTGAGAGTGGAGTTTTCTTGCTCCCAGTCCTTGAATATACCGTCTGCTGGCTCCTTTTCCTTTTGGCATAGGATTTCTGCCAGACGTTGATTAAGTTCTTGCATTTCGTCCTGATTTTGAGAGTTCTTTTGGCTAAGTTCTGTATTTTCCAAATCCAACTGTTGGTTTTTGGTTTTTAACTCTGAAATCTAATTAAAATCCAGATAAGTTTTAAAAACTTTTTACTCTACTTCTGCTGAAAAACAGATTTAGAGAGTAATTGTTCTCTCTCTTCATAAACTTTTAAAATTAGAGAAATAAATAAAGGAAATAAAATGTGCTCATTATTACCATTTAATCAGTTGAAACGTGAATGAACAAGTGAGATACAGGCTAATCTCCCTCCACAGGGACCCATTCTGCATAGCTAGGAGCAAATCCCTCCACATCACTCCCCATGCAGACACAAAAGCTAGAGACAAAGATTCTTTACTTCTTTTTAGTTTAAAGAAAAAAAAAAAGGATCATTTCATGTTTTGACAGCCTGCTTTTTCACTTACACTATCTCAAACTTATCTTCCAAGTCAGTGCATGCAAAAACTGCCACACACTGTATTTTTTAGTGACTACGAGATAGTCTCCATAATGAGACATCCCACAATGCATCACTCCATTCCAACACTGACAGAGCTACAGTTTTATCACTTCCTTTAATTGCAAGGAAACAAAATGATCTTTCAGAAAATCTGTTTAAATATGGTAGCATTTTTTATTTAGGATTACTATTTATTAGAAGTAGGGTTGCTGAGTTAGAAGATAAATATATGTATGCATATGGAAACTTTGCAAAGTTCATGGAAAATGGGAGCAAAGGATAAGTTTACTTTGGTGTAAAAATTTTAAAAAGATTTATGTATTTATTGGAAAGGCAGAGTTAGAGAGAGAGAGAGAGAGAGAGAGAGAGATCTTCCATTCTCTGGTTCACTCCCCAAATGGCCACAACACCCAGGGCGTGCTAGCAGGGAGCTGGCTTGGAAGTGGAGCAGCTGGGGCCAGTGTTGCAGCACAGCCTATGATGCTGGCATCCCATATATATGGGTGCTGGTTTGTGTCCTGGCTACTCCACTTTTTATCCAGGTCCCTGCTACGGATACTGGGAAAGCAGCAGCCGATGGCCCAACTGCTTAGGCCCCTGCCACAGGGATGAAGCTCCTGGCTTGTGGCTTTGATCTTGATCAGCCCTGGCCATTGTGGCCACTTGGGGAGTAGACTAGCGGATAGAAGAGACCTCTCTCCCTCTCTTTCTCTGTCTCTCCTTCTCTCTAACTCTTTCAAATAAATTGATCTTTGGGGGAAAAAAAAAAGCTGGGATTGGAACAAGTGTCCATATGGGATGCCTGTATTACAGGCAGCAGCTCAAGCTGCCAAGCCACAATGCCAGCCCCACAAAAATTTTTTCAAAAGACTCAAAGAGTTTTTTCATAATAAGCATTTTCCATGAATTAAAAAATGTATATATTTGATAGCCTGAAAGAGAGTGAGGGAGGGGAGAAAGGAGAGCGAGAGAGAAAATGCTCCCATCTGATGGTTCACTCTCCAAATGCCAGCAGTGGCTGGGGTTGGGCCGAGGCCAAAGCAAGGAGGCAGGAACTCAGCACATATCTTCCTCATGGATGCCAAGAACCCATTACTGCTGCCCTCCGGGGCTTCATCAGCAGGAAGCTGGAGTCAGGAGCCAGAGCTGGCAATCAGACCCAGGTACTCCATTGTGGGACACAGGCATCTTACCCAATTAGCCTCAACACCCATCCAAGCCACAGATTCTCTGAAGGCCTCTCATATGCATGGGTTTCAAAACCTTGTGACCAAAATAAACTTCTCTTTTAATTCCATTTTCTACGAAAATTTTGTTATTTTACTTAGATGTTCATTAACTAACAATAAGATTTCTTCCATGTAGAATAATAGGAGATTGAATTTTGTAACTACAGTACTTCAAGTGGATTTAGGTATCTATTACTGTCATATATAGCTTTCAAAAAAAGTGGCATTATGGATTTTTAATGATTTGCATAAACAAATCATGCTGCTGGTTGGGAGAGCAATATCTTTCTTGCCTTTTTAATTTTGATTTTCAAATAATACAGAAAAGTACACAGAGCTCAGTGAGCACATGGAGATTTAACAATTTTTATCATTTTGCCCTATTTTCTTCCCCTGTAAATATTATTATACTCATACACACATACTATTGTCCTTGAAAGCAGGAATATTAACATCATATAACATGAGATTCACGGCAAATTATCATGAAGTGGGGGAAGGAAGGGTATATTATTATGTAAGCAGTACAGTTCATTGAAGACAATATTTATAAATATACCAAATAATATAGCATCCACACATTTTTATATGATATATTAAATTCCACATGAGAGAAAACACGCCAAGTTTTTTTTTCTGTGTCTGGCTTATTTCATGTAGTATAATGATCACTAGTTCCATCCATTTTGCTGCAAATGTCAGGATTCTGTCCCTATTTATGGCTGAGTAATATTCCCTTATGTATATATACCATGTTTTCTTCATCCAGTCTTCAACTGTTGGACAAGCTAGGTTGATTCCCTACCTTTGCTGTTATCAGACTGTAATCAATATTTCACGCACCTTTTGAAGTACCCACATACATTACTCTTTTAACAGATCTCCCAACAATGTCTTCCCCACCGTGGCACCGCTTACAATTTTACCCACAATGCACGAGGACACTGATGTCCTCACCCACTTTTTAATACTAGATGGTAGCAGTCTTTGATTTTTGCTCTATCAGTTGGTGGAAACCCATTTAATTTACATTCCCTAATAACTAATGAGACTACTCACCTGTTTACATGTTATTTTCTTTTTTTCCTGTGACTTAGCCATTCATACATACATACATATATATATATATATATATATTTTTTTTTTTTTTGACAGGCAGAGTGGACAGTGAGAGAGAGAGACAGAGAGAAAGGTCTTCCTTTACCGTTGGTTCACCCCCCAGTGGCTGCAGCGGCCGGCACCACGCTGATCTGAAGGCAGGAGCCAGGTGCTTCTCCTGGTCTCCCATGGGGTACAGGGCCCAAGCACTTGAGTCATCCTCCACTGCACTCCCAGGCCACAGCAGAGAGCTGGCCTGGAAGAGGGGCAACCAGGACAGAACCCGGTGCCCCGACTGGGACTAGAACCCGGTGTGCCTACAGCGCAGGCAGAGGATTAGCCTAGTGAGCCGCAGGGCCGGCCAGCCATTCATATTGACTGCCTGTTTTTCAGCTGGGTTTCATGAAAATGCAAAATATATTCTGGATCTATTTTAAGTACTGGGAATGCACTTTTCTTGGCAAGTCCTTAAGGCTTTGATTGTTTCGGATGAGCTCTTAAATGGCCTTCCCTTTCTCAGCTAGAGACGGACTGTTGCCCACCCCAGCGACCCACGTGACTCATGATTCTGAGAGAAGGTGTGCTGAGTAACTGGCATGAAAATCCGTCCTGAGCTTTGGACTTGCAGTTATGGTGCCGAAATGAAGGCACATTAATTGAAAATACACAAAGGGCAGAGGTGGTATGTTATGAGTGTGGTTTTAGGGGTGTCACCTCCTATCCTCATTGATTATAAAGCTTGTGTTACACACTTAGCATCTAGAAATAATATACATGTCATCTCACAAAACACAGGAACCTACTTTAGAGTTGGAATTAAGTGAGTGTCCATTTGCAAACTAAGAATGTAGGTATATGTTCTGCCAGTAGCACATGCTATAAATTTTTACATTTCAAATAAATTTCAGAATGAAGAAATACTGGGAAATATTAAGCATTTCCTTACTTGCTTCTTTAAATTTTCAACCATCTTCTGAATTGCAGCTTTTTCCTGTTTCACAGTTTCTAGCTTTTGCCTAAAGAAACAATAAAAATGTAATTTAAGAGTTAAGCTCTAAAAGTTGAAGTAAAATAATTTTTAGTCCTTGTAAAAATGTCCTAAGGAAATTTAAATAGACCATGCCTTACCACATTTCTTCCTGAGATGCATTTAATTTCCCTAACTTCAGGTTAGAAATGCTATCTTCTTCACTTAAAGTAGTAATTTCGTTTCTCAAAATAGAATTTTCCTCTTGAAGGTTTTCAGATTCATATCTGAAGTAGAGAGATTAAAAAAAAATGTTTTAACAAGGCAGTCATCTGTCATCTTTGGAAAATATTTTCTAGTGACTTCCAGTAAGACCAGGATTCCATGCCAGTTAGAAAGGGAAGCCGAAGTTCGTAGTCTCTTAGCACTTGGAAATCAAGTTATGACACACTGTGGGACGTAAGCGCGAGACTGAGCGTCCACTCTGGCTGCTGCTTTTCTCACTGGTAGCCACTGAGCAAAGGACTTGGTGTTGAGCAATGACCTTCATTCGCTCAGTCTCAAGTCCTCTCTGCTCGGAACGGACATCACTCGGCGTACCTTCTACCGTGGTCACTTTCAGGTACCCACAGCCACACTCGGGTTTACTCTGTGGCTTTCCTCCTCTCTCTCCATTCTGATCGTCAGAGCTAAAAATGGTCTGAGGGGTGAGGAGGAAAAACTCCATTCAGAATAAATGACTTTGTTTCCTGTCATTAAGATACTTTAGACATGATGTAATATTTTCTAAGGCTTTTTTTTTTTCTTTTGGAAAAACCCAATTTGTGGGAAGGCTCATGCCACCCTATTTTATAAAGTTCAAATGAGCAGTGCTTTGAATTAGTTCCACTTCTGTCTTGCCTTTTCAAGCAGATTTATTGCAAACTGGTAGCTCCTGGATCAAATGATATGTTCTCAGAGCAATGTTCAGTGCGTACTCAGAGTGATGGAAGTGCAAAGCTGCAAGCCACAAGACATTTTTCCTGTATTAGTAAAAGGACAGAGTTCTTGTCGACCAAGTGGGTTAATGCACACAGAGGCATCCGCGCTCATACGTCGTGTTTTAACGTTTAGCAAAGACAGACAAAAGCGCCTATCCATTCCGAGGCTAGAACAGAGTTAAAGACACACACACGGGGGCCGCCCGGGGTTAAGCAGCGAACTCTTGCCGGGGGCTGTGGGGACTTGTAACGGCAGTTACTGGCACACAGAGCAAGGGAAGGCCTCCTAGGCGAGGTCGCTCTACTCGTTAGTAGGACACGGAAGCGGGAGGACATCTACCGCGCTGCTGTCTTCCGGAGGCCTAGCGGGTTAGTTTCTCTAGGGACAGCGCGCAGCGCCTGCAGCCGCCGGGAGGCGCCCAGCTGCGTACGTTACCTCAGGAGTTCAACTTTGTGCTGCATCTCAGTGCACGCCGCGTGCAGCTCGTGCATCACGGCCTTCAGCTCCTCCTGCTCCTCCTCCTGCTCGCCCGCACAAGGCCCGTCTTTTTGCTTGACCAGAGTGGCCACTCGCTCCCTCAACCTTCTCGTCAGCTCCTGCAGCTTCTTCTTCTCCAGGGCCAACTCCGCTATGGTGGCCTGGCGCCGCAAGCGCTCCTCTTGCAAGCTCAGGCGAGCGGTGTTTTCCTCCGGCGGGGCCGGACCCTGTGCTCTGGGCTGTTCTGGACGCACCTGAGCGTTGGCTCTGGGGCCGCGGCCAAGGTCATGTGTTCTGACTCTTCCCAAGAGCTGTGCTGTCTCCTGCTCAGGGAACTGCCTGGCTGGTTCACAGTCTTCCGTACCCGGGCAGACGCCTGTGACCTTGGGCACGCGCTCTGCCAGGGCCTCTTCCTCAGGGGCCGCTCCCAGGTTGTCCCCACAGGTGTCCCAGCAGGAGAAGCAGTCGCAGACGGCTCTTTCCTGCAGCGTCTCAATCTCCCCCTGCAGCCTCGCGACCAGCACGTTCAGCTCCTCGTTTTCTGCTCTCACCTCGTCGTAGCTCCTGTCCAGGCTCAGCCCCGTCTCGGTCACCTCGCCCGCCCTGCCGAGCTCCTCCTGCAGCCGGAACAGCTCGGTGCTGAGCGCCTGGTTGCTCTCCAGGGCCTCCTCGTAGCGCGTCTCCAGGGCGCGCAGCTCCTCCCGCAGGCAGTCGTTCTCGCGGCTGGCGTCCTCGTACAGCGCCTTGTACCTGGGCGGAGCCTCGGGGAGCCTCTCGAGCATCCTCAGCTTCTTTCTCAGCACCGAGACATGGCAGAGGAGGTGCTGCTTCTTCTCGGAGGCGCGATCGCAATCTGCGCGCAGCACCGCCAGCTGCTCCCGGAGCTCCCCGATGCGCACCTTCAGCTCCCAGGATTCCGT
Organism: Oryctolagus cuniculus; assembly: GCF_051225735.1. NCBI lineage: Eukaryota > Metazoa > Chordata > Mammalia > Lagomorpha > Leporidae > Oryctolagus > Oryctolagus cuniculus. The sequence continues at coordinate 25,444,678 of NC_142878.1, read as the reverse complement.
CCTGGTCCCTTCACTGTTTTCCAGCTCGGAAAAACTCTCCAGGGACGTTTCCGACTCCCCGACTTGGATCTCTTGCCTCTGGACAGAGCTCGTCCCAGCGCTTTCCTGGTCCCGGGCCCTGTCACCTGGCGAGTCACCGGGGAGGCGCCGCGTGGTTACACGGTCTCCTCGCTGCATCTGGTTTTGGGGTGCCAGTGATTCCGCTTGGTCCACACAGTCTCCAAAAAACTCAGTGGCTGCCTCATCTAAGCAAGAAGACGCTACTGACCCCGGCTCTAAGGTTTTCAGCCTCTGCTGCAACCTCGAAATTTCTGTCGCCATCTTCACGTTTTCCTTCACGGCTCGCTCGTGAGCTCTCTGCAGGCTCAGGAGGACATCTCCGTTTTCCTCCAGCAGCTGCTGGCCCTGCTGGAGCAGGGACGTGGTTCCGCTTCCTTCCTCCGCCAGGCAGCTGCCCGGCGGCCCGGAGAGAGACGGTGCCGCCTGCTGCAGGTCCCCAATCTGCTTCTGGAGCCTGGAGATTTCCGCGCTCATCTCAGCCTTGTCGCGATCGGCCTGCTCGCAGGTCGCTCTGTGCACGCTCTCCAGAGCCAGCAGCTTGGACATCAAGTCCTGCCTCTCGCACGCAGGCCCCCTTTCCAGCTTTTCCAGGCGCTGGCTGCCCAGCGGCTCGGCGGCCCCTGCCTGGCGCGGCACCTGCTCGCCACCCCTCGCTTCTCTGCAGGGATCCCTCTCCAGCTCCAGAATCTGGTGGCGCTGGTGCTCGGACACCTTCCTGAGCTCATCCAGGTCCCGGAGGAGCCGCTCTCTCTCGACAGCCACGCTATCCAGATGTTCCTTGTAGGTTTTCTCTAGCATCTCCCTCTCCTGGGTCAGGGCCAGAGAAGTGGCTTTCTCTCGCTGCAGAGTCTCCTGCAGCCGCTCGCGGGCTTCTGCGCACTCCTGCGAGAGCTCGTCCTTCTCAAACTGCCACTGGGACCTCTCCTCCCGCTGCTGAGCCAGGAGGTCTTGCAGCTCCTGGCGGTAGCGGCCCTCCAGGCTCTGCAAGGCGTCTTCACAGCTCTGCGTGACTTCCTGGCGCTCGGCCTGAAACCGGGCTTCTAGCTCAGACGTTCTTCTAGTACACTCTGTTTCCAATTTTTCCCTAAATGTGGTCAACATACAGCATTACTGGTGCTGCCACCAATGCCAGAGGCAAACAAAAAACATTTTTTCCTGTGCATACCGGGGGTTGCCAAGCAAGGAATGCTTCCAAAAACGGTCTGCACTTACTCCTCTGTGACTTGCGTGTACTGGGGTGCCATCTTACTTCTCAGTGCTGAGACTGGCAACCATGGTTCCATGTAAAACTTACCTCTCTCTGGAGTGAGGGGGAAATTGATGCAACCAAATTACTGGGCATACTCCTGGGTGCATGTGTTTACGGATTTTAAACCAAAGACCTAAACTGGTATTTCACATTGAAGAGTCACACGCCTAGGACCCTAAACTCTAACTTGGGAAATGGAGACCACATATGAAGCAGCACGGAGGGATGGTTGTTCCGCACACTATACAGGTGTGCGTGGAACAGCTTCACTCTGCTTTTGCGTCTTATTTAATAAAGGGGCAGTAAGTTTGTCAGGGTATGAGGCTCCACAGCGCCCCGGTGAGCCGGGGATCTCATGGGAGGGACGTGAACTTGAAGCACTGCGCCCTCACTCGGGGAGGAACTCCCACTGACCACAGTGTGCAGCTCTGGGGAAGCTCACAAAGCGACCGGACAGAACTAGGAAGGAAGCACATTTCAGGTCATTGTAGCCTCAGCTGGAGCCCGAGACGGCACCAAGAAGCAAATTCTCAGCTTTCTGAAGACAAAAACAAAAACCAGTTCCAGTAATGCCGAGGGAGGCTTCCGGCACAATGGTAGAAAGCTTGTCAATGCCTCTACTCAATCCCAGGGATGCTAGGCCTTCCACTGCCTTCCAAGTCCCCTCTGCTGACCGGAACCTCGGGACGCCCCGCTTCCCCTCCCCTCCTTACCTTCCCTCCTGAAGCTCCCGCTGGTGCCGTTCCGAGAGCTCTTTCCTTAGCTCTGCTTTCTCCAGCGCATGCTTCTCCCCCAGGCTTCTCAGCTGCTCCTGGTGAAGCTGCTCCAGGCCCTGGGTCAGGCCTCTCACTTTCTCTTCTGTCCAGAGCCCCTCCCTCTCCCGGCGAAAGCTCTCCTCGGCTTCCTCCAGCCTCGCCCTGAGCGCCTGCTCCTGCTCCAGCCGCAGCCTCTCCTGCAGGTGCGCCTGCTGCTCCTCCAGCTGCGCTCGCAGTTGGCGCTTCTCCTCCTCGTGCCTGCGGGTGGCCTCCCACTGCGCCTCCGTCAGCACCTCAGCCTGCCCCTGAAGTTCTGCCACTTCCCGTTCAAGGTCACTTATTTGTTTCGCCAAGGTGTGCGCCTGGTGCTCGTGCTCCTGCCTCAGGGCCTCTTGCTCCTTCGCACGGGCGGCCCTGCTTTCCTGCAGCTGCTGTTCATAGTGCAGGACCTGCAGCCAGAGAGCAAAGTCACCACCAGGATGGTCACCGCGTGGCCCTGGGAAGGCTCTGAAACAGGGGCTGCAAGGGCACTTTTCCCCTGTGACGTGCCTCGGCTTCCCCACTTTGTTTCCAAGCAATGCAATTCAAAAACACTTCAGGTAGGGCACGGAAGTAAGGTATCATTTGCTTTTCGTTTTTAACTTGGTTGAGTGTTACTAGTTTCTGAACAACCCTATTAAGAACTGAGCCAACTCGTCATCCCAGACAGCCTTTGTCTTCCCATGCATCCTTCCCCACTGCAATTTTAGGGCCTCAAAGTAGCCAATTCAATTCAAATATTTATTCACTACCTCTCAGGTACACCACAGACTACAGTTACCATTGTAATGCATAGTCCCCACCATCAAGGATAAACCAATCTGGACATGTATAAGACAACAGTAAGTACACTACAGGGCAAAATGCAAAATATAAAAGCTATAGAAAATATATTGGGGCTGGCGCTGTGGTGTAGTAGGCTAAGCCTTCACCTATGGCGCTGGCATCCCATGTGGGCACTAGTTCTTGTCCCAGCTGCTCTACTTCTGATACAGCTCTCTGCTTATGGCCTCAGAAAGCACTGTTAATTGGCCCAAGTGCTTGGGGCCATGAACCCACATAGGAGACCCAGAAGAAGCTCCTGGCTTCAGATTGGCTCAGTTCTGGATGTTGTAGCCATTTGGGGAGTGAACCAGTGGAAGGAAGATCACACTCTCTGTCTCTCTCTCTCTCTCTCTCTTTGTCTATAACTGTAACTCTGAGATAAATAAATTATATATATATATATATCAACTTCAATTCTAAGGAGAGAACAGCCACATTTGGCTGGGGGAAATTCAGAAAGTTTCATGCAAGAGGCAGCACTGGATGTCAACTCTGAAGGTAAGGAGACTTTCAAGAGGCAGAGGGAAACAGTAATAGCGTAAGCACAAGAGGACAGAGTTTGCTGGACAAGGGTGCACTACCTGGTGTGGTTGAGAGACAGGTAACTCTAAGGAATGATCACAGACTGGAAATGGAAGGTAAAGGCACATGGTGCAGGGTTTGGAAGCCAGTGTTCAGAACCTGTAGCTAATGCAGAAGGCATTCAAAGGGGCCTTTGAAGATGTTTAAGACATGTTGTTAATGAGTTGGAAATAACAATGGACTTCAAGTTCCCTGCTTTCCAGGGCTGAAGACCTTGTGAAGAAACTCTGTCCCAGGAGGGAAAGGCCTTGTCTTTAGCCTGTAGAACTGTCCAGAGGCTGTGGGCCCCAAAATAAAAAATGAGGAAGGCTCTACACACAAAGGCTTGTCACAGTGTGAAGAAATCGGAGCAGTGGGTCGGTAGGAAGGGACTTACTTTATCTTCCAGCTCCAGTCTCAGGCGACACAAGTCCCTGTGATGTTGTTCTTTCATCTGTTCAATGACCAGCTCTGCCTCAATGCTCATATTCAATGGACGGCATTCTTCAGAGCCCAGCCCTGAAAACACATGGGACCATTAATCCTGCCGCAGGTTCAGGAGAGCCCTCTAGTTTATCTTAAGGAAGAATCCTCAGCCTGAATTGCCACACATGTGACCAACTAGGAACCAGCAAAAGCCAAGAGAATTCTCCTCTCAAGCATCAGGGCAAACAAGAAGACAGGAAGGTGAACAGATTGTTCCATGTCCAGACAGTGAAAACAAACCTTAGTAGAATCCATCTTTGTGAACAGTAGGTGGGGACAGCTGTGGAAAGTGTTGCCTAGGGGTGACCAACTCTTCATGGAAATGCTGCCCCATGAGTAGCTTGGTCAAATCAACCAACTTTCTTAGCCATCTGAGAAATACTGAGTGACAAATTAGCAGAGGGGCAATGTGACAGGGGAATGAATGGCCAGCCAATTGGCTGCTATGCCTTGAGGACTTAACGTCATGGGTCAAGTTATCCAACCCATCACTCAACATTACAGGAGACTAGATATTATCACATGAACTTCCTGGAGTGTGGTAGAGTCTCCTCTTAAATTATCAAATAAAATAAGACAAAAAAAAGCTGGGAGGGGGCATAGGTTAGGAACATGGATAAATCTAATCTTGTAGGAGGAGGGATGATTCTCAATTCATCCATTTGGGTTTACCTCTGCATTGCCCATGAACATGAGAAAAATGGTAAAGCCTACGTTGGGGGCTGAGCTAGCACACAGATAAACAGAGTATGCCTAACACTCTTGGGATAGGGAGACCCAAAATACCTTTCTACCTGGGGAATCACAGGCATATGAGAGAAAGGGATTCTTCTTGGATAGCTCGGATTGACATACTTTTTTTTTTTTTTTTTTTCAGGTTTTGAATGTTTTTACTAGAGATATTCTTTTCCTGGGCTTTGTCGTCACATGCTATGGCATGTCCCCAACTGGGAAGTAACACATAGAGTATTGGCCACCTTAATATGGTGCAACACCACACGCCCACAAGCAGCAACCTCAACACTTGCTTGTCTATGGAAAAGCCCAGAGAAGTTGCTGACACCTGTCATAGAGCCCAATGACCTCCATCCTTGCCCACAGTGAGCCAAGAATCAGAGCAGGGGTCTCCAGGCCTCTCTCCCCCCTGTATTATACAGTAAGTAGGGGAGAGGAGGAATAGACGACCTGAGAACTGGACTCTGTCCCCAGCAGTACTCAGAAAAGCTGCCGACAACAGAAGAGATGACTGATTCCTTCCTGAAGTTCATTCTCAGGGCTCCCAGTGAGAGGCAGGATATGGGAAGGGCGGGAGAGGGCTGATGGTCAGTGTGGGTGGGCTCGTAACCAACTTGGCTTTCCAACATGGCCACTCCAAATCTTCCCCAAACACCAACCCTTCTTTATCTTATTTGTATTGTCTTACAGAGGCAATACAGGCATTTAGGAGAGACAGCCGAAGCAACCCAGCCAGGGACCATGTGGTCTGTGGCTGGCCCGCTCACCAGAGCCATCTTCACACCAGTCAGGCACTCTTGCAGGAAGGCAGGGGTCAGTGACAGCCCAGGGTCTGAATTCTAACTCTGGAGACCACAGATTTAGAGCCAGGTTTTTGTTTGTCTTAAATAAATAAAGCAAATACCCCTGTGGTTTGAATTTTCCATTCCTTCCCTGATGCATATCAAATTCACATGGAAATACGCTCATAAAGACTTCAAAGACAAATGAACAACCAGACCACAAAAGAAATAGCTCAAACAGAGTCATGCCAACATTTTTTTTTTTTTTTTTGCTCCTTCGGGTTGCCAAAGATTCGTACTTTGCCGTGCAACCATGGTTCTAACAACAAAGGTCAAAGGCAGAGACTGAGAAGACAGTCTCAGAATGTGTTTACCGTGGTCGGGCTCAGTGCCACTGCCACTGCCATCCAGTTCCTCTGCCAGCGAACTCTTCACGGGCGCCCTGAGTGCCCTGCCTTGGGCGCGATACTCTTCCAGCTCAGACTGCAGTTCGTCCACTTGGTCTTGTAAAACCTGGGGTTTACAAGCCAGCACCCAAGGCACCAGCAACAAAAGACAAAAAATAGATAAATTGGACATCTTCAACATCCAGACTTCTGCGCTTCAAAAGACACCATCAAGAAAGGTAACCCCGAAACTGGGAGGAATGTTCTGCAAATATTACAAGTAGATCTGATAAAAGACCTGTAACTAGAACGTTCAAAGACTATTATAACTTAATATTAAAAAGACAAAGAACTCAATACATGGGCAAAGGGCTGGTGTTATGGCACAGCGGGTTAAGCCATTGCCTGTGAAGCCAGCATCCCATATGGGTGCCAGTTTGAGTCCCGGCTGCTCTACTTCCAATCCAGCTCCCTGCTAACAAGCCTGGGAAAACAGCAGAAGATGGCCCAAGTCCTTGGGCCCCTGTCACCCATGGATCAAGTTCTAGGATCCTAGCTTTGGCCTGGCTCAGCCCTGGCTATTGTGGACATCTGTGGAGTAAACCCATAGATGGAAGATCTCTGTCTCTGTCTCTCCCTCTCTAACTCTGTCTTTCAAATAAATAACTCTTAAAAAAAATAGGCAAAGGATCTGAATAGATTTTTCCAAAGATACACAATAATTATTAAGTCTATAAAAAGATAATTGGCATCATTAGCTATCAAGGAAATACAGTTCAAAACCACAATGAGATACTATTTCACTGGGAAGACGTGAATTAAAGAGGCACAGAGTAACAGCTGTTGATGATTGTGTGCAGAACTGACAATGGTGGAACCACCTTGGAAAACTTTGCCAGTTCCTCAAAAATTAACACATACCCACAATTCCATGCATAGGCATATGTCCAAGGGAGATGAAAAACTTCCATACCAATGTTTACAGCAATATGCAACGTAGCTCCTACATCCCAGATGTCCATTACTTGATGAAACAAAATGTGAAATATCTGTACAATGGAGCCATTAAGAGGGAACAAGGTACTGATTTGTGACACAAACATGGATAAGCCATGGAAAACTCCGCTAAGTGAAGGAAGCTGATTGCACAGGATCACAAGTGGTTCCACTCATAGGAAATGAAAAGAACAATTGGGGCCCACGCTGTGGCGCAATGGGTTAACGCCCTGGCCTGAAGCACCAGCATCCCATATGGGTGCTGGTTCAAGACCTGGCTGCTTCACTTCTGATCCAGCTCTCTGCTATGGCCTGGGAAGGCAGTAGAGGACGGCCCAAGTCCTTGGTCCCCTGCACCTATGTGGGAGACCCGGAAGAAGCTCCTGACTCCTGGCTTTGGATTGGCACAGCCCCAGCCATTGCAACCAATTGGGGAGTGGACCATCGGATGGAAGACCTCTCCCTCTTTCCTTCTGCCTCTCCTCTCTGTGTGTAACTCTGACTTTCAAATAAATAAATAAATCTTTAAAAAAAAAAAAAAAAAAGAAGAAGAAGCCAGTCTATGGGAAGTGTAGTAGTACGGGTGGGTGTTCGGAACAGTGGTTAAAACACCACTTAAGACAGCCACATTCCATGCTGGAGTGCCAGATTCAAGTCCCAGCTCTAGCTTCCTACTAATGTGCAAATGAAGAGCAGCAGACGACGGTCCAAGTACTGGTGTCCCTGCCACTCACGTGGAAGACCTGGATGGAGTTTCCTGACTCCTGGCAGGCATATGGGGAGTGAACCAGCAGGTGGGAAATAACTCACTCACTCTCTGCCTTTTAAATAAATACAAAAAATAAATAAATAAAGACAAATTGGATTAATAAGGCTGTAGAGCATGGGAGTGGAGTAGGGGTTTCTTTGGGGGATGATGAAAATGTTCTAAAATTGAGTATGCATGATGAGTATACAACTCTGTGAATATACTAAGACACTGAGTTGTACACTTTAAATGGGTGAAATATATGGTATAAAAAGCTGTTTTAAGCACTCTGGCCTCAGAATCAGCCCTTAAGGCATTAGGATCTGGCTAAAGAGCCCATGAGAGTTTTTCAGGCATGGAAAGCCAAGACACTGTGGCAAAAAATGAACTACATGAAAGATCTCTGTGAGTGAGATTCCAGTGGAAAGAAGGGGCCATCAAAGAAGGAGGTACCTTTCTCTGAAGGGAGGAGAGAACTTCCACTTTGATTACTGCTTGGTCTAAATAATGTTGGAGTTTGTGGACTCAAGAGGCTTCCATAGCCTTGGCAGCTCATGACAAGAGCCTTGGGTGATCACTGATATCATAAATAAGAGTGTCAATTGTTAAATCAACAACAGGAGTCACTGTGCACTTGCTTCCCATGTAGGACCTCTGTCCTTAATGAGTTGTACTATGAGAATTAATGGTAAAACTTGTCTTCAAACAGTATTTTATATGTTGGGTATCAGTGTGGTTGCAAACTGTTGAAATCTTTACTTAATATAGAGTTGATCATCTGTACATAAAGATAATTAAGAATTAATCATAATGAAGAATGGGATGGGAGAGGGAGTAGGTGGTGGGACGGTGGGTATGGGGGGAAGAACTGCTATAATCCAAAAGTTGTGCTTATGAAATTCATATTTATTAAATAAAAGCTTTCTATAAAATAAATTATTTTTTTTAAAAAGCTGTTTTAAAAAAAGAAGTGGACAGATTGGGGAATTCTGGAGGTAGAGCTAAAAGGTTTTGCTGATGAATTAAGTTAGAACCAAGAGTTAAAATGTAATTTAAAGCAGGGAAAGGTCAGTCACTTTTCTCAAACGAGCAGGTAGAAAGCAGAGGCCAGAGAACAGAGAACGTCAGAAGCTGGTCACTGCCTGCCCACCTGTGCACAGTCACAGTTTTGTTTTTTTTTTTTTTTCAAGCAGTTAGACCTCAGTTGTACTGACCTTACTAAAATACAAGTGTTTTTGGTTTAAGAAAATTAAGAATCCCAATTACTAAGCTTAGGGGAGTTCATGTTTTTGGTAATCAAAGATTCCTGTCGGGGCCAGTGCCGTGGCTCACTTGGTTAATCCTCCACCTGCAGGCCGGCATCCCATATGGGCATTGGGTTCTAGTCCCGGCTGCTCCTCTTCCAGTCCAGCTCTCTGCTGTGGCCCGGGAAGGCAGTGGAGGATGGCCCAGGTGCTCGGGCCCTGCACCTGCATGGGAGACCAGGAGGAAGCACCTGGCTCCTGGCTTCGGATCGGTGCAGCGCTGGCCGTGGTGGCCATTTGGGGAGTGAACCAATGGAAGGAAGACCTCTCTCTCTGTCTTTCTGTCTATAACGCTGTCAAATAAATTAAAAAAAAAATCAAAAATAAAAAAGATTCCTGTTATTTATGAGAATGTTTATGTCTGTCCTGGTAGGAACTGCAGATGGCTGTACCAGCTAAAGACATGAGTAGTTTCTGCATCTTTTGCATTTTCTAAATAAAGGAATATATTCAGAAAAAGAAAAAAAAGAGTCCACAGGGGCCAGTATTGTGGTGCAGCGTGTGAAGCAGTTTAAGCTGCTGCCTGCTGCCTGTGACGCTGTCATCCCATATGGGCGTGGGCTGCTCCACTTCCGAGCCAGCTCCCTGCTAATGTGCCTGGGAAAGCAGCAGGAGGTGGCCCAAGTACATGGGCCCTTGCCACCCATGTGGGACACCTGGATGGAGTCCCAGGCTCTTGGCTTCAGCCTGGCCCAGCCCTGGCCATGGCGGCCATTTGAGGAGTGACTCAGCAGATGGAAGATGTCTCTGTCTCCCCCTCTCTGAATGTAACACTGCCTTTCAAATAAGTAAATAAATAAATCTCTAGGAAAAAAAAAAAGACACAGAAAAACTAAATCCCATCTGACTAGTTCTGCAGTGGTTAGTCAGGGAAGGCTAATTCTGGAACAAGCACATCAACATGAAAACATATTCCCCACTAGGAATCAAACCGTGTTTCCCTCTGAGCACCAGCAGTTTTCAGTCCTAGCTATAGGAGATGGGCACGCAGTGAGTTCAAGGTGCTGGGTGGTAATAGCGGCAGCCAACGTTTCTGTGCGTGCTTGTTACTTGCCTGGTTGGCTTCTAAGCACACCATGCACACATCCACTCAAGAAATCTTCACCCCCATGCCGCATGGTGGGCATTCGTGTTTCTGCCATCCTCCAGATGTGGACTTGAAGCCCCCCCCACCCCCCTGACTGCCCCGCTCATGGTTACACCGCTGGGAAACAGTGAGGCAGGGACTGGAACCCGGCACCCCCCATGCACTCACTCCCCCCCGGCCACTTACCCTGTACTGCTGCTCATACTCATTCTTCATCTGGGTCAGCCTCTCCTCCTGCAGGAAGAACTCGGCACTGCTGGGGTCGAGGTCCCCGAACTGGGAGGGGGAAAGGTCAAAGCTGTCATTTTCTCGAGTGCCCTTCTGTGACCTAACACACTCAAAGCCCCAGCTTCTGGCAGTCAACCCGTCTCTCGAGTATGAAAGGAATGTGGTAGCTGGGAGACACACCACCAGTTGGATGCTGGAGAGAACATTCTAGAGGGACGAGCCCAACCAAGGCAGAGATCATAGTGCCCGGCCGTGGCTCCCCCATCCCCAAGCTGCTAAATGACATCCCTGCCGAAATCATAGCTCTCTATAACCACCCACGTACGTTCCTAACAAAAATGTTCTGGGCGTTGCTTTCTGCTCTTGCGCTATCGGGAAAGCAGACTTCAACGGATTTACCTTTTCGGCCAACACATTTTCCAAATTTCGCTGGAGTTTGTTGGTCAGATTCTCGTACTCCGCCAACTTCTCTGCATTTTCCAGCAGCTCTTTTTCCAGACGGCTGTTTTCCTGAAGAGGTTTGGGGAAACGGGATGTGGCACGGAGTTAGAAAGAAGCCAACTGCAGTCCCATCGTATGTGAAGCTCAAATCAGTGCTCTGGCTTAAGACAATGCCTGCCTCTGTGTCGAAATTCAGTTAAAAAAGACTAGAGGAGACAAAAGTAGGTGTGAAAGACTCGCCATCTATCTCCTAACCCAGAGTCAGAACCAAGAGTTTTTGTTTTTCTGATCCTGTAGAACTGTGCTGCCCGCCATGACCGCTGGGGGGCAGGCTTTGAGCCTGGCAGTAGAGATGCTGTGAGACCCGTCTCCTATCAGAGCGCCAGGCTTCAGGCTCAGCTCTGCTCCTGGCTCCAGCTTCCTGTTAATGCAGACCCTCGGAGGCAGTGGACAATGCCGTAGGTGGTTGGATCCCTGCCAGCCACGGAGGAGACTTGGATTGAGTTCCTGGCCCTAGGCTATTGAAGTAATTTGCGATGAGAACTATTTATGTCTCCCTCTCTCTCTGGGTGACTCTCAAAAAAGAAAAAAACAGGGGCTGGCGCTGCGGTGCCGTGGGTAAAGCCACCACTTGCAGTGCTGGCACTGGTTTGAGTCCCAGCTACTGTACTTCCGATCTTGCTTTCTGCTGTGGCCTGGGAGAGGAGTGGAAGATGGCCCGAGTGCTTGGGCCCCTGCACCTGTGTGGGAGACCCAAAGGAGGCTCCTGGCTCTGGATCATTGAAGCTCTGGCCATTGCCGCCATCTGGAGAGTGAACCAACAGATGGAAGACCTCTCTCTCTGCCTCTGCTTCTGCTTCTGCTTCTGCTTCTCTGTGGCTCTGCCATTCAAATGAATGGATAAACCTTAAAAAAATAAATGTCTTTCAAATAAATAAATCTTTAAAAATATATAAAACAAAACAACAGTATTGCATGATAGCCACTAGCAGCCACATGTAGATACAGAACACTTGAAGTCTTCACAGAAGTCTTCAAGAAATTTATGGAAAATGAGTCTTATCAGAAAATTATGCATGGGTTTCAAAATTTTGGCACCAAAATATCTTCTATTTCAGTTTCTCCAAAAACTTTTTCAAATGCCCTCATATAAACCGGGATGAGCTGTAGGTATAAATTACCATATTTTGAATAGTACAAAAATACAAAATAGCTCAGTAATATTTTGTGTATACTGATTACATGCCAAATGACAATGTCTTGGAGATACTAGATGAGTTAAAAATAATTTTGCCTGTTTCTTTTTACCTTTTCTCAGAGCTATTTACAAGTTTGAAATTCCACATGTAGCTTGCATTGTATTTCCTTGGACAACACTGCAATAGAATACTCAATGATGTGAAAGTATAAAAATATACTGTAAAATGAAAGAAAACTGGTTACAAAATACTTTGTTCAGCTGCCAGTAGAAATCAGAAAAGCTACAAAAAGTAGAATAAAATCAATTTTAACATACTGATATTCTAGTGTATTTTATAAACTAATTCTGGTTAAGGATATAAAAGCTATGCATCTAAGCTGCTCATGATCTGTGCATGGTTAAATTCTTATATAAAATATCAACCGAAACCCTCATAAAGTCTTTTTCTTCTTCATTTAAAAGGGCCTGAGGGGCTGGCATAACGCCTCGTGGTTCAGATGCTGGTTAGATTGCAAGCATCGTGTATCAGAGAGACCAAGTTTGGTTCCTGGCTCTGTTCCCAATGCTACTTTCTTACTAACGTGGACCCTGGGAGGCAGCAGATGATGGCTCGAGTGCCTGGGTCTCTGCCACCCATGTGCAAGACCTGGACTGACTTCCTGGCTCCAGGTCTGGCCATTGCAGGCATTTGGAGAGTGATCTAGCAGATGGTAGCCTTCTTTCTCCTTCCCTCTCTTTTTCTCCCTTTCAAAAAGAAATAAAAACTGGACCTGCATATACAATAGTTTTGAGAAAGATTTCCACCCGCATTTGTTGAAGAAAAAAAATCCATATACAAGCCATTTGATATTTTCCCCTCCAGTGTTAAAGGCTGATTGGCAGAACATTATTTTCAAAGATTATCTTGCCAAAAGGATATAGAGCCAGTACATTCTTTAATATATTCTAGTTCACACCCTCACATAGCAATATGGAGCACAGAAGAATGTATTTGAAGCATTATTTTTCAAATGCCAACTTCTCCTAAGATGCCAATTCTATAACTTTAATTGTTCAAAATACATCTCAGCTCAGATGCTAAGACACTAAGATGCCATCGCTGTGTATCAGGCGTGGTGCTGGGGCTCGGACAAATCAGAGAGCAGTGCTGAGCACAGGCAGAGAAGTGGATGCGGACATAGCTGCCTAGGCTGTGCCAGGAAATGCACCATCCCCTGGCGACAAAGAATCGACTGAGACGCGGATGCAGCTGTCACTGGGCCTGCAGGCTGGGGACAGCTGGGAAGGGGTCAAAGGGTTTGGCCCTGAGGAAGTAAGAGAGCTGGTGGAGGTACAGTGGGGGCATGGGCATGGGGCTGGCAGCTGCCGGCAGGAGCTGGGCGAGGAAGGCACAGATGGGGGCAATGAGCCCCCTTTCTGCGGCCTGGACTGCTTACGGGTGGCCATGCTTTTATAAAGTGCACCAGCCTCACCAAAATGGATCCCTAGGAAGGTCGCTGTGACAGCAGGGAGGGGACACACTGCAGAGGCACTGGAGAGCATCAGCGTGACTCTGAGATGGACAAACGGACCACAGGTGAGGGACACTGAGAACGCCAGCTCCTGGGATTTCAGCACATGGTGATCATGGGGCTCAGCAAGAAAATTCCGGAGAGGAGGCAGTTGGCTGGTGAGGGAGTGATAATTAGCTCTATTTTTGATGTGTGATGTTCCAGGAAGCTTTCCTAAGAGCAGCCGTGGCACACGTTTCATTTGTACTCACGGTTTTGCACAATGCACCGGATGAGATGAGCCCCACACCAACGCCCAGGGTGGACGTGGGTGTTAGCGTTACCACGGCACCCACGTGTGCATTCGGAAACAGGGGTGGGTGACTTGGTCCAGGCTTCCCAGCACGTGGGGGAACCCAGACTGCAACCAGGCCAGCTGACCCCAGGCCCCTGCACCAGCTTTTCTGGTGAGGGAATCTGGAAAAGAGAGGGACCACTTCCTCCACAGAGGCCCAGGAGGAGAGGGAGGGTGCAGAGAGAAACAGCCTCCGTGTGGCAGGAGGTGAGCCACCCGCTGGGTAAGGACCAGCAGGGAATGAGGAAGGGATCTGAGGGAGAAGGATGGGCTTGGAAGAGAGGCTGTGGGCACGAGGGTGTCAACCAGCACCACACAGCCCTGACGACCCCAAGCAACGGCAGGGCAATGACAAGGACAAGATCACCACTCGTCAGTGCTGTCAGCACACCAGAAGCCTGGGTGTGCTTGCAACCCAGAGGCCAACAGGGCAGACACACAGCAAGACAAGCTGGGACCGAGCCCTGCACATACCTGTCCCCTGGCAGGCGAGACAGTTCCACCGGGCATCTCCAGCAGGGACACAGACCCCAGCACCGACAAGATCATTACCTTCAAAGAGAGCGCGAGGCGGTCCCGGAGGTAGTTCTCTTCTGTTTTCGCCTTTTCGATTTCCTGCTCAAGTTCTCCACGCTGCTTGCCCACCTGCTGCAGGATCTGCTCCCTCTCTCTTTGCAGTTCATTCTTTAGAGTGGTTATGCGCTCCTTGTACTCTTCATCCAGTTTCCTGCGAGGAGGGAAAGTCGAGAAGCTACCATCAAATCCCTCCCTGGTCCCTCCAAGCAGCTGCCAAAGATGGAAGCTTAGTCAGAGAGGCAGACGCCCTCCTGCAAATACCTAGGGTGTCCTGCTTTCTCTTAGGCTTGGCCACAGCTAAACCACCAGAGCTAGCGGCGGCCAAGCAGGCACAGCGCCCCCTGCCTTTGCGGCCCTGTAGCTGCAGGCGCCCCCGCGCGAGCCAGGGCGGTGGGAAGGGGAGGAGTCGCGCTAGGGGTCGCACCTGAGGTTGTACTCATTCCGCCTCTCGATGGCGGCGTGGTGATCGTCCACCTCCGAGGCCATGAGGGACTTGAGCTTCTCAGCCTTGTCCAGGTCTGATCGCAGCTTCTCTTTCTCTCGGACCACCTGATCCACTCGTTCTCTGGAATCAGAAACAAACGGAGTTAACGGGAAACGGTTTCTAGGCAGCAGAGGGACCTGAAAAACCTCTCCTCTGGCTTGCTTCAGTGTGAGGCCAAAACCAAGACAACCCAAACTCTCCCCAACAAAGGGGCCTTCCACAGCCTGCGCGCCAGTCTAAGCTCCGCCTCCCTTTCTTACTGTGGTAGGAAGATCTGTTCCTAGTTCAGTGAGAGAAGATTAGCCACAGGTGCACCCAGAATGGAAGAACAGAACAGGGGACTTTGCTGAGGGCATCTGATG
The DNA here is from genome assembly GCF_051225735.1 of Oryctolagus cuniculus. Classification (NCBI taxonomy): domain Eukaryota; kingdom Metazoa; phylum Chordata; class Mammalia; order Lagomorpha; family Leporidae; genus Oryctolagus; species Oryctolagus cuniculus. Next base: position 25,429,528 of record NC_142878.1, on the reverse strand, counting down.
GACTCGATGGGCAAGCAGGCAAAGGGATGGGGCAGGCAAACCTGCTCAACTCACAACAAGTGCCGGATCTCAGCCTTGAAGCTGGCCAGAGCCGCCTGGTGGACGCCGTTCTTGGTGACCAAAAGTTCATTTTCAAGAGCCAGTGTCAGTTCTGTCAGGTTGACATTTCCATCAAGGCTGAAATCCAAGGCCTAAAAATCAGAACAGAAGTTCAAGAAAAAATGACAAGTTCTATCCTCCGAAAGCAGAGAACGTGAAGGTCATACAAACTCAGGGGACTAAGTACAATCTAGATCGGGATGGGTGCATTTCTTTAGTGACTGCTTAAGAATAATCTTTAGGGGCCATGCCATGGCATAGTGGGTAAAACTGCCGCCTGCATTGCCGGCATCCCTTATGGCCACAGGTTCAAGCCCTGGCTGCTCCACTTCAATCCAGCTCTCTGCTATGGCCTGGGAAAGCAGTGGAAGATGGCCCGAGTCCTTGGGTCCCAGCACCCTCATGGGAGCCAGAAGAGGCTCTTGGCTCCTGGCTTTGGATTGGCACAGCTCTGGCCATTGCGGCCAACTAGGGAGTGAACCAGCAGATGGAAGACCACTCTCTCTCTCTCTCTCTAACTTTGACTTTCAAGTAAATAAATAAATCTTTAAAGAAAAAAAGAACAATCTTCACTCTAGAATTTAACGAAGTTCTCTTTAAGCAGAGTATAATATGGCTATCAGTTATTTCCATGTAATAAAACAATGTCCAGTACTGTCACTCAAAACGATGGTATAATTCTAGTCTGTTCCAAGTAGAGATAGTTAAGAACATTTCTCACATCAATAATTTTGGGGTTACAAATAGGGCAAGTAATTAGCCACAGATGACTCACTCAAGGTAGGAAAAGTCACTTACCTGCTGATCTCTGAGATCTTGTGAACATAAGAATCAAGAAGTAAAATCAAGTCACAGAGTCCCGGAAAGAACTGGAGACTTTCAACCCTCCCCCAGCCTGCCACTCTCCTCCCGTTTGGGGGCCAGACCTTCAGGATCTCCTGGCTGTTCTCGATGCCCTCCTCCTGCCAGGCGTCCAGGATTCTCTCCACGGAGGCCTGGCCCATGCCGTCATCCAGGCTGGAGAAGACCCGGAAGCCAACGGTGCCCGTCTTGCCGGAGGGGGTGGTGGTGCGCCGGCCGCTCTCATCAAAGGACTACAAGAGGAAAAGGGACCGCAGCAAGCTGAGCCCGGCTCTGAGCATCTCGACAAGCTGCCGGGCGAGCCCGGGGGGGGGCGTGGCCAGTGCTGACCACGACGAGCACGACTGCCGGCCACTGCTAGCGAGCAAGGGCACGCGGCCGCTGTGCGCTCTGCTCCGGGCCAGGCAGGCTCACAGAGCTCCTCAGGGGGTGCTGTGACTTAGACAACATGTGCTTCTACTGAGGGCTTCTTCAGGCCCCGAGCTGACACCAACAGGCCTGTGTAGTGGCCTGGGCTCATTTAGGATCATTCCTCAGCCCACACTCCCCTTCCTGATAGTTGAGTCTGTCTGACTCTTTACGCCTCACACGGCACGTCACCTCCCTGGCAATGATCCAAACGGGTTCGCCTTTCACAGCCGCCTTCTGGCATTTTTACCTGCATAGAGAGGTGCCTTTTCAGCTGTCTGTACGGAGTCGATGCGGAGGGCGTAAGGGACTTCCCGTGTTTAAACAAACCGTAGAAAAAGTCTTCCACACTCATGGTGCCTTCAGGGTCAAGGTTATGGAATGCTTCCTCGAGCGTCTAGAAAAGACCAACCATGTATTTTACGCAGAATAACACAAGGCCCAAAGCACACTCCTGGCCAACAGAAGTCAGCACCGGTGTGGTGCCCACAAGTCCATACGCTCGGCTACTACGTCCCTTTACTCTCACTTGACTGAGTTTACTGTCTCTTGCCACCTCACACCAACGACGTGAACATCCATTTGCAGCATCTTCCTTATCTTATGCAATTTAGTCATTGCTTTCTCTCTTACTCACACTTCAACAGATGTCTTAAATTTTGCTACCTATTATTATAAATTAAAAGTAACTTTAAAATATCAAGATTTAGCTTCCCAGTGTCAACAATAGAAACATTCATTATTTTATTTTTTTTAAAGATTTATTTATTTATTTGAAAGTCAGAGTTACACAGAGAGAGGCAGAGAGAGAGAAAGAGAGAGGTCTTCCATTCATTGGTTCACTCCCCAATTAGCTGCAATGGCCAGAACTGTGCTGATCCAAAGCCAAGGACCAGGAGTTTCTGGGTCTCCCATTTGGGTACAGAGGCCCAAGGACTTGGGCCATCTTCTACTGCTTTCCCAGGCCACAGCAGAGAGCTGGATCGGAAGTGGAGCAGCTGGGTCTCAAACTGGAGCCCATATGGGATGCCGGCACTGCAGGCAGCAGCTTTACCTGCCATGCCACAGCGCCGGCCCCTCATTATTCTTTTATACTGCAGTGCCCCTAGGTGATACATGGCATCCACACAGGTTTTTTCTTTTCTTTTTTTTTTTTTTTTTACAGGCAGAGTGGACAGAGACACAGAGAGAAAGGTCTTCCTTTTCCGTTGTTCACTCCACAATGGCCACTGCGGCTCACGCACCACGCTGATCCAAAGCCAAGAGCCAGGTGCTTCTCCTGGTCTCCCATGCAGGTGCAGGGCCCAAGGACTTGGGCCATCCTCCACTGCCTTCCCGGGCCACAGCAGAGAGCTAGACTAGAAGAGGGGCAACCGGGACAGAATCCGGCACCCTGACCGGGACTAGAACCTGGTGTGCCGGCGCCACAGGCAGAAGATTAGCCTATTGAGCCGTGGCGCCAGCCCCTTATTCTTCTTTTATACTGTGATGCCACCAAGTGATACGTGGCATCTACGCAGTTTTGAAACCTGTGGACCGGCACAGCAGAGCGACGTGGCTTCAGACACACAGCAAAGACTGAGGAGTTCGGGTCTTAAGCCCCTAACTAGGGCCTCAGAACACCACAGGGTGTGTCTGGGTTTTGTTCCAATGCTTTGGCTCAAGAGAAACAGACTGGATGAGGAGGCTTTTGTGTGCAACCAGTGGGCTCCAGGAGCTGTAGCCAAGGGGGCTTAGGCAGCTGTCCTGCACCCTCTGACCAGGATCTAGCAGTTGTCATCACAGAACAGGGCACAGGGAGACTGAACACAGTCCCACCCAGAGGCTGGCCTGAGACAGTCTGTTCCCCAGCCCCACAGAGGAATAGGAAGGGGGATGGAGCACAGTGAGTCGCTGAAGCTACCAGCAGAAAGGGACAGCAAACCCGCACCCTGGCAGGCAGAGCCTCCATATCTCAGGGGTGAACATGTCTGTCCGTGAACAGGCCTCCCCTGCACGGAGCAGAAATCACCTGGGATCTCTTGAACACAGACTCTGCTCTGCTCAGTCTGGGCTGGGTCTCTGAGTCTGCATGTCTTTCTTTCTTTTTAAATATTTATTTATTTATTTGAATGGCAGAGTTACAGGCAGAGGCAGGGAGAGAGATGTCTTCCATCCATTGGTTCACTCCCTAAATGGACGCAATGGCCAGAGATGAGCTGATCTGAAGCCAGAAGCCAGGAGCTTCCTCCATCTCCTGTGTGGGTAGAGGAGCCCAAGGACTTGGCCCATCCTCTGCTGCCTTCCCAGGCACATCAGCAGAGAGCTGGATCAGAAGTGGAGCAGCCAGGACTTGAACCAGCGTTCACATGGGATGCCGACACTGCAGGCAGCGGTTTTACTTTTTTTTTTTTTTTAAGATTAATTTTATTTGAAAGGCAGAGAGAATGAATAAATGAGAGACAGAGAAAAATATTTTCCATCTATTGGTCCCCAAAAGACCACAATACCCAGGGCTGTGCCAGGCTGAAGCCAGAAGCCAGAAACTCCACCCGGGTCTCCCAAGCACTTGGGCCATCTTCCACTGTTTTCCCAGGCCATAGCAGAGAGCTGGATCGGAAGAGGAGTAGCCGGGACTAGAACTTGTGCCCATATGGGATGCTGGCACTACAGGCCAGGGTTTTAACTCGCTGCACCACAGCTCCGGCCCCAGGTATTTTTTTTTTTTTTTTTTTTACAGGCAGAGTGGACAGAGAGAGAGAGAGAGACAGAGAGAAAGGTCTTCCTTTTGCCGTTGGTTCACCCTTCAATGGCCGCTGTGGCCGGCGTGCCACGGCCGGCGCACCGCACTGATCCGATGGCAGGAGCCAGGTGCTTCTCCTGGTTTCCCATGGGGTGCAGGGCCCAAGCACTTGGGCCACAGCAGAGAGCTGGCCTGGAAGAGGGGCAACCGGGACAGAATCCGATGCCCCAACCGGGACTAGAACCCGGTGAGCCGCCGCCGCAAGGCGGAGGATTAGCCTATTGAGCCGCGGTGCTGGCCTCAGGTACTATTCTTTTAAAACTTATTTATTTTATTCATTTGAAAGGCATAGTGGGGCTGGCATTGTGGCACAGTGGGCTAAGTCACAGCCTGTGATGCCAGCATCCTATATGAGTACCAGTTTGAGTCCTGGATGCTCCATGTCCAATCCCTGCTGATGCTCCTTGGAAAGAAACAAATGATGGTCTGAGAGCTTGGGTACTGGCCACCCATGTGAAAGACCCGGATGGAGTTCCAGGCTCCTGGCTTCAGCCTGGTCTAGTCCCAGCAATTATAGACATTTGAGGAGTGAACCAGTGGCTGGAATACCCCTTTCTGTCTCTTCTTCTCTCTTTGTAACTCTGCCTTTGAAGTAAACAAATCTTTTTTTTTTTTTGACTGTGACTTTTTTAAAATTTTTTAATTTTTTTAACTTTTATTTAATGAATATAAATTTCCAAAGTACAGCTTATGGATTACAATGGCTCCCCCCCCCGGAAATAAACAAATCTTTAAAAATAAAGTAAAAGAGTGAACGAGAGAGAGAGAGGAGAGAGAGAGGAGGGAGAGAGAGAGGAGAGAGAGAGGAGAGAGAGAGAGGAGAGAGAGAGGAGAGAGAGAGAGGAGAGAGAGAGGAGAGAGAGAGAGGAGAGAGAGAGAGAGAGAGGAGAATCTCCCATCTTCTGGTTCACTTCCCAAATGTCTGCAATAGCCAGGGCTGGGCTAGGCCAAAGCCAGGAGCCAGGGACTCAGTCTGGGTCCCCCATGGCAGGACCAGGGGTCCAACTACTTGAGTCATCACCTGCTGTCCTTCACAGTGCACCTGCACCCTCCCAAGATGTGCTTCAGCTGCAAGACGGGATCAGGGCAGAGCTGGGAACTCGAACCCCAGCACTCTGGCTTGGAATCTGGGCGTCCCAGATGGTGTCTTAACTGCTCTACCCAGCACTGGTTTCATCCTTCATGGAAACCCTTGAGGCATTTCTTTTATCTCTGTTTTCCACTTCACACTGACAAGGAAACAGCAGTCTCCATTTTCTCTCTTTCTCTTTTTTTTTTATGTCAGAGTTACAGAGAAAGAGGAGAGACACACAGAGAGATCCTCCATCTGCTGGTTCACTCCCCAAATGTCCGCAAATGCAAGAGCTGGGCCAGACTGAAGCCAGGCGCTTCATTCAGGTCTCACAGGTGGGTGGCAGGAGCCCAAGAACCTGGGCCATCTTCCCCTGCTTTCCCAGGTGCATGAGCAGGGAGCTGGATCAGAAGTGGAGCAGTCGGGATTCGAACCTGTGCCCACACAGGCATTGCAGGCTGTGGCTTAACCTGCCATGCCACACACTGACTCTAATTTTTGCTTTGTTAACGCTGCCTCTGTAGATAAGAAATTTCCAGAGCATGGAAATCATCGGGAGAACCAAGAATTCCTAACAGAGACTCTTGTGATCAAATCAACAGAGAGGTATGCAGAGCACAAAATTCTTGGGTTTTTGTGCCTCCTCCTTATCATCCACAGGAACGCGGTCATCAAGGTCATCCAATCGGAAGCTGCACTGGAAACCAGGTGCAGTGATGGGAATTAAGAAGGCTGACTCTGGCACTAACCACAGATCCACTCTGCTCAACCTTATGACCTCGGCCAAATCAGTACACAGCTGATTGCCTGACACCCTTCACCTGGAGCAGTCAAAGCGGTGGGGCAGGTGAGGGCTGCAGTTACGACAGATGGCAGAGTGGCCTATGGGTGCATAGAAGGATGTGAATTCAGCAGAGGGCAGACGGGCAGAATGCAGGTGAAATGGACAGCAAGGGCACCCCCTGTGCTCTGGGCAGGAGCTGCAGCTGGAACTGTGTGGACACCCGATTCCCCACAAACCCCTCACCAGCTCCTTGGATGGCAGGTTTCCTGTGGCACTAGAATAGGGATCGCAAACCCAAACAGCCCAAGGAACCCAGAAGGTGATGCAAATGAACAAGGCAGGAAGGGTTTAAGACTTCAGAAAGCAGCAAGAGCTGTGGAATGGAACCCGAGGTTATGCCCTCTCTGAAGGAGCCAGCTGCGTCTCACTGCCCACGGAATACAGCCTCATCTTGGGAGTTTTGCAAACCTCTCCTGATTTAAAAAAAAAGTAGCAGAAAATTCATTTTCTTTTTTTTTAGAAAATTCATTTTCTAATAAAGATTTGAGGGGCTGGCGCTGTGGCTTAGTAGGCTAAGCCTCTGCCTGTGGCGCCAGCATCCCATATGGGTGCTGGTTCATCCTGCGTGCTCATCTTCCAATCCAGCTCTCTGCTATGGCCTGGGAAAGCAGTGGAAGATGGCCCAAGTGCTTGGACCCTTGCACCCACGTGGGAGACCAGGAAGAAGCTCCTGGCTTCGGATCAGCTCAGCTCTGGCCATTGCAGCCATTTGGGGAGTGAACCAACAGATGGAAGAACTTTCTCTCTCTCCCTCTCTCCACTTGTAACTACCTTTCAAATAAAAAAGATTTATTTCAGCCAAGAGCTAGGAGCTTCTTTCGGGTCTCCCATGTGTGTAGCAGGGGCCCAAGCACTTGGGCCATCTTCTGCAGCTTTCCCAGGGCTATTAGCAGGGAGCTGGATCGGAAGTGGAGCAGCTGGGACTGGAGTTGGCTCTGTGATATAGGATGTGGGCAGTGCAAGAACAGCTTAACCTGCTGCACCACACCACTGGTCCCAGAAGATACAGTTGTTCAATAAGCACAGGGAAGCCAAATGAAAGAGGCTTTGGGCCAGATCTGGCATCCAGAGGGCCAGTTTGCCATCCCCACCCTGACACTCCCAGCCCTGGCAGTGAGACGGTGACTGGAGTGTCCCTTACCGAAGTGGGCAGCAGTGACCACACTTCCTGGGTACGCGAGACAGGGCAGTGACGGAATCTCACGTTGCTCTCAGCTGTCAGGTGTAGGACTCTGAGCTGCATGTTAAGGAGATCATCTCCAACACTCAGCCTCTCTGAGGTTTAAAGCTAACTGGAGACAGTGCTGGAGAGAGGGCAAGAACGCCCTCTAGGAGGAAAGGCACTAAGGAGAAGCTATGCTCAGTAGGCGACCCCCACCCTCCCCCCAGCCGCAGACCGGGGTTTCGGAGACCTCTGCTACAGAAGATCATGCAGCTGCTTGCAAGTTCATTCCAAGAATTGTTTCTGGATAAATAATCCAAGTTCGTGCAATATTTCTTGGCAACAAAGCAACCCGAGGTTCTGCACACTGCACTGGTTTACAATTTAGGAGGAGATTTTATGAGTCCACCAACAAATCAACTCCCTTTGAGCTGTTACACAGGTGGTCAAGGGGCGTGCAGTGGCCGCATACACGAGTGAGAAGGAAAAACCCTTTTCTGCAAGCCGGGCTCCTCAGAAGCTTTCGATGAGAAATCTCCTTCTTGTTTAGGAAGCCAATACCACTTATCCTCTGGAGCAAGCAGTCAGCACGTGGCATTACAATCAAAGACTCCCAAGGTTACCACGGTGGCCCGCACCTCTAATTCTCTCTAATCCTCCTTTTCAGCCCTGTGCAAGACGCATCTTGGAGTGATTTATCTTCCTGTGTTTCACAGCTACTCATGGGCCCGGTCCTGCAGGTTCCCTCTGTTTTTTAGAGAGCATCACGCTTGGAGCTGTACAAATTAAGAGTCTGCTGGCCGCACCTTCCAAACTCTTATTTATACGTTCAGAGCAACCACTGACACTTCCCCATCTCCCTGTGACCAGAGATGGTGACGGTGACGGCTCCTGGCTGCTCGACCAAGGCTTCCTCACGCCAAGACACGAAAGCCGTGCAACCCTCCCTCGACAACTCCGTTTTCTGATAAATGCTCATGTCTGCTGAAGGACCTGAGGATGCCATCACAAGCTTCCTAAGAACCCAGGCTTATCGGCCTGGTGTTCAAAATATTCCACCAAGAAAAATCTACTGAACAACCTGCCGATGTCTCCGTCCGGAGTGTTCCCCAGTCTTCTCGGTGAGTGACACCTCTCCCGATGTATGTGGCATTGTGGCTGCAGTGAGCTGGCGCCCGGTGGCTGCCTGTGGTCCTGTGCTCCGTCAGCAGTGCTGGGCACGTGGCACAGGCTCCAGATGTGTCAACAACTGTGGTCCCTCCCCCCCCCACCAACATACACAAATCCTCAGGTAGGACTTCCTAGGAAAGAAGCCAATGGAGTCTGGCGAGCTGCAGAAGCCACCAGAGAGCAGACGCTCGCGAGGGGCCAGCTACGCCTCTCTCAGCAGCGCGACTCCTGAGTGGAGGCACACAGCCAGGCTTACCTGCGCGTCCACATCCTGCAGGCCGTACTGCTGGCAAATGGAGACCAGCTTCTTCCGGTTCAGGTGACCATCACGGGTGATGCCCAAATCCTCGCACACTTCTTGAAGTTTCTCTTCTATCCAGTCGGGGGGAGGGGCAGTCCCGCTCGGCGAGGCATTCAAATCGTCTGGGTTCCAAAACCTTAACTGGCCTGAAATGACAGCCGGTAAACTGTGCTGTCTCCAAAGGAATCAGAGAGACAGATCACCTATTCCCAACGGGAAAAAAAAATGTGGCTTTGAAAATAAACACCCACGACCGAATCCATTTTGATACACGCCTGAAGGGCCGATGCAATGGAACCCCCCCGTCCTTAGGCTGCTGCCAGATCAGACAGGCAGGGCTGTGTCTCCTGGCAGTTGCGACTGTGTGAGGAACACCATTTCTAGGGCTCCACTGCACGGGGCTCGCGTCTGCCTTTATCCCAGCTGAGACCGTCACCAGCTGAACCTGTTGGTGACTATGAGGCTGGCTGAGAGCCATTCCAAAGTGCTTTATAAATCCTTCTTCAACTACTGTTACCTGTCTCCATGTTCTGGTCCAAGTACAAAAGTAGCTATTACTGGACAGAAAAAGAATTTTATATTTCAAGATTTTTACTCTGAGCCTGCCTCTAAATCTGCACATGTGACTATCTGGACCTACAGAAACCAAACAGACCAACGTGAAAGAAGAAACGGTTTGCCAGGTGCAAGGTCCTGATGGCCGATATATTCAAGGTAAGTTCAATTTGGAGACTTAAGGATCCGATGAGCTTGTTTAAGAAGCCAGACTCCTTAGGTGTGTTTATTACAAGGCCCTACTGGGCTGTCGTGCACTCACATATTAGGGATTCTGTGATGACATCACTTAAACGTGAGATAATCACTGGCTCAATGCCCGTGCCTGGAAGAACCCTGGAGGGAGGAGAGGAGCTTAGGGCTATCCTACTGCTTTTGGACAGACAGCAGCTCTTACTGCGCATGCGCTGTCATCACACCGCAGTCCCGCTGAGTCAGCTGAGCCACAGTGCCCTCTGGTGGCCAGAGGATCAACACGTTCTGATGCTTAATAACACTGGCTTGGTACTTGGCAAAGGATTTTAACACACTTAGGACTGCTAGCAAATTAATAGTCTGTCTCAAAGAGTCATTAGCCCGCAAGTAGGATCCTACATCCTAGGTGCCATCTCTTGCAGGTGTTAAACGCGAGGATTTTAAGGCTATGAGCTATCAGCTGGGGATATACTTGTGTTGCTGTCTCCCGTAGGAGAGACCCAGGAAGGTGAGGTCTGGGGAGTACCCTATGAACAACAGCCAACCCTTCCCTCCCGGCAGGTCCCGACACCCGCTGGGCTCTTACCTTCAGCTTCATACTCCTCACTGCCTTGCGGCTTCCAGCGCTGAGGAAGGCAAGAGACAAAGAGTGAGCTGCAGAACTCAGAAAGCAACTGGAGCCCCTCCTACCGGGAGGCACTCTCCAGCTCTCAACGCTTCAACTGGGGGAGTCTCACGCTTTCGGGACCGCCCAGTGCTTTCCTCTGAGTGGGGTCTCTTCCCCAAAGTGGCCAAGCAAAGGGGACCGGCGGGCATCTGCGGTGTCACATACAGATCCGCCCCTCTCATCTGTAAAGCGACCTACCGCAAGTACTCGGAGGAGAAGCAGTTGCTTAGGATGCTATGAGGAGCCTACACGGGACCCTCCGGAATTGGGAGATCAGGGCAATCTTCCTGGAAGAAGCAATGCCTGAAGTGCGACCTAAAGCTGAGCTGCAGAGGAGGAAGGCAAGAGAAGGGAGCGCTTCTCCACCTGCCGAGCGACAAAGCCAGCAGCCTGCCGCGCTTGCGCCAGAGCGAGGAGAGAGAGAGGCAGCCCAGGTCATGGCAGCTAGGAAGCTTCGTGAAATCAAGACACGTGACACAGGTGAGTGACAGCACGCGTGGTGAAGTTTATCTGAATTAGAGCATCTTGCTCCCTTGCGCTACGTTACGACTGGGTCTTCTCCAAGGTCACAGAGGGTGGTTGGTGTATTATGCTAAACTACCCAACTCAGGGCACAGTCAGGACCGAAACACGGCCCCTGCTCCATGGTGTGGCCGGCACTGGGCTGCTTCCAGCTGATGGCCATGGAGAGGGGGCATCCATTCCTGCCAGGAGGGTCTAGCACCCTCAAAGGCAACCCTTGGAGGAAAGGTGAGTGCCCCTTTAAAAACCGGGCTGCTGTCTCCACCATTCTGAGGGCGAAGCTGCCACTGGTAACACACCCAGCTCCTCTCCCACGATTCCACGGCTCCCAGCCTGACTTGGAGCCCAGAGACAGCACCAGCTCAGGAAGTCTGGCACATTCAGCCACGTGAAAGTGAAAGCCCAGATTGATGATGCAAAGATGGATTTTTTTTTTTAAAGTTTTTTATTTATTTGAAAGGCCTAGTTACAGAGAGGGAGAGAGAGATGGGTCTTCCATCCCCTGGTTCACTACCCAAAAATGGCTGCAATGGCCAGAGCTGGGCCGGTCCTAAGCCATGAGTCAGGAGCCTCTTCCTGGTCTCCCACGTGGGTGCAGGGGCCCAGGGTCTTGGGCCATCCTCTGCTGCTTTTCCAGGTGCATCAGCAGGGAGCTGGATTGGGAGTGAAGTGGCCAGGACTCGCATTGGTGCCTGTATGGGATGCTGGTGTCACAGGTGTGGCTTCACTCCTACGCCACAACACCGGCCCCAGAGAGAGATAATTCTTGCCAGAGAGAAGACACTAAAAGGTTCTAACAAAGCATGTAAGTTCCCTCCAGCTCCTTCTGATGACAACTGAATAGGAAGATACTTCAAAAGTTCATGCAAAAGCTGAGTTAAATTAAAAGCAAAGTCTGGGTGGGCTTGCGGCCTTTCGGTTAGAATGCCACCTGAGATGCCCATACCTTACATGACAGTGCCCGAGCCCGGGTCCCAGCTCCGCTCTGGAATCCAGCTTCCTGCTAACGTGCACTCTGGGAGGCGGCAGGTGATGGCTTGGGTGTACTGGGTCCCACCACCCATGTAGGAAGCTTGGACTGGTTCCCAGCTCCTGGCCCCGTCTCAGCCATTGCAGGCACTGGGGAGTGAACCAGCTGATGGGATCTCTCTCTCCCTCTCTCTGCCTCCCAGATAAACATTCACTTGAAAGATGATTTTATTTTGGTACAAAAAAATTTTTTTGAAATCCCAGCAGTTTTCCCACAATGCACATTTTCCATGAACTTCAGAAGAGTCCATGCATGTGGTCTTGATGAAAACGGAACCGGAGCACAGCATGGGTTTTGCCTCTGATGACTCATCTCAGCCCCCGTTCCCGCACAAAGACGCATCTCCAGACGGGGAGTGTGAGGCACAGAGGGACAGGAAGACGGAAACACCTGCCAGCCAACAAAGCATCACTTCAGAAGCATCCCGCAGTCCTGACTGTGTGGTCCCCAGCACGAATTCTTCATCCCACAGAACCAAATGATCCAAATGCACACCCTACTCTGGCATTTGGAACTGTGAAAAGTCATTATTCAGCAAATAAATTGGAAACAGCCTGGAATGAAATCCATTAAATCCACCTACAACAAACAAATGCGGTTTTGTGGTCCAATAACTCTTGGTCAAGATCGAGACCCAGCACATCACAAGCAGGGGATGGTTTCCACCACCAGTACCCGATGGAAGAAATGGTAGGAGCCTGGGTTTCCACCCAACCCAAACCAAGAAGAGAACCCCAGCTGGGACACACAGGAGCAAAAATGCAGCTCACATATCTTCAAAAAATCCCTAAAGCTACATCTGTTGTCTTACTGTATGCAATTTATTTCATACATTTGGTCATTTACTAAATTTATTTTTTAAAAATATTTACTTATTGGGACCGGTACTGTGGCACAGAGGGTTAATGCCCTGGCCTGAAGCACTGGCATCCCATATGTGCGCCAGTTCAAGACCCGGCTGCTCCACTTCTGATCCAGCTCTCTGCGATGGGCTGGGAAAGCAGAAGATGGCCCAAGTCCTTGGGCCCCTGCACCCATGTGGGAGACCTGGAGGAAGCTCCTGGCTCCTGGCTTCAGATCTGCACAGCTCCGGCCATTGCAGCCAATTGGGGAGTGAAACAATGGATGGAAGACCTCTCTCTCTCTCTCTCTGCCTCTCTTCCCACTATGTAACTCTAACTTTCAAATAAATAAATAAATCTTTAAAAAGTTATTTACTTACTTGAAAAGCAGAGTTGCATAGAGAAAGGGAGAAGGGGCAGGGGAGAGACAGAGAGAGAGATCAATCGATCAATCTTCCATCTTCTGGTTCATTCCCCAATCAGCTTCCATAGTCAGAACTGTGCCAGGCCAAAGCCAGCAGCTTGGAATTCCATCCAGGTCTCCCACATGGCTGGAGGGGCCCAAGCCCTTGAGCCACCTGCTGCTACTTTCCCAGGCGCATTAGCAGGGAGCTACATAGGAAGCAGAGTAGCCAGGATTTGAACCGGCATTCATACAGGATGCCAGTCTCACAGGCAGCAGCTTCACCTGCTGTGCCGCAACGCCAACTACCCTCGACTCATTTGGAAAAGCCATGAGTTCGAGAACCAAGAAGCTCCAAAATACTGTTTCCAACACCCATGAGTCTTGGGTTCTGGGGCCTCTTCCTCATTCTTTCCAGGACAGTTCTCCCTGGCAGCCTTCTTTCTCCAATGCCCCCCCCCCCCCAAGGGATCCAGTGTTGACCTGCAGCACAGGTTTGGCAGCCAGACCTCCTGGGGCTGGATTCTGATATGGCCAAGTTTCTTGATCTCTTTTGCCTCAGTTTCTCCAGCTATACAATGGGAGTAAGCAGTACGTATTTCATAGCATTAGGGTTCAAGTGCTTAGAGTTGTGCTTGGCACATAGAAGGCCTGCACAACTGTGTCATTTTTCTTGGACAATTGTTTTTGTAACACATACTAAATTTATATTTGTACAATTTTTTCATCACCGTGTCTTTTAAATTCAAAGCATAAACGTGGGTAGGCCTGAGGAGCCACCCTTTTTCACTTCAGTTTGTAAGAAAAAATGCCCAAGACCGCAGCAGAGATGCTAAGAACACTAATGATTTATATAAAAGGCAGTGCAATTAAACATGGGACCAGGGTTGGCACTGTGGTGCAGTAGGTTAAGCCTCCACCTGCAGTGCCGGTATCCCATATAGGCATCAGTTTAAGTCTTGACTGCTCCATTTCCAATCCAATTCTCTGTTAATGGACTGGGAAAGCAGTGGCAGATGGTTCAAGTCCTTGGGCTGCTGTACCCATGTTGGAGACCCCAAAGAAGCTCCTGGCTTTGGATCAGCCCAGCTCTGGCTGTTGCAGCCATTTGAGGAGTGAACCAGCAGATGGAAGACCTCTCTCTCTTTTTCTCTAACTCTACTTCTCAAATAAATAAATAAATCTTTAAAAGAATATATGTATGGGGGACCAACGAAGTAAGGGTAAACTAACACTAAGTACTCTCAGTGCTCTTGTTAAATTAGCCAGAGATTTAACTCCTTTGGCCAGTGAGACTGACTTAAAATAGGGCTGTTTCCATGTTTTTGTGTAAAAAGATCCTATTATTTTTAGTAAAGGAAATGGCTTCATGAAACAAAAGCAAACAAAGTCTTTATGCTTGTTGACTCAGTAATTTCACTTGACATCTGAAGGCAAGAAAAACTAAGCAGGAAGAAATCATATGTATAAATATGCAAATCATAGCACTTTTTAAACAATGAAGTATTAGAAACAGCTCAAATATTGAACAACAGGGCATAAAGTATTATGATTCACCCTAATGTAGTCATTAAAAGTATAATTAAAAAACCACAGAGAAACATTGGAAAACATCTCAGGAAACATTAAGTGAGAGACCATAATGAAAACGCTGTCTTCACAATGATTACCACTGGCAAAAATATTTACTCAATCAGACAAAGGCTGGAAGGAAACAGAGATCATGAAACAGACATTTTGGCTGAGACACGTGGGAGACGAGCTTCCTGTCGGGAACGTAGCTTATGCAAGGGGAACAGGCACAGCCTACAAGGTTCCTTTTGCCCACCTGTCCTCCCATTGTCAGAAAGTTAACGCTGGCCTGGGCGGGGGCACGCGGAGGGAGAGGAGTGAGACCCATTGTGCACCACATTCCTCAACAGAGGCCCAGGAGTGGGCTGGGTACAGCCTGGGTAGGTGAGTTCTTCCGATGCCAACGCCTGCTCAGCTGAGTGGCAACCCCTGGAGATGCTAACTTGGGTCCTGGCCTGGGGACGGAGACCACCCCCAAGAGGAGTTCTAGTACAGTCTGACCCTACAGCGCCAGGCACAGCATAGCTTTCTAAGGCTCAGCCAGTGCCTCGCACAAACTCTTAAAGCAGGTGGGGGTGGGAGGGTGGCAGAGCAGGGGAGCACCCAGGCGTGGTCTGAAGCTTGGAGGCCCAATGGTAGCCCCGGCACTGCGCCCACGACCCTTCAGAGGAAACACAGGGCCAGCTAGGACCACCCTGCCAGGAACAGACGTGCATGCTAACAGCCGCATTCTCATTCCAAGCCCACCCCAGACATCAGCGGGGGTCTCCATCAAGGGTCCCTTCCTTTCAGCAGACTGGGGAGGGAAGCCCTTCCTCCACATTTGTTATTAAATTCCAATTTCGGGGTGCGGGTGAGAAGATTTAATTCATTCACAGATCATTTATTTTCATTCTCACTGCCTGGAGCCAGTCAGTCCACTTAAAAAAGCAGGGGGAGGGGGCAGGAGGTGGGTTAGGAGGATGGCGGCTCAGATCCCCGGCTCACTGTGGAACAGGGCCGTTCACTCGCGGCCGAAGCTGGCCGGTGGCCTCTATACAGACCCGCCAGGTGCACTGCAAGGAATGGACTCCAGACTATCTTTGGAGAAAAAGGCAGGGAGGACTGGATGCAGTAGAGTTTTAATTTCTGCCCTGGAAATCTTACGTAGCTTCTCACCGGGGGAAAACAAGTCGGAATGCACTGTAGTCATTCTGTAGGGCTTGGGCTGCTCCTCACTCTGAGCTGGGACCCCTGAACCCCGAGGATGCGAAGGCAGGACGCAGCCTCCCATCTGTCTGCCTCAGCCCAGAGTGTAAGTGCCAACTGGAAGTCGCTGACCGGAGGGAGCGACATAGCTGGCCCAAGGTTCTAATCACCGGGCACAAAGAAGCAATCTTCTTCAGTAAATAAAACTTGGAGGCCAGGACCGAGCGGAGGGGTCTGTGTAGGCGAATTCCAGGTCCAGGCAGCGAAATTCCAGGACTGGGGCAGAAGGTGACTGCCACTTGCCTGTAACTTCCCCAGATCAACTGCAGCCCACCTGCCCAGCATCACTGACCAATCAAAGGAGGGTCACGAGCACCACTGACCAATCAGGAACTTGGACACAGCTGAACACGCCCCTCCCAGCCCCAGTGTCAATCTGTAAGAACCCTCACCCCTAACTCCTTGAGGAGCCCAGGGAAAAAGCAAAAGCTGTCCAACGCTTGCAACAAACACCTGCTTTCTTCCAGCATCCCGATGCCATCGGTCACTATTCTGCACGCTGGGTGAGCAGACCCAGGGTTAGGGTTCTACAGCAAGCCCTCCAATGAGTTTGGGGGTCATTTGGCAACAACTCTGGAGAGAGAATAAAATCACGGAGTGGATAAGGGTTTGGCCCAGAGGCTGCCTGGGTGAAATCTGGCTCTGCTACTTTCTGTGACTCCTTGGCACTGTTTTTTTTTTTTTTTTTTTTTTTTTTTTTTTTTTTTTTTTTTTTTTTTAAATAAAGACATTTAATTATTCAACAGGAAGAGTTAGAGACGCAGAGGCAGAGATCTTCCATCCGCTAGCTCACTCCCTAATTGGCAGCAATGGCCAGATGGGCCGATCCGAAGCCAGGAGCTTCTTCCTGGTCTCCCATGCAGGTGCAGGGGCCCAAGGACTTGGGCCATCTTCCACTGCTTTCCCAGGCCACAGCAGAGAGCTGGATCGGAAGTGGAGCAGCCGGGACTCGAGCAGGCATCCATATGGGATGCGGGCACTGCAGGCACTATGCACAGCGCCGGCCCCACCCTCAGCACTTTCACCTGCCAGGTGGGGATGACCCTCCAAGCCACCTGATGGTACCAGAGGCACACACTGGGCACTCAGGAAAGCTCAGCGCTCACCTTCATCACTTCAGCCAGAACCAGGTTGGGGCTAGGGGTTTGGACTCCTGGACCTTCAGCTCCCTGACTTACTGGCTGTGTGACCTTGGGGAAGTGACTTAAGCTCTCTCTGCAAGACAACAGCTGCTCTGAGGATGTGTTTCGGGTCTGGGACGCCCTCAGAACAGTGCCTGCGAGAACCGAAGGGCCAGGCATTTGCTAAATAAATAAATGTAAGAAATACTCTTCCTACCACGTGGATGCCCAAGGCCAGGCCCAGGGCAGGACGAAGAGCAGCACTGAGCCCGGTGATGTTTCAGATGAAACCCACAAAAGACTCTTGAAAATCGACAGCTCCGACGTGGGAGTTGGCTTGACTTAATCATGGCACCAGGTATTCACGGACCAGCACGTCACGCTGTATACCGCCAACAAGGGCTTCTTATTCACCAGCTATGCCTGAAAGCTGGGGAAATCGCCCCAGATGCAGCTCTCAGCTTGGGGATTGCGATGAAGCATTTGACTTGGATTCCACTTGGGAGCAGGGCTGGCCCTGAGGCCACGCCCCTGCAGACAGTGCCCCCTGGTGGCCACAGATGGCAGGGGCTGCCCTGTGTCTGCTGGTTACCATGCCAAGTGCTCTGGCCCTCAGCCCCAGTGACAGTAGCAGCAGGCGACAGGGTCAGAGGTTGCCTGGCCCCAAAGTGGCCGCTACAGAAGGAGTCTCGCCCCACACCCCCGCCGCCTCCCCCGCATACCTCCAGATGGACAAAGGGAGCACACAGCTGCCCTGTGGCCCGGGCATCTCCGCGTCACGCAGGCCATTGTGCCGCCGCTTCCTGGACTGTGCTACAGCTGGACAAGGGTGTCCTGCACACATCGGCGGGGCAGGCGGCACCCATTCCAGGAATGCTTTCTCTGTAGAGACACCTGCTCAGCTGCACTGTGGAGCAGATGGCTGGAGACTCTCAGAGTCCCGGCTTCCAGCCCCAGCCGGGCCAGCATCTGCAGCCTAAGGCCCCCAACCCCCGCACTGCCCCTGGGCCACAATAGCCTGGCCCCTGCCCCCACCAGCCATCTGCCGCGATGTGGACCTCTGTGCCCGCAGAGTGCACGGCTAATTAAAACGATTACGGGGGCACACACGGGGCTGTTCTCTCCCAGCACAGGTTGCTGGGCCAACCTCCGCAGCCTTGGAGCCCAAAGCAGATTCTTTTTTTCTTTTTAAAGGGGAAAGCCTCGGAAGCCCAGAGCAGAACAGCAGCTCCCAACAAACTGAGCTGCAGTGTCCGATGTAACGGGACAGCACACGGAACTACACGCAGCAAATGTCAGAGGACTCAGGGTGAGGACACTGCCTGTGAGCCTAACCCCAGGACTTGGCGAAGTGCACTTGGAATCCTCCAGATCTACGAAGCCAGAGCTCTGAGCCGGGCACTAGAGGCGAAGGGTGCCTAGGTGGGCTGCCTGTGGTCTCTGCAGGGATGCGCTTGCCACACGGCCGCCCCTGAAGGTACAAGTGACGGGGCCAGCCTGACCGCTCACCTCCCAACCTCTCTGTTCTGAACTCAGGGACAAGCCAGTCAGCCACAGGGCCAGCCAGGACTAGAATGCAAATCGGTGCCTTCGTCTTTAAAAGCAATTAAAAGCTACAAGTGCCTGCCGGGGATAACAGGAATTATTGCATGGTTTAAAATGCACAGGCATTTAGATGCGTCTGGCTACCTTGCCAACAAGTTTCTGTGCCGCTAGCATGAAGCACTGTGAATTTAGCATCGCAGCCTTAACCCTCGTCTCATCCTGAGGTTGGGGACTGGTATTGGTTCCCTGAATTTTAACATCCTTAAAGAAAAGAGTTAACAACAACGACAACAACAAACCTCTCCTGTCATCAGAGTGGAACTGCTATGTGGAAAATATTCCATGGCACAGCTGGAAAATGTTACTATCATCATGAATCACCTTGTTCATTTGTGGGCTGCTGTCTCTTTTAATTTCTAGTTAGAAAATGCCTAATAGCAATTGTGGGTCTGGAAGGAGGGAGGGGCAGGGCAGAGTCCAAGACCCCTCCCTCCCGGGCCAGGGCAGGAAGATACAGCGGAGGGACACCCAATTCCGGGCAGCTGTGTTGGGACAGAGCCATCTGATTAGCTTTGAAGGGGCTTCTTTCCATCACTTTCAAGTCACCCACACGCTCGTCCCGAGTGAGCGTTTCATCTTTTGGAATAGCCAGATGATCTGATAAGACTCAAGAAATACAAAGGCAAAGACTGGAATGCCATTATTTAAAAAAAAAAAATTTATCATGGTGATGTGGAATCATTTGTGAAAAAGGCATTGCGAATAAAACTGCTTTGTCAAAGACTAGAGCAGAAAAGGTAACAGGAACGATGGGAAGGCAGGTGCACCCCGACTACCAAAGTCTCGGGGCAGGCCTGCCCCCATCTTCTAGACGCTTGCTCTGAATTCAGTGTTGACTCTATATAACAGACAGGAATAATTCATCAACTTTAACTGCCAAGTTATGCATATATGATAATCAGCAGAAGTGGAAAAGAAGTCAGCTTCACACTTTCTGAACTTTGAGCACTGTGGGTAGTAAAATCAGTTCTTTTTTTCTTTCTTTATTTGCTTTTAGCTGTTAAACAACTTGCCCTGTTCCCACACCCACACAAAGGCTGGCCCTGCCCTTCCATCCTTGGGCCAGGCAGCAATCAGCTTTAACTTTTCCCTCAGCTTCTCACTGAAACTGCAAGGTGCAAGCCACCGGTTTTGGCTTACGTGCCTATTGTCTACGGTTAGGGAGATCATTGTTCAAACCCCTTGTTTTTGATAAGAATCTCACTAGACGGGCTTTATTCCCTGTGGAGGAAGCCAGTTAACAAGCTGTCTCCTGTTCCCAACCAGGCCAGAAAGCACAGCGCCTGCCCCAGTTGTATTCATTGCACAACCTTCCTCCCAGGTCTGCCTAAGAGAGAACAGAGTTGACAATCCGTTTGGTTTTGCTGTTCCCCCTCGCGCCCACCCTCAGAAGAAACGCAAGCATACAACTGAAGTGAACTCAGGAGCTACTGCACAGGAAAGGGGAAAAAAGTTTACTCTTCAAACCTAAAGCCGCAATTCTACTTCTACATGGACTCGGGCAAAAACAGCCACAACCAAAAGCTTCCCATCAACCACACCTTAGGCTGGAATCAACACCGTGTCCTTTGTTAGTGTGGATGCATTTAGGAGACAACATCCAACTGGACTGGCTCCAGTGGGAATGATGGCATGAAAAAACAGAAACATGGCCACTTGCTGACACGAGAGGTCGGACTGCCCCGGACTCCATCTGCCAGATACACACAGCAGGCTGGAAGGGACAGGCACATGGCCGCCCGGCGGTGGATGGAGCTGACCCCCGGGCACCAGTTCATGCTGCTCCAGCTTTTCTACGTGACATCTGGAAACACACATTTAGTGCTGACAACTGAGCAAGGCTACAGGTGTCTTTCCCTCCTGAGTGGCTGCCTCGCCCTGCAGACCCGGCTTCCCAGGGGGACGCACCAAGTGGTTAGATTCGATAGGTTCTTTTGCAACAGGAAGAGGCTACATCGATAAAAGCCCTAGCGGTGAGAGGGGACAGGATGGAGGCTAGTCGGACACTAACGTGTACGAGGTGAAATGCAAGTCAAACATGATCAGAACCAACCAGATTGGTCCTTGTGGACGCCATCCAGGGGACACAGCCAAGGCGTTGCAATGGTTGCTACAGCTGCAGTGACAACTGTGTAGGCTCCCAGCCACGGCACTGCGTCCCGGAGGTGCGGGGCCAACAGTCACCAGATGAGCTCCAAGTCGCTCGTGACTAATGAAGCCTGCAGCTTCACACGGGACTTACATTAAATATAAATTTAGTGGCTTCAAAGCCGTCTCTGTGACAGCCAGGCTGTCACTCGCCTGCATGGCTGGATGTTTTCCTGAGTGGGCGACAAAGGGTGAAGTTGTAGATTTACTGCCGAGAACGGTCACCATGCACAGCAACCTAGCTCTCCTTCTGCTATGGGAGAAGGCACTCCAAATAAGGGAGCAGAAAAAAAATCTACAAACCCAGGAGCTCTCATCCCCTCCTACTGCGGAAGAAGCCCAGAGGGAAAGAGGAGGCACTGTTGTTACCTTTGTGAGCAACCTGGGGGCGGCTCTGAGAGTGCTTCCAGTGCATGGCCCACCCCCCACAGGGCCTCAGGTCAAGTTAAATTAGGACTGGATTCAACCAAGAGCTAAAATCAGTCTCCTATTTGGTAGCAATAACCAATATTTGGTAGAAATAAGCAAACTTCTTCCCCTTCATTTAACTTTTTTTTTTTTTAAGGATTTATTTATTTGAAAGGCAGAGTTACAGAGAGAGATTGATTTTCCATCCGCTGGTCACTCCTCAAATGGCCACAATGGCTGAAGCTGGGCCAGGCCAAAGCCAGGAGCTTCTTCCCTGTCTCCCATGTGGGTGCAGGGGCTAAAAGCACTTGGGCCATCCTCCACTGCTTTCCTGGGCGCATTGGCCAGGAGCTAGATCAGAAGTGGAGCAGCTGGGACTTGCACCGTTGTCTATAAGGCATGCTGGCACTGCAGGTGGCGGCTTTACCAGTTATGTCACAGTGCCAGCCCCTCTGACAACAGATTTAGCTTCCGACAACAAATTCAATTCCTCTACTTCCTTTATTGCTTTAGGAAAAATCAGGTGTATCTCAAAGCAAGAAAAACTGTAAGCCAGCAGTCTCACATTCCGGTAAGCAAGGATCCAGGAGTGGAAGGAAACCACAACCAAAACTGAGGAGGCTGCCTGGCCCCACCCAAGTACTCCCACACACTATTCAGCTTGGGAGCCAGCCAGTCCCACGCCCTCCTTCCACACTGCCTGGTGGCCCAGTGATTGGCCCCCAGTGGCTGAGGCTGGTACTGCCACCGGCCAGCAGAGAGGAATGCTACTGTGATGAGATGGTAGGCAGCAAGAGTGACGATGCATGGACAAAGCTGACCAGCACATCGTGCCCACCAGGGAGGGCAGCAAGTAACCCAGACACTTGCTGCGCGAAGCTGAGATTAGCTCTTTTAACCACGAAGAGACATTAAAAACGGGATACGTGGGGCAGGCGTCTGGCCTAGTGTTTAAGAGGCTTGTGTACACATCAGAATAACTGGGTCCAATTCCTGACTCCAGCTTCTTGCTTAATGCAGACGCTGGGAGGCAGCAGTGATGGTTCAAGTAACTGGGCCCCCGCACCCTGGAGGAGATGTGGATTGAATTCCCGACCCCAGGCTTCAGCCTCTGCCCAGCCCTGGCCATTGCAGGCATTTGAGGAATGGATCCGCGGATGGAAGCCGGCTCTTCATTTCTCTAAGAAAAAAAAAATCACAGGGCTGGCACTGTAGCATAGCAGCTACAGTGCCGGCATCCCATACAGGCACCAGTTCAAGACCCAGCTGCTCCGCTTCTGATCCAGATCCCTGTTAATGTGCCTGGGAAAGCAGTGGAAAATGGCCCAAGTGTTTGGGCCCCTGCACCCATGTGGGAGACCTGGATTAAGCTCCTGGCTCCTGGCTTCGGCATGGCCCAGCTCCAGCCATTGCGGCCATTTGGGGAGTGAAGCAGCGGATGGACGATCTCTTTCTCTCCCTTTCCCCTTACATAACCCCTCCCCCTGAAACTCTGAATTTCAAATAAATAAATAAATAAATAAATAAAAATCACAAATGAAGCTGTTAATTTTTTTAGAGATATGTTGATTTACAAATTGACAGGCTAAACTCAATTTCTGGAACATTTATTTTTAGGTAAATAAGCAGCTGGATGAGCTTTGGTTTGAGTCCACTTTCAGCAATAAAAGAGGCCAGGGATTATAAAAAGATGCTATCCGGTACCCCTGTAGCTCTCTGGCCTGGGGTGTGACAGACTGTCACAGGCAAGTCCCCACTGAGAACAGAGATCCAGAGGAACAGCCGTGTGTCGGCCTCCGTCAGCAGTGAACACGGCAGGGTCAGTACCCAGCAGCCTCTGCAGCATCTGAGAGAAGCTGGGCGCGTGGGGTGAAACGGCCCTGCGAGCTCTGTGCTTTCACCGAGACACAGCTGCGAGTCCTGGCCCACGCCCAGGCCCCAGCTCTTATCTTTACTCATACGTGAAACCAATCGATGGATAAGATGCAACAGGATCTAAGCAATACATGGCTAGCAACAAGGTCAGCTCTGCCTGAGAACTCTCTGGATACTGCTGTAAACTACCAGATGAAAAAATAAGCACTCACTGAATTTCTTAGCAAGATAACAACACCTTGAGTATTGAAAACAGTGAGGGCAAAATGAGATGTTAGACTTACAAGTGTCTCCCAGATAACAAAACTTACGTCCTTCAAGGCTTGGGACATTTTAGCCAGTTTTTTTTTTTTTTTTTTTTTTTTTTTGTCAAGAAGTCACGTAAGGACGTAAGAACAGACTCAACGTAATATAACAAGACCCTGCTGACATCAACGCAGACATGAAGAGGCCTGTGCTGACCGAAGCAGACAAATGTGAAGACAGAAAACTGCTGTGCACGGACGTGTGTTCCCGGACAAAGGTTCTCCTCTAAACTGTCAAGGGGACCTGGCGGGGTGGGGGCAGAGGCCACTCAAGCGATGGTCCCTGGGATGGGAAGGAGCTGCTGGCCCAGGCTCACCGGCCCTGGGGCTGGGATGCTGCGGGCTGCATTTTCCTTCTCCTTCCTCGCAGCTTTTTCTGTCTTCAGCCTCACTTCTCACCCACGCTGCTCCTAGCCCATCCACTCCTGTGGCTGCTCTCTCTCCCCACCAAGTGCCTCACATTTCTACCACTATTCCTTCACCTCTGGTGTGAGGACAAACATTACTTGTTTTTTTGTTTCTTTTTAAAAACATGATGCAAACTTCGGATCAGCAGATGGGTCACGTGTCCTTGTCAATTTCAGCACTTACTGCCCGTTTCATTTCTGCTCAATACCCAGGCTACCTCTACTTACCTTTGGCTTTGTGAGTGCTTTGGAAGGCTTAGGACACATGATGCCTAACTGTGGGGGACATCATGGGGAGCAGGCTTCCTGCAGACTTCAGTAGTGGAACTCCCGATGTTAGCAATGCGCAGGCGCAGGCCCCCCAACACAGCCCCCCCACTCAGTCGACAGTGTACAGACCGCTTTCAGAGAGCTGAGGTGCCTTGTCTCTTTGCTACTTGATATTCATATCTGAAATATCTGCAGGCCCCGTCTGGGCTGGGATTTGCAAGAAATATTTAGAGCTTGCTCAGCATGGTGTTTTCCATCACGTTCTATAATTGGGATGCTGGGAAATGAGCCGTAAAGAAAGAATAAAGAAAAATGCTACTGCTTCCCCCTTAGTTGGGAGATTATGGCAAACGCGCAGAATG
This sequence comes from Oryctolagus cuniculus, assembly GCF_051225735.1. NCBI lineage: Eukaryota > Metazoa > Chordata > Mammalia > Lagomorpha > Leporidae > Oryctolagus > Oryctolagus cuniculus. The sequence continues at coordinate 25,405,294 of NC_142878.1, read as the reverse complement.
ACAAGAAGGGAGCTCGAGGAGGTAGGTGGGTCTCCACACGCAGGATGGCAGGACGGGCTCAGTACCCCAGCACCGGGCAGACACCGGGAGCAACCGCTGAGCACCGGCAAAGCGCCCCTGCTCCTATCCTGAGGCAAGAACCAGTGTGAGAGCTGGCAGTCTCGGCACAAAAGAGAAGACGCAGGGGCTCAGGATGTCTCAACACACTGCTTTTAGCCCATGCACGTCGTGGACGCCATTTCACAGGGGAAGGGGAGGTGCGGATAAGGTGGTTTTTTTTGTTGTTGTTTGTTTGTTTTAAGATTTATGTATCTGAAAGACAGAATTACAGACACCGAGGAGAGGTACAGTGCCAAGGAGAATCAGGAGTATAGCAGAACGCAGAGAATACAAAAAAGGCTGAATTCTTCGTGGATAAGAAGCACGCCCAGAGATGCCACTTCGCCAAAAGCTGAGAGGCGAACACATTCCAACAACAGAAAGAGGAGCCCAGTATGTCCAAAAGTAAGCAGTGCCACCAGCCAGGAGACGGCGAGGGGCCAAGGTCCCCGGCAGCCCAGGTGCAGGTGCACGTGCACATTAGCTACTTACCTCGCTGCTGTCCTCGGCGGGCAGGTGCGGAGGCGGGACTTCCTCATCCAGCGGCTCAATCACTGTCACCTCTGCAAACTCCTCCCCGGACTCCTGAAACTCGGGCAAGGACCTCCGTCCATAGCGCTTGCCACCTCGAACATACTTGGGCTGCGCTTCGAGGGGGCAGTCTGGACAAGGAGACAAGAGTTGAGGCCACATGACACGAGAGTCTCAGCCCCGAGCGTCTCGGCCCCGAGCTGACACACACAGCCGTCACGCCCGGCCTCTTATACCAGCCTCAAAATAAACCCCCACCGCTTGTCACTTGCGGTGGCCGTGGGCGTGTACGAGCCATCAGGTCACACGCAGAGCACGGCTTCTAATTCGGGGTGATTTATGGCACCCTGAATGGATATCTGCATAGGGTGGGACACGTGCACCCACCGCAGCGAGCGATTTGACTTCAAAGCACATAACAGATCAGGAAAAGGTGAGGAGTTGTATTAGTTCTTCTGTTAATTAAGCTGGTGTTTCGAAAGCAGGTGGAAGGGGAGATAGAGAGAGTTGCTATATTCACAGACTGATTCCTCCCAGGAAACCTTGGAAAATGGTAAGAAAACCAACACTGGATCCGCAGTGGGAAGTTGGTACCCACACCAATTAGTCTGAAAAGCCCTCCCTCGACTCGGCAACTCCTTCATTAAGCTCGCCACTCTGATCTACCCGACAAGCAGGGCACCCGACACCACAGACTCTTAGCAACGCTGACATGGAACTGGGCATCGGGACCTCGTTATAAAATTCAGAGTCGTGGAAGAACACAGCAAGTGTGAAACCGCATCGAGAAAAAATGGGATTTTTGCCTTCATGAGCTTCTGTGTTGTCCAAAATAAAAAGGAACATGCACTGAGGGAGAGCCATCTCAGGTTCAAGGTTCCCCATCACCTTCACCCCCAGCCTGCACCACAGCCATGGCCACCACCACTGAGGCCAGTACCATCACCTCTGCCACCCTATCACTTCTAAACCCTCCGATACAACAGACAGCTTTAAAGCAATAAAACAAATACTTCACTGTACTCAAATGTCATCTTAGACACTGATTTTTTTTTAGCGCCTTGCCCAGTAATAGCAGAATATAACATTCCACTAACATACAAAAGACCGGCACTACTTTGCTGTCTGTTGTGTTATCCACAGACACACATGGTCTCCCTGGGGAAGGCAGAGTGTGCTCTGAGCATGATGGTCTCAGCAGGTGCATCTCAACTCAGACACGTAGATTCTGAGATCAGTTCTGTGCACGTAACATCAAATGACAGTGGCTGACTAGACAAGAACTAAAAGACAACCCTGCCTGAATCTCCCTGGAAACCACCATGTTGGGCCTTTCCTGGGAGGATGGGTGCTCCTGTGTGACCATCCTCCTCCCCCGATGCCCTTCCCCAGGCCCAGGCTCAGATTTCAAACCCTCACAAGTGTGGCCAGAAGCACTCTGAAAATGCTCAGCGCAGCTCAGAGTGAGGCATTTATGCAAGCGTTATCACTGCTTAGCGATATTTATATCCAGCACTTGAAAAAGTCACAGCCACATCATTTCAGGAGGTCAAGCGATTCTCCGACAGGAAGTGCTGAGGCATACAGCATCCACACTGAAAACCACACGCAGAGGGGAAGGTACCCTTCATCAGCAGAGAACATGTCAGCTTGCAAGTGCTCAGGGGTGGCCCGGACACCCGAGCTCCTGTTGGTAGCTGATACCCACAGATGCTGATCGGGTAAGAGGCAAGGCAGAGTCATCCTTAATGGATTACAGTTCTCACTTTTAGTGGCACACCACAGATACACTGTTGAGTGACCAGGCGGGTTTGGAGAGGACCAAAAGGAAAACATACAACCTTGGGAGATGGAGCATGGGATTTTCCCAGTGGGAGAGCAAAGTCACTTTCTGTGCAGGGAAACGATCAAGGAGCCCTGGTGGCAGAATGGGCTTTTTCAGAGGGAAACAAGCATGAGAAAACAACTCTCCCAGAAAATCCACCGTGATCTCTGCCCAGACCCTCCTGGGCACGACAGCGCTCCCCAGCTATTCACTCCCTACCCCATGCAGTGGAGGGCGCAGCACAGCTGGGACAGCTCCTTTTGAAGCAATGGAAGGCAGCAGAGACTGTGAACACTTGGAGGACACTGCAGAGTCTGGTTTAGGAACTGACCTGCTGATGTTTGCATTGTCAGCAACTTCAAACACTTTAATGTATTGAATTACACTGTATTATCATAATAATTGATTTTAATCAAATGTTAATCCTACATGGAATGCACTTAGGAGAGGTCTTCAAAAGATTGATGGAAAATATGTATTATGAAAAAGCTGGGAATGAATTGCAAATATTTGTTGCATCAACATAGATTCATTTTGGTGAGAGGGAAGAGGGAGAGGGAGCTAGAGAATGAGCCAGTGAGTTCCCATCCACTGGTTCACTTCCCATTTGCTCGCAATGGCCCTGGCTGCTACCAAAGCCAGAAGCAGGGACTCAATCCAGGTCCCCCACGTGGGTGGCATCCCCAGGCCATCACCACTGCCTTCCAGGCTCTGCATTAGTAGGCTACTGGAGTTGGAACGAGAACCCAAGGTCCCCAGGATGGGATTCGGACATCCTAATCGGCATCTTAACTGCTGGGCTGAACGCCTGTCTTTTTTTTTTTTTTTTTTTTTTTTAAGATTTATTTATTTATTTGAAAGTCAGAGTTACACAGAGAGAGAAGGAGAGGCACAGGGGGGTGGGTCTCCCATTGCTGGTTCACTCCCCAATTGGCCACAACGGCCAGAGCTGCGCCAGTCTGAAGCCAGGATCTTCCTCCAGGTCTCCTGCATGGGTGCAGGGGTCCAAGAACTTGGGCCATCTTCCAGTGCTTTCCTGGGTCATAGCAGAGAGATAGATTGGAAGTGGAGCATCCAGGACTCAAACTAGTGCCCCTATGGGATGCCAACACTGCAGGCGGCAGCTTTACCCGCTATGCCACAGCACTGGCTCCATAAACTTATTTCTTAATTCAATTTATCCAAGAATGTTTTGAAGTGCCCTCATATGTGACAAAGTCAATTTCTAGAGAACCCTATTAAGCCACATAATCTTTCAGAATAAAGACATTAGCACGCACAGAGGAAAAATGGATTACCCAGGCTTCCTCATCCCCAAGTTTCCCCAGCCGTGCCTGTGACCCACAGAGGCGGCGACTTGTCACAGCACTGAGAACACTCACCTCTTAGAATGACACCGGCACACACCCTCTCCTGTGCAGACCACAGCACAGACCACACGAGACGAGTGCGGCAAAGGCAGGGAGGTGCAGTGGTTAGTCACCGAGCAGTCACCGCTGCGGGGAGTTGCAAAGTGTGAGCAGGCTCCAGGGCTTTAGAAGCCCCCAGCAGCAGTCAATCCCCCAAGCAGGAGGGCACTGCTGAACTCAAAGGAGGGCTCATTCGGTGCCTGCTACACCCAGAACTGCAGCTCTGGGCAAAGTCTGCTGCTTCATGAAAGCATCCAACAGATGGGACTCACATGTTTCCAGGGTTTCATTTTGTTTGGTTTCTTAAGAATGGAGAGGTGACAGGTATTTGGTGCAGTGGTTACGAGGCTGTCTGGGATGACTCCGCATCCCATATCAAAGCACCAGGGTTCAGTTCTTGGCTCTGCCTCCTGACGCCAGCTTCCTGCCAATGCAAACTTTGGGAGGTAGTGGTGGCAACGGCTCACACATTAGGGTCAATGCCACCCAAATGGCAGATCAGGGTTGTGTTCCTAGAGACCGGCTTCAGCCCAGCCCAGGGCCAGCCAGTGGGGGCATCTGGGAAGTGAACCAGAGCATGGGCGCTCTCTCTACTTGTCTGTCTCTATATATCTCTGCTTCTCAAACTTTTTTTTATAAAAGAAAGGAAATTATTTGTGTCACATGTCTTTCTTTAGCCTAAATAAAACCAGCTGCTCCAGTCCTGGGCTCCATGCTGGTGAAACTAAGCACTCAGAATGGCAGTACTGGCAGCATGGCAGTTCCCTGGAAGGATACTCCCGAGTCCTCCTGGGTTGCCAAGCTTCTCAGCCATTGCCCCTTCTTCCCTATTTTCTATTTCTCCTGCTTGGCAGCACTGCATAAACATCAGCATGAGCTCTGAAGGGAAGTACAGGAGACCAGCCTGCCTTGAGCAGTCGCAGCCCCTCTCCAGAGAGCTGATTATGACGCACCAGGAGTAGGGTTGGCGGTGAGGCAGCCCTGCCTGACCTAGTTTACACGATCAGGGTTTTATTCCATGAACCCAACACCTGGTTATGAGCAGCAGACAAGACAGAAACTGATTGGGGCGTAGTGGGTAAAGACGCTGCCTGCAGTGCCAGCATCCTATATGGGCGCCAGTTCGAGTCCTGGCTGCTCCACTTCCGATCCTGCTCTCTGCTATGGCCCGGGAAAGCAGCAGAAGATGGCCCAAGTCCTTGGGCCCCTGCACCCTTGTGGGAGATCAGGAGGAAGCTCCTGGCTCCTGGCTTCGGATCTGCGCAGCTCTGGCCTTTGTGGCCAACTGGGGAGTGAACCAGTGAATGGAAGACCTCTTTCTCTCTCTATCTCTGCCTCTCTGTAAGTCTGCCTTTCAAATAAATAAATAAATCTTAAAAAGAAAAAAAGAGAGCTAGAGAGAAAGAAACTGTCCCCTTAGGATTGCTGAAGTCACATAGAAGTGACTGACAGGCTCCACGTAGCACGCAGAGGAACACATTCAGGACATCCCAGATCCCATTTCTTCCTGCCTTGGAAATTAAAGCTTTGATGCGCAGGCACCACATTCTATGTTTAAAGGGTTTATTTATTTGAAAGGCAGTGTGAGTGAGAGTGTGAAAGAGAGAGAAGGACAGGGGGAGGGAAGGAGGGAAGGAGAGAAGGAGAGAGAGAAGGAGAGAGAATCAATCTTCCATCCACTGGTTCACTCCCCAGATGGCTACAACAGCCTGGAGTGGTCCAGGTAGAAGCCAGGAATCCCCAACTCCATCCAGGTCTCCCACATGGATGGCAGGGACCCAAGCACTTGAGCCATCTTCTGCTGCTTTCCAAAGACACATTACCAGGAAGCTGGATTGGAAGCAGAGCAGCCAGGACTCCAACCAGTGCTCACATATGCGATGCCGGCATTGCCAGCAGTAGCTTAACCCACTGTGCCTCAACAGTGGCCTCAAGGACATTACATTCTTTACTCCACATCTCGTCTGTCCCAAGAAGAAAAACTACACAGCTGTGCTAATATTCACCTTGTAAACCAGGATGAACCACCGTGCATGGGCCTGACTTTGCTCCTGCACTTACAACAAAAAGAAAACTGAAATACGTTAGGGAGAATGACTACTCCAGGCAGACAGGCCGGGGACAGCCAGGGGGGAGAGGCAGTACCTGCCCGCCCCGATTCCTCTCCCACTCCCCACCCGGCAGCAGTGTGGACGGTGGAACTGGAGCTTCCCCAGTGCTAGCCGAAGCAGCACAGCGCGTGCTTTCCCAAAAACCGTCCAGAGCCAGTGTGCGCTGCAGGTGGCCACTGACGCGCTAAGCTCTCCCAAACCCATGGCGTGGCTAGCCAAAGGCAGGGCAGTGAGGACCTGGCAAAGCTGAAATAGTCACCCAAGAGCCTCAACATCTTCATTCAATCAACTGCTTGCTTTGCAAAAATGCAAGCTGGGATGTGAAGCGAAGTGGCAACTACATTGTGCATACGGAAAGTTTAAGGTTTTCAAGGATGCCCTCCAGGTTCGTTCGATCTCTCTCTCCCTCTCTCTATTTATCTATCTGAGAGGTAGAGTTATGGGGTGGGGGGGGCAGCAAGAAAGGTCTTCCATCCGCTGGTTCACTCCTCAAATGGCCGCAATGGCCAGAGCTGAGCCAACCAGAAGCCAGGAGCCAAAAGCTTCTTCCTGGGTCTCCCACATGGGCGCAGGGACTCAGCAAGCACTCAGGCCATCTTCTGCTGCTTTCCCAGGCCATAGCAGAAGCTGGATCCATAGTGGAGCAGCTGGGACAGGAACCAGAGTCCTTATGGGATGCTGGCATTGCAGGGGGAGTCTTAACCTACTAAGTCACAGCACTGGCCCCCATGGTCATATTTTTCGAAGAGCATTTCACATGTTAGAATTATCTACCCAGCTAGACTTTAACACCCTCCAAGGAAGCAAGGATTCATGGGAAGAGCCTAGGCTTTGGAATCAAATGACTGTGGACCTGGACACTCGGTTCATTATCAAGGTTACAAGTACGTAACCTCACAGAGGCTTAATTTTCTTATTTGGAGGGAAGAAAATCAACAGGAGCTCTGTGGCTCAGGGTCACCACCCCATCTAGCAGCTCCTGTCCTGGGAGCTCCAACCACACTCTGGTCCTTCCACACAGACTCCTGTGGAGCCAGCAGCAGCCCAAAGCCATCAGGCCGGGGCGAGGCATCCGATGCCGGGCACCTTGGGGAACAGTCAGGAGAGCCTCACGGTCTTCTCACCTCTCAGCAGTTTCCTCAACCTCATTTTTCACAGGTAGGACTGGTGGCAGGTGCATGACATCATCCAGTCTGTCATCTGAGAAACTGGAGCTGCCCTGATCTTATTCTCACGCTTGTCCCAGTTGCCTCGTTAGCTTCCTTTAAAGGGGCACACCTGTTCTAAGCTTCCCTCCTGAAAACCATCATCCTCATGCCCCCTGTTGGCAAACCTTCTTAACCACCCAGTGGAGATGAACTAAAGTGTAAGACACAACTCCCAAATAAACTGCTGCATTATCACAATTCTCACCAGCCCTATTTTTCATTAAATTTTAAACAGCATATTTCTTGCACACACATATATATATTTAAAGAATGCCTTTTTATCCTTTGGACAATTAGCCTCAGTGTTCTTCAGCACAGTTAAATAGCTCTGACTGATAGACTGCTTACACAGATACATTATAATCTGCCTACTGATACACTATCAATTTTTTTCACTTGTGTTACATGAGGGTACTTTCAAAAGTTCATCAACAAATGAAATGAAAAGATAAAACTATTTTGGTGTGAAGAAATTTTGTCCAGGGCCGGCGCTGTGGCTCATCGGTTAAAGCCCCAGACTGCAGTGCCGGCATCCCATATGGGCACCAGTTCGAGTCCTGGCTGCCTGACTCTGATCCTGGGGAAGTAGTAAAGATGGCCGAAGTCCTTGGGCCCCTGCACCTGAGTGGGAGGCCTGGAAGAAATTCCTGGCCCCTGGCTGCTAATCAGCTCAGCTCTGGCCATTGCGGTCATCTGGGGAGTGAACCAGCAGATGGAAGACCTTTCTCTCTTTCAAATAAATAAAATAAATCTTTAAAAAAAAGAAAAAGAAATTTTGCCCATGCTCAGGCTTTTCATAATATGCATCTTTCATGAACTTCTTGAAAACCCCTTACGTGCACAGATTTCCAAGTTTTGAGAGCATTTATTGTGAATATACATTCAGCCACTGTCGTAAGTGACTGCGCACATCTGTGCCTCTCCATGATTTACACAGCATCAACTCATAGCATGGCACTGATCAGCCACGTGTAGTATCACAGTCCGCAGTGTCTGTCATCTTACGTAGTTCCAGAAAGGTTCTGTCATTTTTTATGACCACCGGTGGCTGTGGGTGTTTTCAACTTCCTGATAAACACACCTCTGTTGTTACTGGTGGCGGTGGGAGTGTTTTTGGTTTTTGTCTTCACCATTAGCATCTCATCAACACCGAGGGAACAGGCACTTAACCAAAGAGAGGACAGCAGCAGTCTCTTGGGCCACCTGTGACTCACAGCTCTGCAAGACAGGGGCCCTTAGGCAGGGCCCAGGCTCTGGCCCCAAGTTTCCACTGTGGATGCACAAACAAACTGCAAGCAGTGCAAACTGGGACCTAGCCCGGTGCTGGCCCACAGGACCCGCTTCCATGCACCTTTATTGAGTGAATGAAAACACGTGTGTTAATTATATCCCGGCTTCTTCCAGATAAAGTAAAAATAATTACAATGCAGGAAGTTTCTGGAAAAGGTCTGTTAAAAAATATATTATCTACAGGAAAACAATGCCTAGTTCTATTTTCCCAGTGAGTTGGCTTTCCCAAACCTGAGTTTCTCTTCCCGCAATAAACAAAGGAAAGACATTTTCCATGAGCCACATCAGGGCTTCCCGCATTAACTAGCATCGACTACAGAACAGAAATCTAATGCAAGATGCATCAAAGAGAAAAAAAATCTCAGGAGGGCAGCCCCAGTCCATGCATTCACGTAGCTCAGAGCTCACACCTACATTTCCATTACAAAAATCCTATAAGCCAAAGCCATCACAAGTGGAATAAATAGCTAATAATTAAGTTGTTGCCTGTCCTATTCCAGAAAAATAATTGAGAAATTAAATTGCACACATAGATAGGAGGGCTGTGCCCCTGGCAATGTTAATCAGCTTGGAACTGACCAAAGATGCCCTGTGTTTCCCCCCCCCTTTTTTTTTTTGCCCATATCTGAATTTCAGTATTTTTTACCATGTTTTGTTGTTGTTGTTGTTGCTATTGCCTTTTAAGGGAAAAATTCCAAGCTTAGAGAATCACAAATATGAGCATTAAAGAGATACTGAAAAGAATCCAGGCTGTATCCTCTAGTTTTAAAAGAAACAGTGCGTCAGAGAGGTGAAAAATGGCAGGGCCCAAGACTGCAAATCGTGACTCCATCTCACTTCCTCCAAACCCCACTTGAACTTCACTTTGGGATTGTTCACAAGCAGTTGCCTTTCTCCGAACGAAGGAGACACGCTGGGCACCTGCCAGCAGGAAGACGCCCTCGAGGGTGTCCATTTATGGTGGACAAAAATCTTACAAAAACACAAAGGGGCTTTCTTCATGGCTTAGCATCAGGGGTAGGGCGCGTCCAGCCCACAGAATCATTCAGTCTGGCCCTGCCAACGCAACCACAGACGGGACTCAAAATTCCATAAATTTGTAGCAGGCTAAATTTTAAGTTGCTAATTGTGTATGGCCTGCAAATGTTAGAAATACCCAAGGGGCTGGCGTGGTGGCCTAGTGGGTTAACATCCCATATGGGCCCTGGTTCAAGTCCTGGATGCGCCACTTCCAATCCAACTCCCTGCTAATGCGCTTGGGAAAGCAGCAGAAGATGGCCCAGGTACTTGTCCTGTACCCATGTGGGAGACTGGAAGACATCAACTCTGGGAGCTGAATGGATTTTACATATTTTCCAGCACAACCACTTTTACATGGGAGGTGACCACAACCACAGAGGGGGTGACATACAAGGTCTCCCCAACACACAGGCAGAGGTAGTATTCACTAACTCCTAGCCCAAGACTCTTCATGTCATATCATGCTGACTTTCTACATTAAAGTCTGGTTTAGCACACCTGTCCAGCTTAAAAACAAACAAAAATCCCTTTTAGGGGCCAGAGTTGTGACCAGAGGGTTAAGCCACTGCTTGCAACACCAGTGTCCCATAGAAGAGCACCAGTTCTTCTGCCAACCCAGCGTCCGGCTATTGCAACTGGGAAGGCAGCAGTAGATGGCCCATGTGCGTGGGCCCCTACAGCCATGTGAGAGACCCGGATGGAATTCCAGGTTCACAGCTTCAGCATGGTCCAGCCCTGGCTTTTGTGTCCATTTGGGGAGTGGACCGATGGATGGAAAACCTCTTTTTTGACAGGCAGAGTAGACAGTGAGAGAGAGAGACAGAGAGAAAGGTCTTCCTTTTGCTGTTGGTTCACCCTCCAATGGCCGCTGTGGACGGTGTGCTGTGGCCAGCGCACTGCGCTGATCCGATGGCAGGAGCCAGGTGCTTCTCCTGGTCTCCCATGGGGTGCAGGGCCCAAGTACTTGGGCCATCCTCCACTGCACTCCGTGGCCACAGCAGAGAGCTGGCCTGGAAGAGGGGCAACGGGGATAGAATCCGGCACCCCGACCAGGACTAGAACCCGGTGTGCCGGCGCCGCTAGGTGGAGGATTAGCCTAGTGAGCCGCGGTGCCGGACGAAAACCTCTCTTTCTGTCTCCTCCTTCTCTGTTGCTCTGCCTTTCAAATACATCCACAGTTACATGCATACACGTTCTATAACAGTCTCGGGTACTACAGAATATCGGTCCCTGGCACTTCTGTTTCTAAGGAGGTGCCTTAGGATCTTTTTGCTTCTCAAGTCTCCTTCAGATAGTTAGAGAGGAATCTTTTCCTACGAGTTGACTAAGTCCACCAATTCCAAAAGGCAAAACAGGAAGAGTACAGACCTCGCCCCGAAGCTTCAAGCAGAAGCTAACACGGAGGCCCCGGGCACCTTCATCACTACTGATCAGGTGTGAATCACTCCTGATGCCTCTGGCTGCCTCTGCGGGCCAGGCTGCATGGACTCAGGCTGCCTCAGCCACTTCGAGGCTACAATCCTTTGCCAGGAGCCCTGGAGCATTACAGGAGCTCCCTGGGTGACACACTTGTTAGCCTCCTCCACCGCCATCATCCTGAGACTCCAATTCAGCCATGAACCTCTTGAGGCCTCAACTGCTCACTGAGAGAACGGTCGCATTCCCCCCAGCCCTAAAAAGCCATGGTCTGTGATGGAAGGGTAACTGTTTTCTTCAAAGAAGAGGGGCCCTCAGATGGCCTCAGGGATCTGCTGCCTCTGAGTCCCGTCCCTTCTCCTGCCTTCTCCCCAGCCGCGTGAGGGGCTGCGGCCATGTCTCAGAGTGGGTGGAAGAACGGGTGGGTGGAAAGGATCGTAGGAGCCCCACGAGCAGCCAGAGGAGCCAGGGAGACGCTGACTAAGCATGGCCGCTGAGGAACCACGCGGGGAACGTGGGAGGAAGAGCTGACCCGCTGCGTCTCCTGGGAGATGACACATCACCCACAGGATCCATCCCAGATCCTGGCAGGACAGACGCCAGGGGAGTCACACGAACGCCACACAGAATAGCAGTGATCGGTACTCTTGCTGCTGCCACTCTGAGACAGGGACTCTCTGCAGCCCACGCGAGGCAGAAAGCACACAGCAAAGCTGAGACAATCCCTGCTGGGTGCCCTCCTGGAACCTTGACCAAATGGAGGTCTGTGCCCACACAGGAGCGAGGCACACACATCACGCAGATCCAGCTTTGCAAACTTGACTTCCTGGCTACCGCCAAGCCCAGCCAACCACCCTGCTGTCTGGATCCCTGCACCACACAGCTCTAAGGGGCACCCAGTGATGAGCACACATCTGCGTGTTTATTAGGACAAGTTTCTGGCAGGTGACGGCACAGGGTTTGAAGAAATGGCAACCATGCATGTGTGTGGGCGGGCTGCCCATTCCAACACCACATAAAAGCCCATGATCACTGAATTCCTGTGTGTATGAGGATACTTCAAGAAGTTTCTGGAAAATGGAATTCAAAGATAAGTTTATTTTGATGCCCAAAAAAAATTTTTTTTGAGATCTGCGCATGGATTCAAAGGTTCACGAAAAATCCCGTTATGAAAAAGCTATGCAAAGGGTTTAAACACTGAGTGAACCAAAATAAACTTATCTTTGAACTCCATTCTCTCCAAGAGCTTTCTGAGGTGCCCTCACAGTACCTCTATGTTTCTATTAAGGAAAGTGTACACCAGCGGTGATGTCACCATAGCTCTATTCAGAGTCCCCAGATCGTGCCTAATTATTACCAGATGACAGGCAATCTTAAAGAACCATAAATCCCAGTAACATAGGTCATCCCATAGGTAACTGAAGTCCATGTTCTGGCAGTGGCCACCTACAAAAATTCTGTTATTAGTCAGGAAAATCTCCAAAAGGCAAGTGACCTGCCTCCAGGCCCCCCCAGGCTTCCAGCGCGTTCTGGCCAGCCCCGGCATTGACAATAAGCTTCCTGGAGGTGGCCACCCTTAGGCAAAAGTGAGAGGCTCAGTCCAGAACCCACAGCATTACTAGAAAGAAAGCGTTCATAGACAGGACGCTAATCTGGAACATTCTAGAAGGATAAGCATGCATTCCCATTGGCGCTCCATCTCAGAGGTCACAGTGAAGGACTCCCTGCAGCAACAAAACGTGAACACCTCTCCTCAGTGCCAAACTGAGCTGTATTTGGAAAAAAAAAAATCGTCTCCTTTTTAAAGTCAGGTTCACTGCGGAGTCATTTACATTGAGTAAATTTCACAACATTCGTGCACGATTCTGTGGGTTAGAAAAGTTCCATCATTTAACTGTATCACACATCAGATTTGAAAGTTCCATCAAACCCCAAGTCCCCCAGTGTCCCTTTAGAGTCAACGTCTAGTTCCAGCTCATGAGGACCACGGAGCTGTTGAAACCAGATTGCACCACCATTCCAGTTTCTACCCTGTGTAGACTTCCCCTTAGCTACCTGCCACATTTCATTCATCCAACACACATACACACACACAGAGAGCTTTGAACACGGTGACATTTGACTATGTTTTAAAAATCAAGAAATACAAAGTTCTTTTCTTTCCCAACATTCACTGAACACTGAGCATTCCCAGGGCTCCTTGAGACACTTGGAGATGTACAAATGAACCACACAGTCCTGCAGGAACCATCCCCAGAGAGCGCAGACAGGTAAGCAATCCTAATACCGGGAGCTGATATTCACAGCAGGGAGTTACCCAACCACTAGGACTAAATAAAATCAACTCCCGCCCGGCCACCCTCCTCCTCTCAGGGAAGATGTCCCCCAAAGCTTCTCCTGCCACACGTGCAGCCAACAAGGACAAAGGCAGTCACCAGCTCCGCTGCCACCCCATCCGACACGGCGCCTTGCAACAAACCCAGTGATTTTTTTTTTCCCCATAATGTACTGCTGGAGTAAAGACGTCTCATTCGAGTGTCCAACAGCTGCAAGGCTTTTAGGATGCTATCGAGAGAGAAGGCACTGAAAATAACAGCTGACTCCGAGAGAGGCAGATGCCCCAAATCCCCCCTGCACATGCTTCAGGGTCCCCACATTCTTCCCTGGACAACTCTTAATGGAGGATGTGGAGCAGAGGAAAAAAAGAGGTGGCCTTACCTGGTTCTTGGAACTGTTCTTCATTTGACAGAGTTCTGGACAAGATCAGTATCAACGCTTCTTTAAATTGATCAAAATGCACCTTAAGAAAAAAAAAAAAAAGCCAAGAAGATTACCTTTAAAATCACTTCCACAGCCCTGAGAATACAAATCTATCTAGAGGGTAGCAGATCTGTTCTGTTTGTTTGCTCCTGTCCCGATGACCTGGAAGCGAGTCACGACCCACTTCGCTGCCTTGCATCTCTCAAAAGCACAGGAGGTACAGTGGGACGAGCACTTCCAGCACACAGGGCCGAGACACCAACACCGACAGGGGCGGTGATTTAGTCCCCAAGTGAAAGCAATAGGGCAAAGCCCTCCTTGCAAGCTCAGGAAAAGACATGTTTTGAACTCTGAGCTCCTTTGATTTGTCTGAACAAGACCAGACGAGAAAGCTGTCAAATTGGATATTGGGGAGAAGTTCCGAGTAAGTGATACATTGTCACGGAGCCCCAGAGACCCTCTCATTTCCTACATAACCAAGCAGGCTGTCTTTTGGGGTGACTGACACACAGTCTTGCCTGGGGCAGGCATATTTTCTTCATCTCCCAAGACCTTTGTGACTGGATAAACAAGCAGCAATCAATAGCAAACACAAGGGGCCGGCGCTATGGTGCAGTAGGTTAATCCTCTGCCTGCGGCACCGGCATCCCATATGGCTGCCAGTTCAAGACCTGGCTTCTCCACTTCCCATCCAGCTCTCTGCTATGGCCTGGGAAAACAGAAGATGGCCCAAGTCCTTGGGCCCCTGCACCCATGTGGGAGACCTGGAGGAAGCTCCTGGCTTCCAATTGGCTCATCTCCAGCTGTCGCAGCCATCTGGGGAGTGGTGAACCAGTGATGGAAGACCTCTCTAGCTCTGCCTCTCAAATACAAAAATAAATCTTAAAAAAAAAAAAATAGCAAACACAAAGGATTAAAGAATCTGAGAAAGCACTTTCCTGAATTCCTAAAAATACAATCACCATGAAGGAAATGAACAAGAACCCAAGTGTTACTTAGGTAAATACTCATCCAAACTGGGGGTATCATTATGGTTAAAAATGTGAACCAGTTTTTTTCTGAGATTTATTTGAAAGGCAGGGTTTACAGAGAGGAGGAGACAGAGATCTTTCATCCACAGGTTCACTCCCCAAATGGCCGCAACACCAGGCTGGGCCAGGACAAAGCCAGGAGCTTCTTCTGGGTCTCCCACATCAGTACAGGCCCAAGGACTTGGTCCATCTTCCACTGCCTTCCCAGGCCATCAGCAGAGAGCTGGATTGGAAGTGGAGCAGCCAGGACTTGAACCGCCACCCATATGGGATACCGGCACTGCAGGCGGAGGCTTTACCCACTGTACCACAGTGCTGGGCCCTTAGGTCTTCTTCCACTGCTTTCCCAGGTGCACAGCAGCAGGGACTGGGATCAGTGCTCAGAAGGGATGCTGGTGTCACAGGCGGCACCACAACACCACCACTGCACCACAACACTGGCCCATTAACAGTTTGTGGCCAAACATATTCTTCTACAAGCTAAATTTATATGACCTTTCCTTGGGAGAGAGAGAGAGATGCTACTTTTTACCATTATAATTCTAGTTGGATCAAGAGGCACCTATCCATACAGGACCCCAGATGGAAACGCAGAGTTGACAGATTTGTGCCTTGTGCTACTACAGCTGTCTCTGGATGTTACAGACAACATATTACCTAGGTTTAATTATAGGTGACAGACACAAAGCACTTTCAGGGGCCCTTGATGTGGTGCAACGGGTTAAGCCACAGCCTGCAGTTCAGCATCCCATACTGGCGCCAGTTCGAGTCACGGCTGCTCTACTTCTGATCCAGCTCTCTGCCAGCAGTCTGGGAAAGCAGTGGAAGATGGCCCCTGCCATGCACATGGGAGATGTGGATGAAGCTCCTGGCTCTTGGCTTTGGCCTGGCCCATCCCTGGCTGTTGTGGTAGTTTGGGGAATGAAACAGCAGATGGAAGATTCTCTCTCTATATATCTCTCTCTGTCTCCGTGACTCTCCTCTAACTCTGCCTTTCAAATAAATAAACAAATGAATAAGTAAATCTTTAAAAAAATAAACATTTAAAAAGCACTTCCAAATTAAATTAGGAAAGGCAGCAAACCTTATTGATCATCAAAACAAAGGAGGGGAAAAAAAATCACACAACGTCTCATCTGTGCCAATCAAAGGAGAAAAACCCACTTCAATTTACACATCCTAAAGCCGAATTTGCTTGCTTATGTTGATTTCTCCACCACCTTTGTTTTGTTGGATTGAAATTACCCTCCAAAATCATATTCCATTCAAATTGTATGGACTTTTTAATTTTATACACAACTTGATGACTGGATCTACATAAACATTACAAAATAATCTCCACATTTAAGCTAATTAATAGATCCATCACCTCACATAGTTATTTTTAAAAAATTATTTGTTGATTGTTTTTGGTTATGAGAACACGTGGCCAGTTTCAAGTCAGACTGTATGGACTTTAAGGACCAATGTCAGCCAAGCAGACGTCCGTGGGGTGGGGGTGGGGGGCACCTGCTGAAAACCTGGGGCATAATCCCTGCAAGGGTTAACACACGGCAGAAACATGAACAATGCTAATTAGGTCTCACAGTTGACAGCACATTACAGGCGGGAGGGCCAGGGCCTGCCTCCGTGGGCCTGAGTTGGAGATGGGCTCAGGGCCTGTGTACCCCAGTCCCCGTGGGCCAGGCCATCCTCCCCAGCAGCCAATCAACCCACAATCATTACACGCCCAGGCACTCGCCCAACCTGGCCTGCTGGACAGGCGTCTCTAGCAATGGCCCTCCTTTCCAGGGCAGGCAGCAGAAGGGAGCAAGGACATCTCAGGCTCTGGAGCAGGTGGATCCAGTTTCTAATTCTGCCTCCACTGCCCACTTCCTATCGTGAACGGGCTCCGTTACTAAGCCTCTTTAAATCACGCATCTGTGAACATGAGGATATCCAGGAAAGGATATTTATGATTCATTCCACAAATATTTATCAAGCAGCTGTCACATGCCAGCACTGCCCTCGGCTCTGGGGACAAGGCGGTGACCAAGGGGGACAAAACTCCAGCCGCACAGAGCACAGACTCTCAGAAGTGTCACCGGGAGTCAGGGAGGCACACTGCTGGCAGCAGGACAGTAATTTAGGCTAATGATAATCCTACTGCGCTCATGGCAGTTAGGGAGGGAGGTAAAAAGAGCATCACGAACCAAGTATACAGAATATAGCAGGATGCATGAGGGTACTCCAGAAGGTGGATGGAAAATGGAATTCAAAGATGAGGTGCTTTTTTTTTTTTTTTAAGGTTTATTTATTTATTTGAGAGGCAGAGTTACAGAGAGAGGGAGAGACAGAGAGAGAAAAAGAGAGGTCTTCTACCCACTGGTTCACTCCCCAAATGGCTGCAATAGCCAGAGCTGGGCCGATCCAAAGCCAGGAGTCAGGAGCTTCTTCTGGATCTCCCACGTGGTGCAGGAGCCCCAGCACTTGGGCCATCTTCCACTGCTTTCCCAGACCATATCAGAGAGATGGATCAGAAGAGGAGCAGCCAGGACACCAACTGGAGCCCATATTGGATGCCAGCACCATGGGTGGAGACTTAGCCTACCACACCACAGCACCAGCTTGGAAGATGAGTTTATTCTGATATAAAATAAATAAATAAATAAAAAGAGAAAAAAAATCTAGAAATCCATGCCTAGGTGGGGTCTTCAACATGTTTCATGGAAAACATATTTTGAAAAAAGTCTGTATGGATTTCAAGCTTTTGAATTCTATTTTCCACAAGCTGTTTGGAGAACTCTTGTAGTGGGCACCCTGCAAGTGTGGTTAACACTCCAAAGTGTACTAACGGGGTGTATCTGCTCCCCTCACTCCCACAGGGAAATGAGGCCATACTTTAGAGCCAGGCAATTGGCCTTGGGGGAGAGAGACAGCAGAGGAGGAGGGTGGAGGTGGCAAGGGTCAGGGCCCCACCTGCCCCCACCCCACTCACCAGGGATCTGTAGAGCTGCCCAGCTCCAGAGAGGTGGATTCAGCTCTCTGTGGAGGGACCGCAGTGGTGCTAAACTTCTCTCCCTCAGGGTATTCCTGGAGGGGACGTGAGCGAAACCCAAGCCCCCCCTGGTTACAGGGAGAAGGGAACAGAGAGAGACTCCAATTTCAGAAGCACTTGTCCTGAGAACCCCAAGTCCCTTATTCTTGACTCTGCACGTCTCCTGCCTGTGAGTCTTCTAAAGGTGGAAGTTTTCTCAGAGGCAACTGTGAAGAACCCTTGTGAATCTGGTCCCAGTAGAGCTCAATTCAGCAAGAATGGGCAGCGACAGTCTCCCGCGGTCCATCTCCCTCAACGTTGCTCCCGTGGACATACGACAAAGACAGCTATAATCCAGAATTAATTGTAATCAACTTCCAAGGCTGTAGAAGAGGCCTAAGTATCCCTCGAATATGGGATAGCGAACACAGAAACTTTTGAGACTGTATAAGCCTCAACCACATGGAAACTTGTTTATCTCACAGCTTCTACTGCAGTCTCCCAGATAATCCACAAACAAGTGCATCAAAATCGGAGACAGGCATCACGAGCCCCAGTCACTCTTTTCATAGGAAATGCTACAGGATCAACGTGGGGTCTGCCTACTCTTCCTCTTCCAGATCTATCACCAACTTCATTTTTCTGCTCCCCAACCCACTGCAGATCAGAAGCAGCAGATAAAAGAGAAGGACAGCCCAAGGTAAGTACCAGAAGCAATTGAGGAAAAACTGAGACTGAGGAAATACATCACCATCCTCCTCCAACCAAAACTAAAATAAAAGGTTTTTTATGCTTTAATAAACTACTTCTTTAAAAGCTGACAGGTGCACTCAAAAATCTAGTAGGTTGGAGTTATTCAGTGTTGGGCAAAGATCCCTAAATGTCACCAAATGAATTCTGAGGGTATCACTCCTATAGAAGAACAAATGAGGGACCAAGATCTAGAACAACACAATGTTTAACATACTCTTGGATAGGGTGAAACTTTAAAAACAATATTTGAGTTCCCAAAGGGCAATGTGTTTTGTCTGTTGCTACCTGGGGTAAACGACTACACAGATGGGGATATTATTGTCAGCTCATTCTCCCCTGGACATTTTGTCATTCAAATCTCATGACATCCATGGGAGACAGTCAAGTCAGGGATCCCATCTTGAAATCGAGGAGAGAGGCTTAGAGGAAGGCATGTGGCTTGCACGAGGCTGCAGGTATTGGAAGTGATGGAGTTAGTGGGAGAATCAGGCCTTCCAACTGGATTCTTCAAGCCTAGCAACCCTGCCCGACCCGAATGGCTTCACTCTCCAGGGACACGCCCTGCTGCTGCTGAGACAACCCCTGGACTGCACAGAAGCCGGTAGATGGAAAGCACACAGCAGTGTCAGGCAGCATCAGGGGATGCAAGATCGGGAAGACAAAGAACTTTGCCTTTAAGGAGTTTGTCAGCTCTAGGCTAGATTCTAGAAAGCAGGGGGGTGGAATGGGGAAGGGAAGAAAGCACACTGGGAAATGCCTTGAGAGAGGCAAAACAAGGCAGGAGGGTCCTTGGGTGGATAGGCATATCCTTCTTGGCCAGGAGGGCAAGAAACAGGGACAGTTTGATGACACCTCTTCAATAAATGCACAGGCAGAACAAAAGGTTTCCAAGTGTGCTTATCAGGTAGTAAACCAGTCTCATTTCAGAAAAAGGGTTCTAGAGAAGATGAACCATGAGTATTAACTTGGAGGTTCATAATCCATAATCAAAAAATAAAAAAAAAAATAAAATTCAGGGTAAGCACTATGGCACAGCAGGTTAAGCCACTGTCTGCAGCGCTGGCATCCTATATGGGCACTGGTTCCAGTTCCAGCTGCTCCACTTCCAATCCAGCTCCCTGCTGTTGTGCCTGGGAAAGCAGCAGAAGATGGCCCAAGTCTTTGGGTCCCTGCAACCATGTAGGAGACCTGGAAGAAGCTCCTGGCTCCAGATCAGCCCAATTTGGGTCATTTGGCCATCTGGGGAGTGAACCAGTCAATGAAATCTCAATCTCAATCTCAGTCTCCCTCTCTAACTCTGCCTTTCAAATAAATAAAAATAAATCTTAAACCATCCAAAAATCCAGATACAACTCAGCAGCTGATCCCGAAGGGCATTCTTCCCTTTTGTTGAGACCCTGGGTGCAGGAACCAAGCTCAACCTCCCTCAGACTCCTTGCAAGACAGAGAAGCTACACAGCTTGTGAACAGATGAAGAGGAAAGCTTCCAGCAGCTTCTACGAGCCTCCTACTACCTGCTCCCCACCAGCTGCAAGCCCCCTGCCTCCCACCAGCAGCAGAGCCCCCTACTCCCTGCTCCCCACCACCCACAAGCCCCCTGCCTCCCACCAGCAGCAGCAGATTCCTTCTTCAGCCGGATGAAAACCCAGCCCTCCGCGCACCCCAGGCACAATCTCTTCACAAGAACAGACTGTCACCACCTCTGCTTCAATAAAGCAGCCTGCCTCTGCTGAGGTCAGTCTCCAGCTCTTTTTCCATCTCTCTTTTCTGGGGGTACGGAAGGCCAGAACCCCTAACTATTCCAAACCTAACATATCCAAACCAACAGAACAACATTAAGCCTTAAACTAATCTCTAGGTTCCTTCTTGCAAGGGCCAGAGACACTGGGCCTTGGATTGAAATAGCAGCCAACGCCACATCTTTCAAGGAGAGGCCTCACCAGCCGAGGCAGGTGATGGCTCATTTCCATTAGTGCTCATGAATACTGATGTGGCAGGAGAGCCCCCAGGGCCCCACGCAGACTCCCCCTCCCTTGTCAGAACCTCCTCTAGCGTGAACAATCGGGCATCCGTGGGGTGACCACGCTCAGTAAGTACAATTATTCAGTACCATTCTTCTCCTCCAAGGGAGCTCTACTATTGTATTCTGTTAAAATTTAGAAATCTTCCCAAATATGCAATGCAATCAGACCTCACCAAGTAACAGGCCCAGCCGGGTGTAGCCTCCTCATTTGAATAAGAATGCATCCATTCATCCTAAGAGCATCCCTGGATCCGGTGTGGCACAAAGGGCAGTTCCCAGCAATGGGAAAATGACATGACTGACTAAAAACACACATGACATTTAAACTCAATTACCAGGAGGACGAGTCAGGTTTGATATTTTTTGTCAGGTGTCATGATGGCTGAATAGAAGTTCACCTCACTTTGCCTCTCAACATTTCATGTCAGCACTTTTTTAAGACACACGATTTGCCTTTCCGAGAGAGTTGAAGCATCATATAAGGAACAAATGCTCTTTCAAACCACAGAAAATCTGCCACAGGAACCGGAGTGCAGACACTAACGGTGCCTCAAATCACCTCTCACAGACCTGGCCATCAAACGAGGGGACGTGCAGTGTTCAAACGGCACTAAAAGGAGAGAACACAGAGACCTATGGGCCTGCCATTAAATTCAGGAGGTTTGCAATTATTAATACTTAGGGAAGCTGAGAAAAGAAAAACACGACACATTAGCTAAAATGGGTATAGGAACTCACGGGAAGGTCAAGGCACAGGAAAACCATGTTGACAGCACTGTGCAAGGAGAGATGACACAGGCCAACAAAGGCACATGGTGTCTGAATGAAATGAACAACCAAGAAATATTTTCAAAAAGCGTTTGGGTTACTGTAGCTTAGCAGCCATATTTAATGTAGATAATACACAGCGAGGTGCAGGCCACTTTTAGAGTTTATTTTTTATGTATTTGAAAGGCAGAGAAAGAGAGAGATGGAGAGAGACACACCTCCCATCTGCTGGTTCACTCCTCAAATGCCAGCATAGAGGGCCAGAGCTGGGCTAGGCTGAAGCCAGGAGCCAGGAAGTCCATATGGGCCTCCCATTTGGGTAGCAGGGACCCAAGCACATGAACTATCACCCGCTGTTTCCCCAGGATCCTATCAGCAGGAAGCTGGATTAGAAGTGGAGTGGCTGGGACTCAAAACAGGCAATCTGATATAGAATGAGGGCATCGCAAGTGGCGGCTTAACTCACAGCACCACATCTGCCCAAGCGAGGCTGTTTTAAAAGGTAGATATTTTTAGGGGCCAGCACTGAGGCACAGCAGGTAAAGCCATAGCCTGAGATGCTAGTATCACATATGGATGCCAGTTCATGTCCTGGCTGCTCCACGTCCCATCCAGCTCCCTGCTAATGCACCTGGGAAAGCAGCAGAGGATGGCCCTGACTGGGCCTCTGCCACCCAAGTGGGAGACCCAGATGAAGCTCCCAGCTCCTGGCTTTGGCCCTGCCTGTTACAGCCTTCTGGGGAGTAAACCAGCAGTTGGAAGATCTAATTATTTCCAAATAAAAAAACAATTTTTAAAAAGCTTTATCTATTTATTTGAAAGGCAGAGTTACAGAGAGGCAGAGGCAGAGAGAGAGAGAGAGAGGTCTTCCATCCTCTGGTTCACTCCCCAGATGGCCACAACGGCCAGAGCTGTGCCAATCCAAAGCCAGGAGGCAAACATCTGTGATGGCCACTGCAAAAAGTCCCCTTTGTGTGGGTAAGGAGCAAGTCACAAAAACCAAACCAGTGAACCAAACTGATGAGCATGCCTGACCATATCTTGTCCACACAGGAGCCAGGTGCTACTGAAATAACGGAGGTGGAAGACAGGCCATTTAGCTCTGTCTCCTCCTTGCCGCTCCGAGACCAAGGTCTTCCCCAAAGCTCTCCCCCTGCCCTCGCTTCCTGTTACACTGAACACCTCTGAGCGACTCAAGGATTTCCAGGACACAAAAGCCCAGTTAATTCTGGAAGGAGTTTGACAGCAAAGACTCAATACAGAACAGAACCAAGCCTAGCAACTTCTACACGGAGGGTCTGCTTTCTATAATGGGGAACCACAGACCTACGAGAGTTCAAACCAACCCCTGGAAAGGAAGAGAATGATCATTCACCTGGAGGCACAAGACCGACACAGGAATAAAGATAAAATGAAATAAAATAAGCCTAACCATTTCAGGTTAGATCACGGTGGTTAAGCAGCAGGATAAAGCAAAGGGTAGGACATGGAGAGATGTGATAAAATATTTCCACCATTACCCATGATAGGGTCGAGCGGCCTCAGATCAATAAAATGTGGGCAAAGCACAGTCATGGGGTCTTTATAAATAGACACTGCGTGGTGACCAAGCATAATCCTGCACGCAGAGAGGAAGCCCGGGGAATGACAACCAGAAAGCACTTCTCTATTTGGGATTTACTCTTCCAATGATTACAACGTATACGGTGGAAAGAAACTTTGAAGGGCTTTCAGTGAGTTGGAGACAAATAAGCAAATCCAACACAGGAAACTAAGGGAAAGCTGAGGAAAATTAAGTATTTGTACAGCTATCAAATTTTAACAGGAATATTTCCAAGTACCTTTGGTGATGGAAGTCCTGGTGATGGAAGTCCCTGGGACTCTATGGAAGCCGACAGTGAGCTCTGCTCTCAGCTGACTTGTGCTCATCCTTAACAATGCTGGACACCACAGTATCTCTGCATCCAAATTCATACTCAAGAGTTTAGCAACAGGGCCAATAATGTGGGGCAGTGGGTTAAGCTACCACTTGCAACGCTGGATCCCAAACTGGAGCACCGGTTCAACTCCTGGTTGCTCCACTTCTGATCCAGCTCCCTGCTAATGCACCTGGGAAAACAGCAAAAGATGGCCCAAATATCTGGACCCCTGCCATACATGTGTGAGACCTGGATGCAGTTCCTGGCTCCTGGCCTTGATCTGGGCCAGCCCTGACCATCATGGGCATTTGGGGAGTGAGCTAGCCATTAGAAGATACTTCTGTCTTTCCCTCTCTTTCTCTGTAACTCTGCCTTTCAAATAAATAAAAATAAATATTTATAAAAAAGAATTTAGCAACAAAACTCTTCAGCTATTTTGTTTCAAAGTTTGAGCATATTGCTTAAGAAAGGAAAATTCATTTAAATGATGTAACTAAACAGATATACAGCTGATGACTATAACTAAAGGATTCAATAAAACCAAGGCAAACTATCTTCCTTATGTCTTGATTTCTAACAGAAGAGATATAGAAAAACATGTAGGAATGCTTCATGTAAAAGATAGAAGGAATAGGAGGTATCTGCAATTGTTATCTATTGCTTGGGTAAAAATCTGATTCAAGAAAACTGATGCCCTTTCCAGATTTGTGTAGTATTTGCTACCTAGACTAGTCACCTGCCAGGTCACTACCCACTAGACTAAGTTCTTTGGTTCTTTTTAAAAATATTTATCTATCTGAAAGGTAGATTTAAAGAGAGAAAGGGGGGCAGGTAGAAAGGATAAGGGGAGAGAGAGATCGATCTTCCACCTGCTGACTTGCTTGCTAAAACCAGGAACCAGGAACTCCATCCTGGTCTTCCTTGTGGCTGGCACAGGCCCAAGCACTCGGACCTTCCTCTCTGCTTTCCCGGGGGCATTAGCAGGGAGTTGGATCAGAAATGGAGTAGCCTGGACTCAAACCAGCACTCACACAGTATCCAGACATCTGACCAGGTTAGCCCAAGTTCTTCAGTGTCTTATGGAGCTGGTGTTGGAGCTTCATGCAACTCACAGATTATTTATTTGAAAGAGTGACAGAGTGAAAGGGAGAGACTAAGAGAAGAGACTGACAGGTGTTTAATGATGACAAAGGCATGGGTGCAGCTCTTCAGTTAAACGAGTCACAACACGAGGAACCCTTTCCTTCAAATCGGGCACCTTCAAGCTTCACACATTTTCAACACTTGCATAAAACCATCCTGCTCAGGGGAACGCAGCTTCCAGGTGTAAAGCCAGACAAATGATTGGAAACGTGATTCTGGGGGAAATGGCCTATCAGGAAAATGCATGAAAATGACATATGGTTTCAAGTTACCTTCCTCGACAATCATTAAAAGAATTAGACTTAAAGAAAAATCAAATGATTCAAGGTAGATGGTCAAATTAAAAAGTAAATAGATACTATTCATATTCTTGGTTAAGGAAAAATATTTTCTGTCTTTTTTTTTTTTTTTTTGGACAGGCAGAGTGGACAGTGAGAGAGACAGGGAGAAAGGTCTTCCTTTGCCGTTGGTTCACCCTCCAATGGCCGCCGCGGCCGCCGTGTTGCGGCCAGCGCACCACGCTGATCCGATGGCAGGAGCCAGGTACTTATCCTGGTTTCCCATGGGGTGCAGGGCCCAAGCACTTGGGCCATCCTCCACTGTACTCCCTGGCCACAGCAGAGAGCTGGTCTGGAAGAGGGGCAACTGGGACAGAATCCGGTGCCCCGACCAGGACTAGAACCCGGTGTGGCGGCGCCACAAAGTGGAGGATTAGCCTAGTGAGCCGCAGCGCCAGCGTTCTTTTTTATTTTTTTTTTAAAGATTCATTTATTTACTTGAAAGGTAGAATTATAGAGAGGCAGAGGTAGAGAGACAGAGAGAAAGGTCTTCCACCTGATGGTTCACTTCCCAGTTGGCTACAGTGGCCGGAGCCGCGTGGATCTGAAGCCAGGAGCCAGGAACTTCCTCCAGGTCTCCCATGCGGGTGCAAGGGTCCAAGGACTTGGACCATCTTCCACTGCTTCCCCAGGCCATAGCAGAGAGTTGGATCAGAAGTGGAGCAGCCTGGACTCGAACTAGCATCCATATGGGATGTCGGCACTGCAGGTGGTGCCTTTACCTGCTACACAACAGTACTGGCCCCTTAACTCTCTTTCAACAAAGAAAGATGAAAGCAGCCTCAATTTCAATAAAGGTAAAATTTCCAAGTTTTATTTTTTAAAAAATTATACTTTATGTGTTTGTACAAAATTAATGCCATAAGCATCCAGAAAATTGATGGTACTAATGCATCTGAAAGCCAATTTAATGGAAAACTGCAGTTTATGGTAAACGTACATCTAACTGAGAGGCACCCATACCCCAGGACTACTGGGATGCCAGACACGCAGGCCACACCTAACACATAGCTGTTGAATAAATTAACATATAAATCTCTTCAGGTTGTTATGATGCCCTTTCTTCCTGCTTTATTATTATTATTAAACCAAGCTGCTCACTCTTACAAGTTTCCCCATAAATACTTCTATACAGAAGAAAGATGACTGGCATAGAAAATAATTTATAATTCAATTTAGCATTCCTGCTCAATTTATCAGGAAGGAACTAGCATTTGGACGGTCCCAGTGAATTCTATGGCTTTTTTTTTTCCTTATAATTTAAAATTATAGACCACCGAGAGTACCTTCACAGCAGATGGCCAAGTTTATGTGATCACCTGAGAACAACTCCATTCCAGCAAACATGCAGATGTAGCAGTAGTGCATGAATTCACACCAAACCCGCTATCCAGACAATCACCAGGCACCTCCCACATGAAATCAATAAGCTTAAATCTATTTAACGTTTATCCCTGGCTCACTAAGTAAATATCATGCTATACACCACTCAGGTATTCATTACTTGAGCAAACAGCAAACACAAAAACCAGGCTGACAGTGTCCAGTCATTAACAAACCAATCAATGACCGGTCCCTTGTTGTAGTCAAAGGAAGGCAAAGATGTGCAACAGCTGGAAAGATGACACCTGCTGCCAGGGTGCGACCTGGTCAGGGCAAAGGACTCTGTATTTCTGCTGATTCTAAGACCTGAAGTTGGACAAGTATTACATCTTCTCAGGTTTTAGCAAGCATTCAGACAGATCCATCTCTTGGTATATTATTCCTTCGGCACAAAAAGTCCTTGGATCCTGAAGCCCCACAACAACATGGGCGTGCACTACATGATGGAGAGCAAATGGTTCCAGCTTTCAAAGCTCCTGGTGCTACTACCTTGAAAGCAAGACTGGCAGCATTTTATAGGGACCCCATGCATTCCCAAGCAGCTCACCTCCCACAGAGCAGCCAAGAAAAGTCCCAGCTTTTGCAAAGAACTGTCTTTTTCTCTAGGTGTGAGCCCCATTTAACACTCCATTTGTGGTGCCACGCCCCGGAGGACACAGGAGGATCACAACTCCTGTCTCAGGTTATAGGGAGACAACACATCAAATTAGATCTGAGGCTGCTAATGGATCTTGTCAGCCAGGGGACAGCCAATACCCACCGAAGAAGAGGAAGTTCAGTCACCATGAGAAAGTCAGCTTCACGCCTGCTTCCCCAGTGTTCAACACGTGACAGAAACCACCGTCCACAAAGTGCCAGCGAAACGAGAGCAACAGAGCTCAAAGCACCACCTGTGTTCCCTCTTATCTCTTCTAAAAGCCAACAGCAAGAGACTCAACCAAGCCAAACACACGATGTTATTAATTAAAATGATGAGAATTAAAAGGCAATTGCAGGGCCAGCACTGTGGTGCAATAGGTTAATCCCGTATGGGTGCCAGTTCAAGTCCTGGCTGCTCCACTTCTGATCCAGTTCTCTGCTATGGCTTGGAGAAGCAGTAGAAAATGGCCCAAGTGCTTTGGCTCCTGCACCCACATGGGAGACCTGGAGGAAGCCCCCGGCTCCTGGCTTTGGATTGGCACAGCTCTGGCTGATGCAGCCATTTAGGGAGTAAACCAGAGGATGGAAGACCTCTCTCTCTGTCTCTCCCTCTCACTGTCTGTGTAACTCTACCTCTCAAACAATTAAAAAAAAAAAAAAAAAAGGCAAATGCAGGTCATAACAGAGCAAATGTCCTTCCTACTATCAGCAAGACAAAAAAAATCCCTTCCATCTGTGACTTGATCTGTGGCAGAGTGTGACAATTCGTTGTCAAACGTGGAAGCTAACATTGGCACACACACACACAGCCCTGCAGGGAGCAAGGCGTGCTGAGTTTTAAATGAACCTGCACCGTATTTACCTCCTCTTCTGTCTCATTTCCTGGGTGGAAGGTTTAATTAATACTTCACCCAGAACCAATGCACACAAAACAGCTTTATTGAGAGTCAAAGTCACAACAGAAACCCGCTCTTCTCGGAACGCTAGGTTCAGGCTTCTTTTTTCTTAGCATGTTTTCTTCTCTTCAATGAAAATCTCACCCCCTCCTTTCCATTCCAATGATGAAAATGGCACACTAAGAACCAGGAAAAAAAACAGGAAAACCTCCTCCTGTTACCTCTTTAAGATACTCAGACGCCGCCCCTGTTTGAGCACAAATGGGAGCAGGCCCCTTCACCTGTCACTCATGCCCAGCACGGTCCTCTTTTGATTAGATCATGGCCAGCCAGGCACCCCAATAACAGAAAGCGCACCCGCCTCCCCCAACCTGAGTTCTCCCCAACAGCTTACCTTGCCCAAGAGGTTGTCCTGCAGCAGCGTCTCCTGGAGCACTGGGCCCACCTCCTCCAAGCTCAGCACGTGGCAAAGGTCGGTGAGCTCCTCCTGGCCCAGGGACCCGGTGCCGGTCGTGTCAAAACTGTCAAACAGCTCCTTGAGTCGGGCCTCATGCTGGTCCTGCTCCACCTCATCCATCCCATAGCCCACAGAGCTCACCTGTGTGTGGGAAGGAGACAGGGACAGGGTGAGGCAGCTCCCGTGCACACTCGCCGCACTGCCTGGCCCCTGTGTGTGTCGCTGCCTGTGACACACACCCCAGCAAGCCCACAGGTCCCTTCAGGCCCCAGCCTGGGCCAGCAGGGCTCCCACAAGGGCTCCCATCAGGAGAAGATTCACGAGGTTGGGGTTACCAGAGTCAGGGGGTCACGTAGGCAGAAAGTCACCCTCCTCTCCTGCTCAGCCCTCAGGTGGATGGCCAGTCTGCCAGACTCCAGGCTGACGGTTGGTCTCTCTCGATGGGCTCCTCTGACCCAGAACTTGAAGGTCAAAGACCACTTGTGACAACCAGAATGTTCGAGCGAACGTTCCCTGGAAGTCAGCAAGCTTGGGAGCACCTGTCTGGATGTTGCAGGCTGTGATGGGCCGAGATGATGGCTCCACTTGGTTCCGCCTGCGTGCCCCGATAACAGGGAGACTCAGCGAGAGGCACTGCAGAAACACAGCTCTTGCAAAGCCAGCTCCTTGTTTACCTGAGGCTGAATGCTGCTTTTGACAAGAGTCCCTCACAAAGCAACTCAATTAACTCTGTGGGTGCAATTACCCAAGGTGTGACAGGAAGAGTATTCCCTGAAGGGTGCCTTAGTCCCAGGGAGCATTAGGTCATGCTCAGTTACCTAGAGAAATGAGAAAACACTTCTCCAACCTTTCAGGTGGTGAGGTTTGAAAGAGTCCCAAACCAAATGCTGCAGAATGACAGGCAACCTGCACCACACAGCGTCCCACCCTTTCATGCCCGGCAGGGCCACCTTCCATCTCTCTGACCCTCTCTGACCCTGGGCTTTCCATAAAAGACAGAAGGCATCAAAAACTCTTGGTGATTTTTGCCAGTGATATGCATCATCAAATTCCAGATACCGGGTACTGAAATCTGTTGCATTCCTTGCAGAATAATTCATCCATAATGTGTTGAATAGCCC
Organism: Oryctolagus cuniculus; assembly: GCF_051225735.1. Taxonomy (NCBI): domain Eukaryota; kingdom Metazoa; phylum Chordata; class Mammalia; order Lagomorpha; family Leporidae; genus Oryctolagus; species Oryctolagus cuniculus. The sequence goes on along the minus strand of NC_142878.1, from coordinate 25,376,138 downwards.
CATGCAAGCCTGAAACCCGCACACAAGAAGGTCCCTTTACCATGATGCAATGGCTGCCAAACACCATCTACGTAGGCCCTTGAGACAGTGACATGAGCCACCTGCAGCGAGCCTCTCATCTCTGGTCCTGGGATGACGGAAACAACACCTTGAACTGAACCAAGCTCTGGGTCAGAAAATGCTCTATTCCAGAGGCAGTGGCGCACAGAACAGAGCATTGCCATGTGGGAAACATGTCTGCAGGGAAGTGGACCACGGCCAGAGCTGGAAACAGCAGCGCTCTCCATCAGCGGGCAGCACTGCTCAGCATCCCACTTCCGTCTTTCCAGACACAACAAGCCAAACAGAGCCACCACCTTCCCAAGGGCTTCACAGCGTTCAGTGGACTTAGGGGATGAACCCAAACAGCTCTGCCAGGCAGCTCCAAGTGTACTGGGGTTGCTTTTAAAGGGACACGGCACAGGTGCAGTCCAGGCCCCTTGTCTGGGACAGGCATCTTTCTCTCCTAATTATCAGGGTTTCCACTGCTAAGGTGCTCCTGGTCCTGGCAGCCTTCCTAAGGTTGGTCTGTTGGGTTAACTAATCACTATGTAAATATTTTCAAAATAAGTAGAGAGTGCTATGTAAACATCACCACATCAGAAAAGAGGCACCAAGGTGTTAAGTCAGGCTGTGAGGGTTAGGAATTTAGACAAGGCCAAGGGCTGGCTAATGAGACTCACCTAGGGTCTGCCCATTGTCAACCAAAACCTGCTGAGACTCCCCAGGGTGCTCTGGGATTTCCAGGGTTGCCATAGCTCTCAGCCTCACTGACTCCATAAAAGCCACACCATTCTGCTATTGCCTACATTTGCATCCACAACTGTTCATCAGAAAGTTCTCAGACAATGAAGAGGTAAATTTGCTGAAATCCAGGTAGAAAGTTCTTAGACAAACAGAACTAAGAGATCAATTTATTGAAATTCATGCTTAGCTTTTTTTTTAACATGCCTTTTCCAAAAACTCTTTGAAGTGCCCTAGCATGTGTTAAAAAAAAAAAAAAAAAGGATGAATTCTAACTGCTCCTTTATAAAAATTAAAACTAAGGGGTGGGGATTTGTACCTCTAAACCAATGAAAGCAGCAGTGAAACAATGGACCCAGAGGTCCGATCTCATGGGCTGTTTTGAATTTGATCAGCAGTCACCCCAGGCTCTTCAGAAGGTCACCGCGTTTTCATGAAATCAAACCTCTTTGATTTGATAGCAGCTTTCTTTTCTAAAAATCTCTTTTATTTCATAGGCCTCTTCCCCCAAGGCACCGTGCTAAGGAAAACATTGTGACCAAGGCAGGGAGTGGGAGGGTGGGCAGAAGAGGTTGGGAAGAAAGCCCCACTCTTGAGGAACGTAAGCTCACTCTGCAAACATCCAGAAGATGTTACACATAGTGGCAAGTTGTCAGGACTCACCTGGCACAGACGCATTTTGCTGGCTGATACAATTCTCCAAACTTTCATCAGTAATTTCATGTGCAAGAATTTGTTCCTCCCCACTCGGAAGAAATGCCTTTCAGGGTGAGGTGCATACCTTCTATTTCTTTTCTACCCTGCCCCCCCCCCCCCCCAAATGCACAGGGACTCAGGAAACATCATGGACTCAGTCTGGCATATTCCTTGAGAGGAAACTCACCTTGCACATGAGCTGGAGAAATGAGTGAATGAAACTTCTGAAATACCTGTTTCTTCTCCACGCACCTCTCCCCTCCCTCCAGCCAGCCCTCATTCAAATGCAGACATAACTAAGCAAAAGCAGAGTGCTAATAGTGACTGCCAAACTGTACTATGTGGAGCCATCTGAAGTTTAATTTAACGGGTTCATAATTAAGCCAATGGATTCACGAATCTCAGCCGCATTTGTTGTGGTGGTGGTGGTGGTGGTTATGGGATGAAACTGCAGGAGAATCTGTGCTAACATGCTTTCTCAAGTCCCTTCATGAGGACAACAGCACCCACGTAGAAGGGCTATTGTGAGGGTAGAAGATGGCAGGCATGGGAGAGTGGCTAATCAGAGAAAGCTACTATGGAAGGGGAACTGAGAAAATCCTGCTGACTTACAAAGGAAGTATAAACTTAGAAGGGGTAACTTAAGTCAATCATAGACTTACCTTCAAGACAGCAAAGCATGAGATTGGGCAGGGGATGAATTATGTAGACAAACAGCCCTGTATTAGTAAATGACAATGGCAACAGGCAATGCTCCATGCTGCCTTGCTCTTAAAGGCATATCATTGGGGCTGGTATTGCGCTGCAAAGGATTAAGCTGCTGCCTATGACACCAGTGTTCCATATAGGTACCATTTCCAGTTCTGATTGTTCCACTTCTGACCCAGCTTCCTGCTAACATGCCTGGGGAAGCAGCAGAAGATGGCCCAAGTGCTTGGACCCCTGCCACACATATGGGAGACCTGCATGGAGTTTCAGTCTCCTGGCTTCAGCCTGGCAAAGCCCTAGTCATTGCAGCCATTCAGGCAGTGAACAGGTGGATGGAAGATAGCTCTCTCTCACTTACCCTCTCTGTAACACTGCCTTTTATATAAATAAATGAACTTTTTTTTTAAAAAAAAGGCAATTCATTAATCATTAATGTTAAATAATGTTAAATAAAACCTTTTGGCTAAAATGCAGTTAGGAATTTAGAAGGAACTTTCACATTTTATTATTTTTAACTTCTGAGCATTTCCTGAGTCTGGCCTGTGCTAAGTGCTTTATGTACATCACCTCATGTAATCCTTCAGATTCTGTGAACAGTAATTACCATATTCCCAGTTAGATGTTTTAACCGGGGCTTAGGAAAAATCAGGCAGTGCCCAAGGACATAGCACTAACATGGGGGAGAGGTGAGATTTGAACAAGTGAATCTGAATTATATTCTACCTCACTCCTACACATGCACACAGACCATATGAATGGGACCACAGAAAAGACCCCACCAGCAAACTTATAACCACTTTTATAGGTTAGCTCGCCAAACAGTACAGAATACCATGCCCGCTAACTTTTCAAGTTAGAAAGGAGAGGTGGGGGCCAGCACTGTGGCATAGCAGGTAAAGCTGACGCCTGCAGTGCCAACATCCCATACGGGCGCTGGTTTGAGTCCTGGCTGCTTCACTTCCGATCCAGCTCTCTGCTATGGCCTGGGAAAGCAGTAGAAGGTGGCCCAAGTCCTTGGGCCCCTGCACCCATGTGGGAGACTTGGAGGAAGCTCCTGGCTCCTGGCTCCGGATCAGCAGAGCTCTGGCCATTGTAGCCAACTGGGGAGTGAACCAGCAGATGGAAAACCCCTCACTCACACTCTTTCTGCCTCTCCTTCTCTCTCTGTGTAACTCTTTCAAATAAATAAATAAATCTTAAAAAAAAAAAAAAAAAAGGAGAGGTGGACTCCTTTCTTCCTACCTCCCTCGACCTACTGAGTGACTGATGATGGCCTACAAAGGATACACAGATAGAATAAATATTGTTTTTTTTCTAAAGCAGCTTTTTGACTTAGGGCACAGAAGTAGTGAAATTTTATATAAAATTGATCAGACAGCATCCCATATCCTTCGTAATGAGCATAGCCTAGGAATTGACAATTGCTAACTTGCCCACAACAGATACTGATGTCTCACCTGTAGGATACAATGCTTTCCACAAAGCCCAAGTAGACCCCATTAACAGCAGGAGGAAGAAGGCTGGGTTTTGAGTGACAAAACCTCCTTCCAATTCCAAAGAACAATTCCAGTTTTATGAAGCCTGCCATAAACCTGGGCCTCTTTTTGCCATTTACCTTCCCCATCCAATTGTCTCAAGTCCTTAGGAGTCCTCTGGAATAAAAAAACCCAGTGTGTGCCATGGTCTGGAATTCTAACTAGGGATGGTCAAAAGAGACAGATGCACACAGCCATTAATCAAAACATTTATCCCCAATCACCACCCATAATGACTATGATTCTGAGCATTTTCCTTCCAAATAACTCAAAACAAGGCTGCCAAAACACTGCCACACACCCTGACAGGAAGCCCAGTGCAGATCTGTGTCCAGTGCCCCCCTGGGCCACCCTAGCTCAAGATCTCACAGCGCCAACAGAGACTGCAGCTGGGACAATGAAGTCACCAATCAAAGGGAGCTCATGAACTTTCTAGCATCCAAGGTTCAAGGAAGGAGCTTGTAAGAACAGCACCCTGGCCAGAGGGGGACGTCTGTTCTGGGCTGGAGACAGTGAAAGGGGCCAAAGTCTGGCAAGTGAAAGCCAAATGATAAATAAGCACAAGGCCAGATTCCCCTGGCCTAGGCCTTTTATTTCCCCTCCAGATGGCCCAGCAGCTGAACAGCTCTGCGGAATTTCTGGAAGCCCCTCTCTCGGCTCGGCCGCCCTGCTTGCTGGGCATGAGAATAGATGTGTTAGGGCTTGTGTTCAGACAGAGCTGTTGGGGGCTCACTGAGCAGGCAGTGACCACCACGCAGCTAATTTAGTTACTTTGGAACTGAAGGGATGCACACAGAGCGTACTTTGGCAAAAACCTTTCATTCATGCTGTCGCCTTCCTCATTTGGCAAGCCAGGGCCTAATAATGCCAATGATCACATTACACTGTTTCTTCTGTCTTTGCTGCAAACACTTTAATCTGCTGTAAGGGTTTCCAGGCTGGCCATCTTGGACCCAGTTCTGTATACAAGGAAATAGTGTCAAGAAAAAAATTCAAGTTTAGCCAAAGCTCAACAGTACAAGAGTTTGCACCCCATCTGCGTGTTTACAAGGGAGCTAACTTCTGCCCGATGCTACTGCCGCCCGGCAGCACACCAGGTACCGTCCAGTGCGGCCTCTCTCCATTCCTGGCTGGGTACCAGAAGCATGGCAGTATCGCTGGTGTAAAAACTGACCACAAAAGCCTCAGTGCTAATGCACAGGGAAAAGGTCAAGTTACACAAATTTAAAATAAAATAGTAACCTTCGATAGTGCACTATAGAATTTAAGTTAACTAAGGGTACCCTTTAGCATTTACTCTAAAATGCAAGCAAACAAGCCTTAGTATTTTATATCCTGAAGGATGCCGTCTTCCCAGGCTTTTGTTAAACCTAACAGCAGGTGGATTACCCAATCAAGTAGTTAACTCAGGGTAGCTGGAGGAAAAATCATTAGCCTAGCCGAATGTGGACTCAATAACCTGTAATCAACTAAGGGAAATTACAAAAGCAGAAATCAGAGCTCTGTGATACTGTTTTCTAAAATAGAAGGCTTGTAACAACTTTCGCTTCTTGAGCCCTATTTATTCAAATTAACTTAGGATGCCTGAAGCTGGGCTCACAGTTCCAGGTGTAAGTGAAGAGCTATGTTCACTCACATTTATAAACATTGTTTCCCCAACTTCGGTTTTAAAGCAAACATCAGTGCTTAGATGGTCTGTAATGTTATCCAATCAAAAGCTTGAATAAATGGCTAATTGCTGGTACAAGCTACAACAAAGCAGCATCCTAATTTCAAAGTTGTTCACTTGCAGAATGTCATAATCTTTTAACAATTCTGTTTTATTTGTTAATAGGATAAAAATATCTTTTTTTGCAAGCTTCAGTGAGTCTTCCCATAAGGCCCTGTGGAACAGATGCAAACTAAATAGCCAGAATTCAAGCTGCATTATTTATTGGCTTACAAATGAATTGGAAGCTACAAAAATAAGCCTCCTCAAATGGCTTTAGGCTAATGAATGTCTCTCAAACACTCTAGCTAAACCTACCAGCCCTTTATCCACGTAAGACTGATAAAATGCATTTTCATTATCAACATAAACTGGAAGCATCAAGACTGGTGAAACATTAGTTTAGAAAGTCATTTGCAGTGACATTTAAAACATGCTATTTCAACATCTGACCCATAATATTGGCTGCTAAATTAAGATCACCTGTTAAGAATTCATTGGCGCCCTATTCTCCGTGTGTGTGACAGCATCTTTTGATACTCAGGGTCATTACATATAAAAAATGGAAAAAAAAAAAAAGGAACAAGAAAAAAGAAACGCAGGTCGTTCTGAACAAGTGCCTATTAACACAACCAATTCCTGACATTTCAATGCCAAGGCCACGGTGAGGGCGGCTTTCTCTCTGCCGCCCCCCAAACTCACCCCCACCCCAAGCCCGTCTCTGTGCTGCTGTCCGACCCGTTTGCTTTCTCTACCCTGCAGTTTAGCGTGCTTCCGCCGCAGAAACGCTGAGAGCACAGGTGAGATTCTGCACACGAGCTGCCCCCGCCATTCGCATCACCTCCGGGAGGACAATGCCATGGGCGGAGGAGACCCCAGACTCCATTCTCAGCCGGCCTGTGCTGTGCCTGTCTCTGCAGCCTGGCCATTTTCACAGCTCCCTTCAACTCTAGAGCAAGGATCAACCCCATAACCCGGGTCACTCGCCAAGCTAATACGCTCATCATTAGAGAACCTTTAGCTAAAGGGGAAGGGGGAGAGAAGAGGAGGAGGAGGAAGCCAATCCCTTGGCGCTGGAAAAGCCTCAGATGTCACAGTACCTGCAGGGACCCTGCTGGCCACTGCTGGGTACCCAGGGGCTCGGCTCCCGCGCCCCCACGGACTTGGCTGGGAGTCCCAGCAATGTGTGCCGACTTAACGCAGTCAGGAGCCGGGCGGGACGGCCCAGCCTGCAGCCTCCTGAACCCCGGGGGCTCTGGCTCCGTTGGGCGAAGCGAGCGCAAGACGTCACCGTATCCCACCCGCCTGGACTCACCGCCCCCGGGCGGGACAAGCCCCCACTTTACTTCCACCTGAACCCCGGGTTGTCAGGCGGAGGCTGGGAAGTCGCCTCTTTCTGTCTCGCTCTCTTTCAATTTCACAGGAAGAGCTGTAAAGCGGCGGCGACTACCCGCGCCGCTGTCCCCTTGCGGGGCCCACCCGGGGACCCCAGCAGCTTCCGCTCCCGAAGCTGCGCACTCCCAGCCCGCAAGTGTGGCGGCCGGGGCTTTCCGTGTTCTCGCGCACCCCCCACCCCACCCCCGCCCCGGCCCCCGGCATGACGCTGGCAAAGTCGCATTCGCGCTCCCCCTCCACCCTCCGACGGTGCAAGCGGACACCCAGGGTTCCCTCGGCGGCGGCTCCTGCGCCGGGCTGCCCCGGGGGCGCACGCCTCCGCCACTGCCACCCTCCGAGCTCCTGGGCATCCAGGTTTGCCCCGTGCACGCCCTCCCACCCCGCCAACCACTGCAGCTTCAGTCCGGGGCTGCCGGCGGGGCCCGGGGCGACGCTACGGGGGCAGCCGGGGGAGGCGCGAATGCCCCCCGCGTCCCTGGCAACCTGCGCGGCCACCCCGGCGTGCTCGCGCCGGCCGCAGCCTACCTTCCGCGGGCCTCCGGCGGCGCCGGGCGCTGTGCAGAGCCGGGGAGGACGCTTTGTTAGGGCCCGGGACGCGGGACAATACTTAGCAGCCTGCGCCGCGGCTCCGGGCGCGCGTCCTTCAAAAGGACGCGCATCGAGACCGGCGCGGGCGTCGTTTCTACATGTAACGGGCAGCGCTCACAAAAGCGCGGCTCCCGGGGCCTCCGGCAGCCCCCGCCAGACCCGTCCCCGCCCAGCCTGGTCCCCGGAGCTCCCCGGTCCCTGTGCGCGGCCACCCCCGGCGCAAGAGGCCTCCGCGCTCCCCAGGCCGCGGCCCGGGGCCCCGGGGTGGGCGCCCAGCTTACCGCGTCCCGGGGCTTAGGCGCCCGGCGCCGCTGCGGGGACCATGGCCGCGGGCGCACTGGGGCTTGGCGGCGGCGGCTGCAGCGGCGGGACGGCCGCGCCCAGCGCGCTCGGCTCCCGGCTCCGCCGCGGGCACCCCGAGCTCTGCACGCCGGGGAGGAAGCGCTGGGCCCGCGCGGGGAGGAGGAGGAGGAGGAGGAGTCAGGGCGACGCCGGCCGGGGCGCGGCTCCTCCTCCGCGGCTCGCGCGGCTCCAGCGGCCGAGGGAGGAGCGGGAGGCGCCGCCCGGGCCCTCCCGGATGCTTCGCCCCCCTCCGAGCCCCCGCCTCCGACAGCTGAACTTGGAGACGCCCGGGCTCGGGCTGCGGGTAGAGGAGGCGTGCGCCCCCGAGGTCGCCGCGGGACGAGGCGGGCTCGTCCCCCACCCCCAACCCCCGCCTGTCTGCCTGTGCTGGCAGAGGCTCCCGCACGTACCCCGCATCCCCGATCTCCCACCTTCCTTATCCCCGCCGACGCGGGGCATACCTCGTCTCCGCCGGCGGGACCTTGAGATGGGAGGGGGGGCTTTTTACGGTCCCTGGATTTCCTGGAAGGGTCCTGGAGGCGGGACCTGGATTTCCTGGAGGGTCTAGCCCCGAGCCCTGGAGAGCGCGCGAGCCTCCCACCGGGTCTAGCCGGGCCGCCGCACCTGCCCGCGGCGCAGCCTCCGGGGGGTCTGTGGCTCACGGGCCAGCGGTATCTCAGTGTGGACCGCCTCCGCCTGCCGCTACTCCACTCGCTCCCCCAACGTCCCAGCATTCTCGCTCCCCCTTCCCTCCGCCTCTGCGCCCAGCGCCATCAAAGCGGGTCCCGAGCGCCGGGCGGGCGGCGCGGCGGCAGGGGTCCGCGGGTCACGCTCTCGGGCCTCCGGAGCTGCGGGGTTAAGCGTGAGGCCCGTGCAGAAGGGTTCGCGAGCTTTATCACAGCCCGCGAGTCCGTTATTTTCGCAGGAGACCGGAGAAAGCCCCGCTGCGGCTGCAGGGCCCGGCCTCGGACCCAGCACGGAAACCTGGGTTTAGGGAAATCCGGGGTGCTGGAGGCAGAAGCGAGCTGACCTCACCCTCACACCCCCACATCGCCCTGGGGAGGCAGCCCTGGGAAAAAGCTGCGTCTCCCAGAAGTCAACGAGCTTGCTCTGGGTCACACAGCAAGGACTTGCTTGGCAGAACTGGGGTTCAAAAGCAGCTCACGTTCATGGCAAAATTGAACGGACTGAAATACACACTCACGGGAATGAAAGGATGTGAACCCGGGGGTGGGGATGGTGGAATAAGGCCGGCGGATCGTAGCCCTGCCAGGTTCCTGTTCGAGACGCCCTGGTACAGTTATGCAAACTGCTACCACTGGGGAGAACTGGGTGAAGTGTCTCGTCGATGTCACTGCTTTGTTTCTTATACTTTGATGTGGATCTACAGTTGTCTCAAATTTACAAAAAAAAAAAAATTTTAAGCAGATCAGTCCTATTTTAAAAAACTCAACCTCTCTTCTCTCAATAGAGTGTGCCAGGAGAGTTAAGACGACAGCTTCAGGCTGCTCTCGCCTTTTTGGGAAAAAAAAAAAAGTCTTATTTGACCTGGTTCACTCCCTAACAGCCTGCAGCAGCTGGAGCTGGGCCACATTGAAGCCAGACGCTCAGAACTTGGGTGTTTGAGTGCCAGGGACCCAAGCACTTGAGCCAGCACCTGCTGCCTCCCAGAGGAAGCTGGACTGGAAATGGAGGAGCCAGGACTAGAACCCAGGCACTGACATGGGATATGGTGTCCCAAGCAGTATCTTAATCACTAAACTCTCTCTCTCTCTGTGTCATTCTGCCTTTGAAATAAATAAAGGAATTTTAAAGCAACAACTTTGGTCTTTGTCCCTGAGGAATTGATAATTTTCCCTTGGGGAAGCAAAACTGCACAGGTGAGAGACTAAGGGCACCTGTGAGGTGGCAGCAGATTGTAATCAGACCCTCCAGTTTGGGCACTGACACATTGCATAGCTCAGCCTGGAAGAGAGCAGTGATTTCCCAAACACAGGGCTTCCATCAGGCGAGAACAGCCATTGCCTTTTGCATCTGATTCAGAATCTCCTTCCTGGCCTGCCAGTGTGTGCGCCCTCACATCTGCAGCCGAGCCCTGCTCCCTCCTCTCTGTTCTGAGCTGCCTGCTGCTGCTCTTCCTGCCCACATGCTTGGTCCTGAGGTCTGTTTGGAGCCTGGCCTGTGCCCAGCAGTTGGGGCGCAGTGGGGAAGTCAATGCTGCAGCCGTGTCTTCTGGCTTTCAAGGGCTGCGCATGTAGGCGCCCTCCATGGAGAAGATAGGTCGCGTGTGTCGCATGTGTGTGCCTGTGAGGGGTGATCTTCTTTTTTGGAATTGTCCTTTCTCACGTGGCTGGAATCTGGAAATGGTCAGATTACAGGTTACAAGGCCAAAAGACCACCACAACAGCTTCATTCAAAGGAGAAGGAAATGCAATCTTCATTTAGGAAACACTGGTGTTCCTTCCCCTAAAACACTTAGCCAACACGACATGAAATCTTTACTTTTTTTTTTTTTTTACATCTCTGAGGGGAAAGTGATGCAATATTTCTGCTCTAAGCAAGATGACACTGAATTTTCTAGAATTCACTGTACACAGAGAAAAGGGGATACACAAGCATAGATCTTAAAAATAATTCCACCCAAAAGAAATACAATGGGAGCTATATGGTTTGTGTAATTCAACATTTTCTGGTAGCCACATGTCAAAAGGTAAAAACAAACATATAAAATTGCTTTTTATATTCAACCGAACTTACCTCCAAAATCCTATAATTTCAACATGTACTATTAGCAATAATGACATATTTTATGTTTCTGTACTAAGTCTTCAAAATCTGGTGGATGTGTTTTTAAATTTTTACTTATTTTCACTTTATTAGAAAGGCAGAAAGAGAGAGAAGAGATCTTACATCTGTTGGTTCACTCCGCAAATGCCTGCAACCATCAGGGTTGGGTCAGACCACAGCCAGGAACCTGGAACTCAGTGTGGGTCTCCCATGTGGGTGACAGACACCCAAGTAGTTTAGTTATCATCTACTGCCTCTCTGGGTGCACATTAGCAGGAAGCTGGATCACAGGCAGAGTAGTTGAGACTTGAGCCAAGCACTAAGGTATGGGATGTGGGCATCCCAAGAGGTGGCTTAATCCCTGCCCCAAACATTTACCCCTAACCACCACCTTAATCACTGGGCTAAACACTCACTTCTCCGTGAACTTGGTGAAGCATCTTGATATCCTGATCTCTTCCACCCTAGCATTCGGCCCCTGAGTGGGTCTAGGGCTGGCACTGCCTAAACAGCTGCTCCAGAATGAAGCACAGTGTTGACAATCGTTTTTTAAAATCACACAGTATAACCTCTTTAGTCCTTCAAATATATTTGACAGGCAGAGTGGACAGTGAGAGAGAGAGACAGAGACAAAGGTCTTCCTTTGCCATTGGTTCACTCCAATGGCCGCCGCGGCCGGCGAGCTGCGGCTGGCACATCACGCTGATCCGAAGCCAGGAGCCAGGTGCTTCTCCTGGTCTCCCATGGGGTGCAGGGCCCAAGCACCTGGGCCATCCTCCACTGCACTCTCTGGCCACAGCAGAGAGCTGGCCTGGAAGAGGGGCAACCGGGACAGAATCCGGTGCCCCGATCGGGACTAGAACCCGGTGAGCCAGCGCCGCAAGGCGGAGGATTAGCCTGTTGAGCCGCGGCACCGGCCTTCAAATATATTTTTAAAAATAAAATTTCAGGGGTTGGCATTGTAGCATAACAGGTTAAGCCACCACCTGCAACACAGGCATCCCATATGGGGACCAGCTGGAGTGCTGGCTGCTCCACTTCTGATCCAGCTCCCTGTGATCACGCCTGGGAAAGTAGCAGAAGATGGTCCAAGTGCTTGGGCCCCTGCACACGCGTGGAAGACCCAGATGAGGCTCCTGGCTTCTGGCTTCAGCCTGGCCCAGCCCTGGGCATTGTGGCTATTTGGGGAGTGAACCAGCAGATGAAAGATGGATCTCTGTCTTTCCTCTCTCTCTGTAATTTTACCTTTGAAATAAATATTTTAAAAAATTTTTCAGAAGAAAATGGCACAATGTATACTATCTTAAGACAGAAATGACAGCCCAGGGGCTGGCACTTGGAGAAGTGGGTAGAGTTGACATCTGCAGTGCTGGCATCCCCTATGGGCACTGGTTAGAGTCCCTGCTGCTCCAAATCCAAACCAGCTCCCTGCTCATGGCCTAGGAAAGCAGCAGAAGGTGGCCAAAGTGTGTGGGCTCCTGCATCCATGTGGGAGACCCAGAGGAAGCTCCAGGCTCTTGGTTTTGGCCTGGCCCAGCACAAGCCGTTGTGGCTATTTGGCAAGTGAACCAGAGGATGAAAGATCTCTCTCTCTCTCTTTCTCTCTCTGTAGCTCTGCCCTTCAGATAAATAAATAGATCTTTGCAAAAAATATTATAAAAGATGGCCCATTAGGTCATTCTGTTTAGCTATGTCAGTGCCTGCAGGGGACCCAGCAGAGAGGGCTGGGAGCAGAAGGCAGTGGCTGCTGTGCCCTGCTTGTCCTCCAGGGCCAGTGACTGTGCGGTGCCTCACCTCCCTCCCTTCCCCGGCCCTCCCATGTCAGCTCCTGCCAGGATGCTGAGGACTTGTGTCATTTTCCACAATTAATCTCAAAGGCCTTGAAATAACTGGGTGACCTTTTTTCTTCTGCTCTGCACACTTTTCAGTGCCTTATGTTCTGAATCAAGCCAAGGCTAAAATGCAGGAAAAGCGGCCATTTCAAAAGCGGAAAATGAGACCAATGGGAACAGAGCCTCTGCAGGCATTGGGGAGTAAAGAGAGATGAGGGCATCTTGGCACCAGGATTTATACAAAAGAAATTAGAGACAGCACATCAGAAAGTGACATCGAGAGGTTTGATTTGCATCTTGTTTTCATTTGGTTAAAGCTCTCTAAGGTTGTAATTTAGATCTCTTTGCCCCAAAATGCTGCGGTCAAAGTGATGATAACATTTATGGCGATCAGCTGTGTCAGTCATTTTTCAGCCTGCATGAAATTCTGTCTTAGAAGGTGAAGGTCTGCAGCTAACACAGAGATGTCCAAACATTCAGACTTTAACAAAATGTATGGTATCTAATTCTTGATTGTCGAGGTTTCCTCTCTCCATACCACGCAGCTCTATCTCTGGGTTCTCGAAGTGCAAACAAGACAGAAGAAAACAATGTCAGCAGAGGTGCAAAGTAGTGCCTAACTATATGTATCTGGCCACAGATCAAAAAGAACAGGACAGTGTGTGTGTGTGCATGTACATGTGTGCACATGTGTGTCTGAGTGTATGAAGATAGGTAGGTGTTCTGGATAGTCTCTGCTTGTCCCTACAAAACCTCTCTGTGCCCTTCTCTATGCCTTAAGAGGCCAATCTATATTGATAGGGTCCTTGAGCCCTGGCCTCTCATAAGTTCTGATGATGGGGTCATTGGCAAAAGACTGGAACATGGGGCCGGTGCTGTGGTGCAGTGGGTTAATGCCCTGGCCCAAAGCACCGACATCCCATATGGGCATCGGTTCTAGTCCCAGCTTCTCCTCTTCCAATCCAGCTATCTGCTATGGCCTGGGAAAGCAGTAGAAGATGGCCCAAGTCCTTAGGCCCCTGCACCCATGAGGGAGGCCCAGAAGAAGCTCCTGGCTCCTGGCTTTGGATGGGCACAGCTCCGGCTGTTGTGGCCATCTGGAGAATGAACCATTGGACGGAAGACTTCTCTCTCTGCCTCTCCTCTCTGTGTAACTCTGACTTTCAAATAAATAAATAAATCTTAAAAAAAAAAGAGACTGGAACATGAATCTGGGATGTTTAGTTACCTGCTCAGTCCCAGTAGGGTCTTGTAGGCTGCCCACAATCTTCATGGCTCCTCTCACACAGCCCTCTCCACCCACCAACAGCTCCCAAAGCCCTGTCCACCTCTTGCCATAAGGCCTAGAGTTGGTATGGCACTACCACCTGCTACCAGGCTCCAGGCAGGCACTACCCTTGCTTCTCTGCATCCAGCCCACACACTTGCAAATCATCTCTATATTATTAATTTTTCTGCAAATGCTGCATTTTTCTTTTGGGCCCTTGACTGATGAAGGGGACGCCATCCAATCCCTACTCCAGAGGATTTGCCCTTTCCTCCATTCCTGTGACACTCCATGATTTTGCCATTGTCTGGAATCACCTTGGTCAGCTTCCCAGAGCAGATCCTGAGATGAGGATTTGTATGCAAGAGTTTTAGCAAAGAAACTTGGACTGGGTGTGTTGGTGGCCAGGAGCAAGACAGTGAGAGAAAGAGGGAAGAAGTCAAGCAAGGGTGTCATTTTAGATGAAGTCCCAGCCCCAGTCTTGGCCTCCTGTTAAGCAGAGCTTTGGCAAACCCATGGTTTGCCCTGGTTGAGTCAGGATCCTGGGCTCCCACACTGTGGCACCAGGTCTGTGAGCACGTCGGGGCTGCAGTGCATCCCAGGCACTTCCAGCAACCCAAAGGGTCCAAGGTCAATCCTCTTAAGACAGAAGCAGAGGCAATCTTAAGAAAGCACAGCACATTGAATCTGGAGCGCGGGCACTCAGAACCAGGGAGAGGGATCCAAGGGCATCCGGACAGAGCACCATTAATTAACAGGTCACACCCATCCCCTGTAATTGGGAAGTATTTAGGGGAGGGGAGGCACACTGGTTATTCATTGGCTTAACAATGGAGCTCCCAGTGGAGAAGAAGGAACGTTTAGGATGCTAAGGGGACACACCCTGTGAAAAAACACTGCATTCATCAAATCCTGTTTCTTTTCAGCAGCCTCTGTCAATAGCTTCAGCGGTAAAAATCAAATCAGGCTCTGCAGGCTTCTTAAAAAGCAAAGGCTCCTCTGTGGGCATCTGAACTCCTCGGGGCAGGGAGTAGTCCCAAGGGAGGTATGCATGTGGTTGGTGGCAATGGTGAGTGGCTGGTGGCGGGGCAGGGTCTGGGGGGAGTCCATCCACACTTGCCATTTTCCTCTGAAGCTTGTGATGCTTGGAGATTTGTCATAGGAGCTTTTCTCATCTGCAGTTCACACGCTTTTCTGCAGGAATGTAGCTGAAGTCGCAATCACCATCTGGCAGCTCATATTGAACCAGGTTCTTTGTGTGCCAAGAACTTTTTCTTTTGGCAATGAGGTTGACTGTGATCTTTCAGAAACGTTTCTCGTGTTGGCATTCTTGACTGAACAGAGCGCGCAGCCTGTCATGGAATTCAGGAGAAGATGTGCTGAGCAAGTCGTTGCCCTGGGAAGAGAAGTGCGAGGTGAAAAGTTGAACCTCAGCTTTTGAACCTCCACAAGTCCCATCTTGTGTGATGCAGCTAAAGCCAGTCATTCTGAAAATAATCTGAAAATGAGGAACAGACAAACAAGAAATTTTGGGGTATTTGGACTCACAAAGTTCTAGTTCAAGATTAGACCAAACAGGGGTTGGCACTGTGTTGAGTGGGTTAAGCCTCCACCTGCAGTGCTGGCATCCCATATAGGGACCGGAAGAAGTCCCAGCTGCTCCACTTCCCATCCAGCTCCCTGCTAATGCGCTATGAAAGCAGCAGAGGATGGCCCAAGTGGTTGGGCCTCTGCACCCATGTGGGAGACCCAGAAGAAGCTCCTGGCTTCTGATTTTGGCCTGGCCCAGACTTGACTGTTGTGGCCATCTGGGTAGTGAATCAGTGGATGGAAGATATTCTCTCTCTCTCTCTCTCTCTCTCTCTCTCTCTCTCTCTCTCCCCCCCCCCACCTTCTGTCTCTTTCTCCCTCTGTCTCTGTAGGTCTGCCCATAAAAAAAAAAAATCAGCTCTCTGGATAGGAATTAGAACAACAAAATCAACAACAGAAAACCTGGGTACTCTTTACAGATAAGAGCTCTTAAAATACACTTATGACAAATTAACAGTTCCAGTTTCACTACAATTTTACCTTGCTGATTAAAACCAGAGCAAGCTGCCAGTTGAGACACACTTCCCATATCAGAGAACCTAGGATCCCATTCAGTGCTGGCTCCTGACTCCAGTTTGTTGCTAATGCAAACCCTGGGAGGCAGTGGTGATGGCTCAAATAGTTGGATTCTTGCTCCCCAGATGGGAGATCTGGATGGGTTCCAGGCTCCTGGCTT
The DNA here is from genome assembly GCF_051225735.1 of Oryctolagus cuniculus. Taxonomy (NCBI): domain Eukaryota; kingdom Metazoa; phylum Chordata; class Mammalia; order Lagomorpha; family Leporidae; genus Oryctolagus; species Oryctolagus cuniculus. Next base: position 25,360,231 of record NC_142878.1, on the reverse strand, counting down.
TGGCCTGGCCCAGGTTTAGCAGCTACAGGCATCTGGGGAGTGAACAAAGGACGGGAGCTCTGTCTCTCTCACACAAACAAAAAAACAGAAAGTCTTAGACTGGGACATCCAATGATTAGATCTAAATTTGCGTGGAGCAACCTCTGAAAACAGAGTCCGATGACAATGGGGGTGCAAGCAATAAGAAAGAGAGCTGTTAGTGTTCACAGCCTGGAGTACCTGTCTAATGAATAATAACCTCTCTAGGAGGGATGCTGGAGTAACAGCTCCATCAACTCACAGCAGCCACTTCCCCGCCCTTCATTATTGCTGGTCATTTGCTTATGGCTTTACAGAGATGTTGTTTAAATCTAATCAATAGGCAGGTGCTGGAATTGGCATCCCCGCCTTGTGTGGACTTCTCAAACAGCACACAATGAGAAGAAATAGTACTTGTCTACATTCTTAAAAAATGTATCACACTGAAGAAAATGCTACTTGACACAAGACACATTGTTTCAAAAAAAAAAAAAAAAAAAAGCTGGGTGGATTCTAGGGCAGCACAGGGCCTTACTACTGGGTAACAATGTTACATTTCTGTTGGGGAACCCTAAAGAGAGCAAGTCTAGCATTTCCTCCTACCCTGCAGAAAATGTACACCCTAGAAACAAAATTGCCTATGGAAATAATGGTGGAAGAGGAGGGTTTACTTTTGTTTATTCAATTTTTCCTTTCTTCTTCCCTCCTGTCCTTCCTTCCTCCTTCTCTCGCTCCTTCCTTTCCTCCCTTCTTCCCTCTTCTACTTCATGGACTATTTGTGCCAGCAACTGTCCTAGGTGCTAGAGATATCAAAACGAACAAGGGAAAACCCCATGATCTCTAACTTCCCTTGGAATCTCACATTAGTCTGCCATGGCTGATTCCAGACACTGCATGTATGTAAAAGATTCTTTCACTCATTCTTTGTCTCTGTTCTCTCCCCACTTTCAACTGTACAGTAAAGTGTGTTAGGTTCACCCATTTGTTGGGCAAATGTGCCAGACATAATCAGCTGAGCTGCTTGCATTGTGTCATCTCTTCCACTTATGAGTCACATGCATTTGGTCAAGTGACTTCTAACTTTTTTGTCCTTCTAGCTCTTCACCCATAAAACACAAATAACAGGGGCGCGTTGCTGTGCAGCAGTGAACCTCCCACTTGGAAAGCTCGCATCCCACATCAAAGTACCTGGGCTCAGGTTCTGCCTCTGCTTCCTGCTATACACGTCCTGGGAGTCAGCAGAAGGTGGCTCAAGTGCTTGGTACTTGGGTCGCTACCACCCCTGTGGGAGACCTGGTGGGAGTTTCTGGCTCCTAGCTTTGGATTGGCCCAGCCCTGGCTGTTGTAGTCACTTGAGGAATAAACAAGAAATGAAAGGTTGAGTGCCCTCTCCTCTCTCTCTCTCTGGATGTGTGTCACTCTGTCTTTCAAATAAGTAAAAATAGACATTTAAAAAATAACACATGCTTGGGGCCAGTGCTGTGGCACAGTGGGTAAAGCCGCTGCCTGTGGTGATGGCATCCCATATGAGCACTGGTTCGAGTCCTGGCTGCTCCTCTTCTGATCTAGCTCTCTGCTATGGTCTGGGAAAGTCCCTGGGCTCCTATAACTGTGTGGGAGACCTGGAAGAAGCTCCAGGCTCCTGGCTTCGGATCAGTGCAGCTCCGGCCACTGTGGCCAAGTGGAGAGTGAACCAGCAGATGGAATACCTCTCTCTCTCTCTCTGCCTCTCCTTCTCTCTCTGTGTAACTCTTTCAAATAAATAAATAAATAAATAAATCTTTAAAAAAAAAAAACACACACGCACATGCCTTAAAGGATGCTGTGAATTTTACAAGAGTTCATTCACTGAGAACTTAAAATGGCCTCTTATACACAGTGACTGATTAACCTATTTCAGACTGTGCTGATTTTCTCACTCACAGAAACAAAAAGATGCAACAGCCTACAATTTAAAGGAGCCCTCAGTCCTGCAGGTGGAGACACAGAAGCACACAGATAAAGGCACTAAAAAGTGAAATGATGAGGAATATTTAGGATATCCTGGGTGTGTGGGGAGGGGATAACCAAGGAGGGTGGGGTGGATTTTTCTGGTCCTCTTTTGGAGGGATGTAATATCAGCCCAAAGCAGTCTCCTATTTCCCTGACGCCTAAAGAAAGTGATGCTTCCCTATTAAATGCCTGTCCTGCCTGCTTTATTTGCCCTTGGTTGTTCCAGCGTGAGAAATTATCCAAGTATCAATGATGGCTTTAGGAGGCATTGCCACAGGCCTTCTTCATTCACATTCTGAACAAAGGACTTTACCATAATCGGTGAAACGAAGTGAAATTTTCCCGATTGCCTATGTTCAGAGCTGTATCTACTACAGAACCAGAGCTGCTTTTACACAGAGGAAACAAGCCTTTTCTCACCCCAGAAGGCAGTCTTATTCTTTTTGGCAGTGACTGACTAAGTCATGGACATATCATTTAATCGTGGCCCATGAGACTCAAAGGAAAGTAGGTTGGGGTTGGAGAAATATTTTTCTTAATCATGTGTAACTAATGGGAGGAAGCACCACAGTCTTCTCTGGATGTTATTGGTCTGTTTGTGATACCTGGCACTGCTGCAGCCATTTTGTGACCATGAAGGGAGACAGTGCCCATATCCAAAGGAAGGTAACACAGAAAGATGGCAATAAAGTCTGGTTCTACTGTAACTGTCAGGAGCAGAGCCATCCTGTCTCACCCATGATGGATTTGAGGCATGGACAAGACACCAACATTACCAATTTAAACTGCTAAAATCTGCTGTTAGCACAGCCAGCCAGCCTAGAAGTTGCAGAGACTAAAAGCAACCAAAGGCTGGCACCGCGGCTCACTAGGCTAATCCTCCGCCTTGCTGCACCGGCACACCAGGTTCTAGTCCCAGTCAGGGCAGAGGAGGGTGAACCAACGGCAAAGGAAGATCCTTCTCTCTGTCTCTCTCTCTCTCTCACTGTCCACTCTGCCTGTCAAAAAAAAAAAAAAAAAAAGCAACCAAAAGGCAAGAGCTTGGGATGCAGGATTTCAACTTGAGCTGCTGGGGAACCAGAGGGAGGAGTTCACAGGGGTGTGGGAAAGTTCATGGGAAATGCGTATAATGAAGGTACTGTGCGTGGACTTCAATTTTTTTGGATTAAAAAAAAACTTATCAATTCCAGTTTCTCATGAGCTTTTGGAAACCCCCTTGTCTATGTCCAGGATGAAGGCAGTTGGCAAGGGCAGAGTCTTGTCTGCCCACTGCACACACCGCCTGGGACCAGGAGTGTAATCCTAACAGTGTCTGCAAATGCTCTCCTTTCAATGCATTATTCAGAGGAAATTAATCACAACTTATTAAATGTCTCCGTCGGTTCTGACACTCACCTCAGCACCCCGCCCCCCCCCCAAGCTTTTGTTTGTTTGCTGTCGGAGTGACCCTTCTGTGCACTCTCCTGGAAACCCACTCCGCGGATCCCTGCCAAGGGGATTTCGGGTACGGCTCAGGGACCACATAGCTGAGGCACTGTTGCACAGATATGGAATGAGGATGACTTAGAGGTGGTTGGGATAGGGGATGATGATGGTGATGGTGGTTAAAACTCAGCACTTGCCAACGGCGCCGCCGCTCACTAGGCTAATCCTCCGCCTTGTGGCGCCAGCACACCGGGTTCTAGTCCGGGTTCTAGTCCCGGTCGGGGCGCCGGATTCTGTCCCGGTTGCCCCTCTTCCAGGCCAGCCCTCTACTGTGGCCCAGGAGTACAGTGGAGGATGGCCCAAGTCCTTGGGCCCTGCACCCCATGGGAGACTAGGAAAAGCACCTGGCTCCTGGCTTCGGATCAGCACGGTGCGCTGGCCACAGCGCACCGGCTGTGGCGGCCATTGGAGGGTGAACCAATGGCAAAGGAAGACCTTTCTCTCTGTCTCTCTCTCTCACTGTCCACTCTGCCTGTCAAAAATAAAAAGAATAAAAAAGAAAAAAAAGAAAAAGAAAAAAACTCAGCACTTGCTCTCTATTCCATGTCACAGGAAACACTTTAGGTCCAGTAACTCACTTAAACTGCACCTTGTGAGCAGTTCTTACTATTATTATTATTATTATTGTTCATCTTCTTTACAGATAAAAAACAGAGGCATAGAGAGATGAAGTTGCTCATCGAAGGTCATACAGCTAAAACCTGATGACACTTAGAGTCCACTCCAGGCAATCTGGCTCCAGCTTTCTGCTCCAGCTGTGGTGCTTAACAGGTGTGCAGTGGGCAGTGTTGTTGGGCAGCAGGGCTCAGAAGCTAGGAGCCCAGTCGAGTCCCACCTGACTTAAATCCTAGCTGGATGTTGCCTCGCAATTTGCAAACCATGTCTGCATACGGGTCTCCTGGGTGGCACCGCTGATGGTTCCGTGCTCTGGGAATTGTGATGAGTAAAGCCCCTGAGGCACGGAACACCCCAGGGCTGACCTGGGCCCTCCAGCCATGTGCCAGATGTCGCCAGGGCTGCAGAAGCATTCCAGACAGCCCCTCGAGGTGCAGACGTTTTGGGCACGTGATGCGGCGGGCACAATTATGACATGACTCTCCCTCGGAGTCTGCAGGGTGCAGATGGTCAGGCCTGGGGAAGGCTCACAGGAGAGCTGCTGCAGGGCCTGCAGACACGAGGTGCCCAGAAACCAGCGGCCGGGGAAGCTGATTGGTCCAAGCAAGGCTGCAGAGGGCAAGGTGCATCCTTTGGACTCACACGTCGGGTGTGCAGATGTGTGTGTAAGGAAGGAAAGGAAGACGAGGGGCTTGGATCTGAAATTGTTTCAGAGACACTTTGGAAATATAGTTCAGGAGAGATAATATTTGGGAAAAGTGAAATTATCCACCACAAAGTCTATCCTGTAGGCTTCAATCTGCATACCATTCACCACCTCCACGGTGGCTACTGCCAGCACCAACTTAAGGCCACCTTGGTCTCTTCTGGGCTCATTTGTCAGTCTCTTTAGCTATCCTCCTCTTTCCTTCCTTTTATTTGAAAAAAAAAAAAAAAGGGATTCATTATTTAGAGAGAGACAGGTGGACAGAGCTCTCTCATCCACTGGTTCACTCCCTAGTTGTCTACAATCTTGGGGCAGGGCTAGTCTAAAGCCAGGAGCCAGGAGCTCCATCCAGGTCTCCCCCATGGGTGGCAGGACCCCACCCACTCAAGACCATTTATCTGCTGCCTCCCAGGGTGTGCATTAGCAGGAAGCATGAGTCAGGAGTGGAGCTTGGGATGTGGGCATCTCTAAGTGTTAGGCAAATGCCTGTCCTCCCTCTGATTGTTTAGTACACAATCTAGCCCTGCCTAACTCTGGAATCTTACCTCTCTCACTCTATTCCCTGCTCCCTTCCCCTCCTCTCCAGTCCTACTGACTGTGGCCCCCAGCTCTTTGTAGGGTTCCTTCTTCTCCTCTGGTCTTGAACCTCATGTCACCTTTGCAAGTGGTCTGACCACCTGGTCTCTTGTCCAGTGCGCCCACACCCTGCCATTCTCTCTCAGCCCATATGGATGCCACCAGTAGATTTCATCTTCTCCATGGCACTCATCACTGTCTGAAATTGCCCTATTTGCTCAGTGGCCTGTTGATGAGCTCAGCTCAGTTGCCAGTCTCCCGTGGGAGACACAGTGGGCTTGGTCTGCCTGCTGTATGACTGTTCCCGGCATCTAGATCAGTGCCCAGGGCACAGAGGCTCCGTAAATTAAGAAATAAGTAATTTACATTTGATTTCTCTCAGTAATACATTTCAAGCAATGTATTTATAGGCCCCAGTGGAAAAAAGAAAAAGGAGAAAAAATAACTTTCTTTACATTTAATTGAATATTGACATGTTCATTGGATGGTGGCAGTGGAGTAGCAATATTTGAACATGATTTTGTGAGGCCAATCTATCCCCAGAAAATAGGACATTACATATGGCTTAGAATAAATTAGTTTTATGTAGAAAATTAAAAACTCAGGAGCCACGATTGACAGGTTCCTATTTTTAAGTATTGTGAAAATATAAAATTAAATATTATGAAAATATAAAATACATGCTAGAATATTTCTGTACTAAAGAGCCTACACTATTGATGACACAGAATAAGATATTAAAATATAGCTAACCATATTTACCAATTTCTTTGAAAAATGTATGGTATCAAATGTTTACTTGGAGTGCAGTAGTATATTAACATCATACCTGGGTATTAATTGCATTTGCTGATTTGTTTAATGTCTGGATTCAGTTCGACACGTTTGTGTTTAAAGATTCTTGATGGGGCGTCCTCTGAGATGTAACACTTTTCTAGTCCATATGACTAAATTTGGTCATCCTGGCTGGCTGGGTGAAGAGCCCCTGTCTGAGAAGTAAATATTAATTCTGGCTGGGTTTGAAATAAGAGCCCTTGGGGCACCTCTTCTGCTTTCCATTTATAGACACCCCTGTTAGATGCTTTAACACTTGGGTGGAAGTGTTTTCGAAGGAGCCTGTGAAGATTTGGAAGAGATTTTATTTTTAAATACCCCAGATTGCATCCTCTGCATTTGGTTGGTTTTGTTACAAGGCTCCATCTGTCGTGGAGATAGGAAAACTAGGGAGGGGAAAGCTGCAAAGGGAAGAATTATTTCCCTGCTTTCAGAAAATGTCTGAAAAGGACTTCCCAGGCAGGATCCAGTGCATTCCTTCACTTCTAACTCCCCAAACACTAGCCAGGTGCCTGGCACGCTGCCCAATCTGTCGCACCCGCCGCAGAAGAGTCTGCCTTCCAAAGCACAGAAGGTGGAAATGCTCACTGCCTGCTTAGCAAGTTTGCAGGGCAGAAGGACTTTGATGTGGCTTCTCCTCTACAATGCTTCTGGAAGCTTCTTATCACTTAGGTGAATTTAATGACACACACAAATGGTTTCTTTTGTAGCGAATTTCCTTAAAGGAGAAGGCAATCTATTTACTTGATGGCTACAGTTGGTCTGGGATCATTTCTCTCCCTATCCCCTGCTATACTTGACAGTGAAAGAAGGTGAAATCATACTCCCCACAGCACAGTACATCCAGTTTCAAGCTCTTGTTACCTTTTTTTTTGGAAAAAAAAAAAAAAGCCAGTGGACAATAGCTAGCCAAGGCTTAGTGACTCTGAAAATCAGCTGTTTGTATTGGTAATGGGAATGCTTCACAGATTGGGTGTCTGGGAGCGCAAAGTGCTTTTCCCCATCATTGCTTAATGTTTACTTAGGGATTTATTGAGAATCTCGTAGCCCTACATCATGAAATTCTAGAGACAAAAAGATCTCTTATGATATGCATGCCACCAAGTAGAACACAGACCTTCAGGGTTATTGCAAAGGGACTTCATCCTAGAGCTATAAAGTAGCACATCTTCTGTGTGTGTTTAAATGGAAGCGATTCTTTGAGCTGAATCAAAGCTATGACAAACAAAACTCACAGCTTCCAACTTTTTGAATCTACCAAAGTGAGGTAACGCTACTGTTCTGGTTTGTTAATTTTGGGCAGCTCATTAGTTTAGAATTGTGATAAAGTGGTTTCAATCAAAAGTGGATTGTTGCAAGAGGTGATAGTTGAGTAGGCGGTGTACACAGCTGGCTTCACAGGCTGCAGGTTTCCAGCAGACATGCACACCCTGCAGTGCCCATCCCACATAATATCAAGTTTTCTCGTGCCCTGGGACTCACCCAGAGCTGCAGTCGCTGCTGCCAGATATCCTATCCTGTTACAAGACCTTCGTGTCACCTAGACCCGTTTCACCTCTGAAATCGCCTTTGAGACTCCACTCTGTCCTCGAGCTCCCACCCTTCCCTTCCCTTCTCCTTGCCTTTCCTCCTACCAAGCTGCAGTCTTCCCAAGGCATCTGCCCTTCAGTCTTGCTGTCAAATGGCCTTTGTGTTCTCGGCTTTAAGGACTCTCTCATCAGACACCCCTTCGCTTGCTCAACCAGCTCTCGATGTGGGATCCGCCCACCCACGTGTTTTTGACGGCTCTTTCTACTATCGAATCAGTTGGGCACTAACATGAATTTTTAATTTCAGACCTCATTTGGACACTCAAGACCATCTGAGGTTGTTTGACCATTCCTATTTGCTTCCATGAACAAGTTACCAGCTCTGAGACGTGTGGTGCTATGAATCATCAATACTCAGGAACCAGCTAACTACAGTCTTCAAAATATATTTAAAGTTCATCTCCCAGGGCAGGCATTTGGCAAGCATTTAAGATGCTGTTTGAAAAACGCTCGTCTCATTGCAATGCCATGGTTCAAGTTCCAGCAGCACTCCTGTCTCCAGCTTCCTGCTAATGTACACGCAAGGAGGCTGCAGATGATAGCTCAAATAGTTGGTTCCCTGCCACCTATGGGGGAGACCTGGATTGAGTTTCCAGTTCCTGGCTCTGGCCTGTTCCACCTCTGGCTGTTGCAGATATTTGCAGAATGAATTAGTGATGAGAGATCCCTCTTAGTACATGCACGCTCTCTGTTCTTCACATAAAATACATACACACATCACACATACATACAAGAAAAAGTTCATTTTTCTCTTAGATTTCATGTGGGCCAATCTTTTGCACATGTGTTTATACATGTTTCCTCCCTCTCTGTTTTTTTTTTTTTTTTTGCAGTTTTCCGAAGAGATTACTTCCTAAGAGGGGATTGAAAGAGTTAAATATAATCACAAAAGATTCACTACACACTTACTACATGCCGACATAGAGACTCTACCTCACAGAGTTTACAGGTTAGTAACAGGGGACAGAAGCAGGCAAATTAGCTGATGACATGCAGCTGGCCTCTGCAACCTTAGGTTCTGTATCTCAGTTTGTACCATGCACAGGTCATGAGCTATGCAGTTGGGCCTGTCCTGCACAGGTACAGATTTTTTTTTCCTGTCATTATTTCTGAACAGAACAGTGTATTAACTACTTACATAGCACTTACACTGTGTTAGGTGTTATAAGTCACCTAGAGATGATGTAAAGTGTGCAGGAGAATGTGTAGGTTATATGCACAGTTTATACTTGTTTCTAAATGGGACTGCAGCATTTGACTGACTCTGGTAGCCCCCGGGGATTCTAGATCCTCCCCCCCCCCCCCCACCGGGCCTGCAGAGTCCTCGAGAGGGGGAAGAGGCTGCAGGGCCCCTGAAGAGAATGTACTCGGTGCACGCCTGAGCCAGAGGCCTGGGCTCAAGTCCCAGCTCTGGCACTATTACATCTGTGACCCTGGGTGAGTTTGCTAAGCTCCCCTATCTGTAAATTCAGGGTTAGCAGAGCAGAAGACCATGGAGTGTGACATAGTTGATTTTGCGTTGCTCTAACACAACACCTGACTCTGGGTAATAAATAAGGAAATGTGCTGATTTGGCTCATGATTCTCTGGGTTGGAAAGCACTAACAGCATGGTGCTGGCCTTGGTGAGGGCCCCTGGCTGCATCACAGCCTGCTGAAGCTGAAAGGGAAGTGCCACATGTGGGCAAGGAAGCAAGAGGTCCAGAGCCCCCACTCCCCATTCCTGTCCGCTATGAAATTCTCTCATTACTTGGTGAGTGCCACTCTTAGGATCACTGGTTGCTATTCTCAGCCTGTCTTTTATACTACCATGTCTGTTTAAGTGTTTACAGGAAGTGATAGGAATGAACCAAGGCCTTCACCAACCAGGCAATCAATCAAGTGCTGCTACAGGGATATACTTGGCTCTCCACCCAGGAGACAGTGGATTGAGACATCACCCCATGACCGCAGGGAGTACCTTGTCACCCCAAGTCTGCAGGAAGTAGCTCTAAAGACAAATCATCATCCCTCTACCCCTCCTTGACTTTCAGGACTAATGTAATTGCATACAATTCTTGCTTTATAAAAAACAAAAGGGGGGATGCTAGTAAAATGGCGCAGTCTTATCTATGGCACAATCTACACCTTGGACACCATCCTAGGCTCTAGCCCCCACTGCCATTGCTGGAAGCCAGATGACCACACGGCCCAACCACCAATGTCAGCTCCACCCCCATCCTAATGGGTTTCGCTGCTCCTGCTTCCCTGCCCGCCCCGGCAAAGGTTTAACAGGACCTGTTCCTGAACACGTGGCTTGCTCTTGCTCTCTCTCTCTCTCTCTCTCTCTCTCTCCCTTTCTCTTTCTCGATCTCTCACTCCCTCTCTCTCTTGATCTCTCTCTTATGCTCTCTTTTCCTTCTTTGCCCCTTCCCACTGGTCTGACAAGTTTCTCCACCAATAAACCCTTTCCCTTACTCCAGTGTTTGGTGTGTTTTGTGGTGGCTTTACACCAAGTACTTGGGTCCTTGCCACTCACATAGGCAACCTGGATGAAACTCCTGGCTTCAACCTGGCCCAGTGCTGGGCATTGTGGCCATATGGAGAGTGGGCCAGCATATGGAAAACTCTGTCTCTCCTCTCTCTGTAACGCTTTCAAAAAAACCCCAAAAAAACAAAAACAAAAGCTTTTTTTTTTTAAAGAGAAGCTGGGGAGGGGCCAGACTCAGTTTCCTCCCAGGAACTAACCTGGTCCTTGGAGAACCACATTAATGTCTCCTGAGAGTGGCACCCCCATGACCCAATCATTATCCACTAAGCCCCACCTCTTAAACATTCATGCCTTCTCAATACTATGATGTCAGGGAGCAAGCTTTCAGCACAAGAACCTTTGGGAGACACAGACAACCTCCATCCAGGCCACAGCAGGGAGGGTTAACTAGCACGTTTTATACAGCACATGTCTCTGGCAGCTGTTATGTAATTGTCAACTCTTTTTTATAATCTTTTAAAATTTTATTTGTTATTGAAATGCAGACAGAGGCTACAAACAAAAAGAGATCTTCCATTTGCTGGCCCTCTTCCAAACACCTGCAACAGCCAGGACTGGGCCAGGCCAAAGCCAGGAATCCAGAACTCAATCCAAGTCTCCTACATGGGTGGCAGGGACCCCAGTACACGAGCCATCATCTGCTGCCTCCCAGGCTGTGCATCGGCAGGAAGCCAGAATCAGGGGCAAAGCTGGGACTTGAATCCAGGCACTCTGATGGGCGATGTAGGTGTTCCAGATGCAGTGTTAACTGCTGTACCAAATGCCTGCCCCAAACTCTTCTATTTCTTTTTAAATTAAAAAAAATTATTTTCTTGAAACACACACACACATACACAAACACACACAGATCTTCCATCTTCTGTTTCACGCCCCAAACACCTATGATAGCAGGGCTGGGCCAGGTCAAAGCCAAGAGCCTGAAATTCAGTCTGGGTCTCCCATATGGGTGGCGGGGACTCAAGTGCTTGAGCCACGTCTGCTGCCTCCCAGGGCGTTGCATGAGACGGAAGCAGAGGGAGGGAAGGAGCTGGGACTTGCACTAGGCCCTCTGGCGGGGGCTACAGTTGCCCAGAGCAGTGTCCTAAATGCTCCTGCATTTTCAACAGTGGTGTTATCATGGCCCCCACATCCGTAGCCCAGGCCTTAGAAGCAGAGGTGGATTCACCCAGAAGGTAAGGCCCCTCCCCTGACTGGCACCTTCCCGAGAGGCCCTAGCAGCGTAATTTGGCCAAGCTGGCAAAAGCGAGAGATTTTCATGGCAGAGGTGTAAGGTGCCATGGGTTTTCTTACATTAGCAGGCACTGAGGTGCCCAGAGGCCCTGGGGATGTGGGTGAGAGGAAGCTGAGGTGGGGCGCACTTGGTCTGGGCTTAGCTGGGGAACAGCTCCGCTCGTTCACTTCCATGCGAAGACACAGGAGGAAGGCGCTGGTCTGCAAACCAGGCAGGGAGCCCTTCCCAGAAGTCCACCCTGATCCTGGACTTCACAGCTTCTGGAACTGTGAGAAAGGAACATCTGTTGTTGAAGCCACCCAGTCTATGGTATTTTGTCACTGTGGCCTGCGCTAAGACGCGCGTTCTACATTTTTCCTCTTTTCTTGGGAATCACAGGAGACAGAATTCCACCGCCTGTGTGACAGAACCTTAGAGCAGTGCTACAAGCCACAGGGAGATCTGTGTAGAAAACTGCAAGCTCAAGGCATCCCAGCGATCAGCATGAAAATGCAAATTCCCAGCAAGTACACTAGAAGGAAGAGTGAGTTGCCCTTCTCCTCGTTAGGAAATATCACAACATATGGGCATTTAGGGAGATCAGCGTACATAGCCAACAATGCAGGAAGAAGGGCAGAACTACTGAAATGTGTCCATTGATTAATATGAGTCTAAACCATATTGCTGTCAGAATTTCTTAAGACTTGTGGTATTCGTATGCTTTTAAAAAATGGATCATTTGTGTGACTGCTTTCATCATTCTCAATAAATATCCACCTTGCCCCTAATTTTGGTTTGGTAAGTTCTGTGGTCTTTTTCTTACTCTGGTCCTCCCCCACTGCACACATGCTGGCCCCCCCAAGCCCGTGCCCTGCCCTGCCTCCCAGCCTGGAGCAATCTGAAACGGAGGCTGCTGGCTGTGTTCCTTCTCGTCTGGACTCACCATCCTGGTCAGTTCCACCTGAGGTCTCTCATCAAAGAGAAGCAGACAGGTGTCTGCTTGTGCCCGCCCCTCCGTGGCCTCCCCACCGGCTTCCCTGTCACTCCACAGCCATGGCCCCAGACACCTGCCTGCATTTTGCGGCCTCCACTCCCCACTGACCTCTTTTCAACAGCTTAATAATCTCTCCACCACCCCTGTCTGTATGGAAGGGTGGCCCATACTCTTCAGCTTGTACTTTCTCACTTCCAATCAATTTAATCAATTCACCCATTTTACTGGGATGTTTTCTCATAGCTTTAGTGCACTGTTCCCTAGAGTGGCCCTTGGCTGACCATGGCCTTGCCTGTGACCTCATCAAACTCGGCCTCTGCACTGCACCTGACAACGTTGACATCACCCTTCTCTGAGCCCCTCCCTCCACTTTCCCCCACTCCTACCATGCCCGTTTGCCTGGTTCTTCTCCCATCTCCTTCCCCTCCCCACACCGGCTGACTGTGGTGTCTTCTGCCACCCCCTCTCCAACTCTATGGGACACTCGTGCCCCCATTCCAGCCCTTCCTGGTTCTCAGGTTCTTGCTGGAGGTCCTGGCTCATTAATGTAGCTGTGGCCGAGGTGAGCTCTCTGTGCCCGCGGTGGCTCCTGAGCGCTGCACTGCTGTGGCCAACTTGCCCAGGGCAGCTGGGATTCAGCCCTTATTCTCTCTGTGCCTCTCCTTCCTCCGTGTTCGCTGTGGCACCATCGTTCATGCTGTCACTCAGCAGGTGTTCCCGCGGGACACCTCGTTTTCCTCCTTCCCTTCACTCCTCGCCCCCAAGTCATTAACAAGTGCAATTTATTCCATCTTTAAGGGAGGTGATCCAAATGTTTAATTTTATATCATTATAATTTTTGTCAGGCCAATGAAGACTCTTGGTATTTTTTTTTTTTTTTCAGAGGCAGAGAGATCGAGAGCTCCCGTCCATGGATTCACTCTCCAAGTGCCCACCACGGCCAGAGCTGCTCGAGGCTGAGGTCAAGAGCCAGGAGTGCAATCCAGGCCTCCCACATGGATGGATGGCAGGAACCCAATCATGGAGCCATCACAGCTGCCTCCGAGGGGCTGCAGTGGCAGGAAGCTGGAGCCAGGAGCTGGAGCCAGGAATCAAACCCAGGCACTGGGATGCGGGACGTGTCTCAGCCGGTGTCTCAATTGCTGGGCGGGATGCCCAGCCCCCTGCTGAAGACAGCAAGGCTTCTTAAAGTGAGACTTTTGAGGGCTGCTGGGGTTCAAATACGGCCAGAGGGTCCCCGAGGCTTCATCGCTCGAAACCCCAGAGAGTGGAAACTTCATCGCTGTGGAGTTCAGAGCGAGGCCTCTGGGAGGTGTGCAGGACTGGGTGAGGTCATTGTGGTGGGCCCCATGATTGACTGAATCCTAGTGGCTTCATGAGAAGAGAGGGAACAGACACAAACCAGGGTACTTGCAAAAGTTCAGGGAAAATAGAATTCCATGATGTTTACTTGGGTGCTAGAAGGTTTGAAATTCATGCATAGGTTTTCATAACACATATTTTTAAGTTAATTCATCAGAAAGGCAGAATGAGGGACTGGCCCTGTGGCATAACTAGCAAAGCTGCTGCCTGCAGTGCCGGCGTCACATATCCTGGCTGCTCCACTTCCAATCCAGCTCCCTGCTAATGCACCTGGGAAAGCAGCGGAGGATGGCTCCAGGCCTTGGGCCCCGGCACCAACAAGGGAGACCTAGAAGAAGCTCCTGGCTTCTGGCTTTGGCCTGGCCAACCCTGGGCCATTGCAGCCATTTGGGGAGTAAACCAGTGGATGGAAGATATATCTCTCTCTCTGCCTCTCTGCCTTTCAAATAAATAAATAAATCTTAAGAAAAGAGAGAGAAAGAGAGAGAGAGAGAGAGAGAGAGAGAGAGAGAGAAATGTCTTCCATCAACTTATTCAGTTCCTGAATGCCTGCAATTGCCAGGGCAGAGCCAGGCTGGAGTCAGGAGCCAGGAGCTCCATCCAGGTCTCCCACATGGGTGGCAGGAGCCCAAGTCCTTGGGCTACCCTCTGCTGCCTTCCCAGCTGCAACAGCAAGAATCTGGATCAGAAGTAGAGGATCTGAGGCTCAAAGCAGCACTCTGATATGGGATGTGGCTAGCCCAAGCAGTAACTTTACTCCCTGCACCACTATGCCTGTCCCACAATACACATCTTTCATGAGTTTTTGAAGCTTCCTTGAATGCATAATTTCAAAAAATTTAGTACCAGATAAACTTATCTTTTATTTTTCCATGAACTTTTTGAAGTCGCCTCATATAGACACATGTGCGCCTGTCCCTTGTCACGTGATGCTGCAGGCCACCCCAGGTCTCGGCTAGCACCACAGGTGACCCTCAACATTGTGCCTGCTGCACCGTCAGCCAAGACAAACATCTTTTCTTTATAAAGCCGCCTGCCTTGGGTATCTCATTATAAGCATGAGAAGCAGACTAATACAAATGTATACAGTAAATACAAAGGATTACAAAGGAAACCATAGTTCTATAATACAGGTTTCAAAACTATAAAAGTGTTGATGTGTTAATATATGCAAAAAGACATGAAGGTGGAATAAAATCAGTACTCAGATCCAGTGTCAGGTCTAATTGCCATCACTCTGAAGTAGCGAGAAACACAAGGGATACTGGGAGACACCTGCAGCAGCTTAAGTGTGATGCCAAAATAAAATGTGACGCATCAGTTACTTCTGCTGGTAACAGACTCATAGGTATTGCTAGTGCTACCACAGCAATTTTTTTTCAGTATTAAGTGAAAAATATGTAAGCCTCAGAGGGAGGACAGAGGAGTAAAGATAAAGTGCTTTTTTTGGAACCAGCACTGTGGCAGAGTGGGTTAAAGCCCTGGCCTGAGGCGCAGGCATCCCATATAGGTGCTGGTTCAAGTCCTGGCTGCTCCACTTCCGATCCAACTCTCTGCTATGGCCTGAGAAAGCAGTAGAAGTTGGCCCAACTCCTTGGGCCCTGCACCCACATGGAAGACCTGGAAGAAGCTGGCTGCTGACTTCAGATCAGCTCAGCTCTGGATGTTGTGGCCATTTGGGGGAGTGCACCGGCGGATGGAAGACCTTTCTCTGTGTATGTCTCTACCTTTCTCTGTAACTCTTTCAAACAAATAAAAATCAATCTTTTTTTTTTTTTTTTTTTTTAAAGACACAGTGCTTTTCCCATACACGTGTGCAGACACCATGCGCTCCCAGCAGGTGGAGAACACCTGCCTCATCCTCACCTCTGGCACGGGTCTCCCTTTATCCACTCCTCCTTCCCTGGCCTAATTAGCTCTTAGCACCTCCTGAAATCCCACAGGCACCTGAATTGACTTCTCCCCTGCCTTCCTTGGAAGCCTGCTGTCCTTCTAGGATTCCTGGTGCACCTGGGAACAGCCTCCCCACCTGTCACCCCAGCCATGGGCCCAGCTCAGACAAAGGACCTGTCCATGTGCCCACTCCAGCTTCTCTCCACCGCCTGCTTTCCCCACTTGTTTCTCTGTGACAGCGGCCTCACTGCGCTCCTAGCCCGGCCCCAGCAATCCTGCCTCTTTTAAAGGCACAGATCTGTCTAGAACCCAAATCTCATCAGGACATGCCTTTGTTGCCAACCCTATTGCTGTCTGCAGTACAAAACTCCCGGCCACTGTGTACAATGGGGCTTTCTGCTCGCTTTCCAGTGCTGCTCCTGCACCTGTGCCTGGCCACCCTCCCCTGCTTGCATTGCCAAATGGTAGGATGGATGGTCTAGGGGTTAGAAGTGGTGGGGAGGGTTGAGAGACAGAGGGCTTCTGTTCAGATCCTGGCTCCCCGACTCACTCACTCCCACTCCCTGCCCCTCGGCCTTGGTGACTCAGCCTCTCTGGGCTTCAGGGGTCTCAGCTTGCAAATAAAATGGGAGCAGCAAGGGCACTTCCCTCCAGTACCAGAATTCCGCAGCAGGAGATGTTCAGGGCTGAGCCATGATGTGCAGAAAAGCTGCAGGGTGGGGGTGGGGGTGGGGGTGGGGGTAGGCAGGGATCCTTTTTTGTTTCTTCCTGGGGAACAGACAGGAAGGGCACGTGAGTCTTTTAAGATCCAAGTTTCCCCTCTCGCTGAGAACCTTCTGTGGGCTGGGCTGGGCTGGGCTGATCACACAGCGCCCCCCCCCCCCGCCCCCGCCACTGGCTCTTCTCTCACTGGGTCCTGCACCAGGACATGCGGTCCTCTGGGCGGGGACTGTGGCTCCCTCCTTTGTAACCTAGGAGCTGCCTAGGGCCAAGCACCGACAGGTGTTCAGCAAGTGCTTCTCTGTCACTCCCCTGGGCTGCTGTAACAAAACACCACAGCCTGGTGGTTACAGCCCGCGGAAATGCACTTCTCACAGTCGTAGAGGCTGGGGCACTCACGATGAAGGTGTGGGTAGGCAGGGTGTCTGCTGAGAGCCGCGTGTCTCGGAGCTGATGCCCTCTCTTGGAGGGCAAACAGGCTTCCCGTCAGGCTGGTCTTTGAGGGGGCGCTGACCCCACTCAGGAGACAGCTAATCAGCCCAAGGCTCCTGCCTCCTAAGAGCTCGCCTTGGGGTTAGGATTTCAGTGTACAAGTTTGGGGAGGACACAAACACGCAGACCACTACAGGGGCTCAGTGGAAAGAGCAAGCAGGAGCTCCCAGGACAAAAGCAGTAATAAGAAGCCGCCTTATTACTCCCCATGAGTGTTTGGGAAGCGTGTGCTTATCTTAGAGTTCTCGCGATTTCTCTGAGCCCTCCAGCCTGTGCGGCGTCTCTCCTGGCCAGCTCTTAGGCCTGATAGAAGCCTGAATTCACCGAGGGGAGAAGTCGTGTGTGGCCATGGGAAGGAAGCCGGCAGCCTGAGGCTCAGGACAAGGGCACCCAGGGACACCAGCGCCATCTCACACTCTTCCGCGAAGGGGATGACAACAGAAGCAGGGGGTTGAGAGCATTTTGGGAAACGGAAGCCAAGCCCACCTGCCCTGCTGGGCTCTGGCTGGGTGCCCCACAATGACCACGCACCTCCTGGGCGGAGCTTTCTTTTCTACAGCACCCAGTAACTCACGTCCTGGGCACAGTCAACAGCACCAAGAGTAGGAAGCAAAACCGCCTTGCCCCCCATGCCTGCACCCCGCAGGCCGCCTGTCTCAGGGCCCTGGCTTCACCCAGGCTGACGTTCAAATAGCAGAAATGCGAAAAGAAGCCCAGCTTCGCAGCGTGCGGTTGGATGCAAGCCCTGCAGTAAACACGTCTCTTACAGAGAAAGAAAGAAATTACACAAACTGTAGTACCCGCGAGGGCTGGCGGCTGTGGAATCCAGTGGGGGCTCCGAGCTTCCCCATTCGCCCTGCTGCAGGTGGGCCCCGCAGGACAGCCGCCACTGCACCCCCCACCCCCGCCCCGCATCAGAAGCCCGCCTGCCACAGCGCCCACCGATGCCCAGGGAGTTGCCCACAGACAGCCCTCGGAGCGTGGACCTCCACTCGGACAGGTCGGTGAATTGGTCCAATTCCTCTTCGGATTACAAAAAAAGAAATTCAGCAAAAGAAAAAGATAAAGCAGGGGATTTAGGAAGCAAGGCACCAAGCCTGGGAAAGAGACTCGCCCTAATCTTTGATGTCAAAGGTTTTGAGGCTTTTCAACAGAGCCATCCCTTAGCCCGGTGTCCAGATTCAAACTTTCCGGCAGGAAGACGTCACCGGGTGTGTGCGGCTTCCCGGCTCACTGCTGCCCCCGCGTGTCCTTTCTAGATATTACAACACAGAGCTCGCCCTCAATTTTGAGCCTGGCAATCGCTGAGTACAGGGCGACAGCTGGCTACCATGACAACGGGTCTGGAATTAAAGCCATGCTTTAGCTTGCTAGTGAGACCTGCAGAACCCACGTGAATATTAAGCAACGCTTTGATTTCAGGAGACATCATTACATTGCCTTTTTTTTTTTTTTTTTTTTTGCAATTTGGTGGGTTTTTGCAGAAGGGATAAGTTTAATCCTGGAGGGAGTGATTGTGATTATATTAGTGATGTAAGTCCCACTAACATTCATCCTTCCTGCAAAGTCATATGATTTATTCATTGATCTGCATCATATTTATTCTACAGCACTCAATAAAAATCCTGTATTAGGCTGATTGAAAGTGCAGAGAGTCTGCAGTATGAGATAATTCTTGACAAACAGTTGAGACAGAAATTCATCAAAGCATAACTTCCATGGGCTCACCCGGTTCCTTTGTCTTTAGGGTACAGATTGGCTTTCCATTTTTGTGTGAAACTAGTTGCTACTGTAGTTTCTATTAAAATCCAATTCTTCCTTGTTTCTTACTCATCCACATAGCTCATCTGCTTCTAGCTTCATAGCAACTGGGAGCCACACAGAATATTATGCTGTCCTAGACAGAAAGGACACAATGTCCTCTTCAACACAACCTGTACGAGGGTAACGGCTGCCTCTTCCCAGGACTCATCCAGGCTCCTCCAGCACTGCACTGACACTCTCCCAAGTCACCTGCTAAAGTCTATGTGCTTCTCTGTGGATCGTATTGGTCTATTGCTGTTCAATCCAGAAATAGCTGGGGGGGGGGGATGTGGAGAGAGCTCCGGCTTTAGCTCCAACAAGGCAATCAAACAGCTCTGCTTGAGGTCAGAGTCCATGTGACCTTGGGGGGGAGGGTTCATGTTTTCTTAGACTCAACCCCATGTCAGCTCTCAAGCAAGGCAGTGAAGGGCATGGTCTCAATGGGCCGCCAAGATTGTATTCGCATCCAGAGAGCAGGGAGGAGCTAAGGACGTACCTTCAGGGGCATGTCACTTCCTTTACATGACACGGCCATGGTTATCCTAGAGAGACCTTGGGGAGTGGTCTGTACTGGAGGCGGTTGTACATGCCCCTGAAATCTGATAATTTGTGGCTAGAAAAGGAGGGGAATGGAGATTGAGGGTCATTTTTAGTAAACCTGGGGGTGATGTCGATGGAGCTGATCTGTGGACCACACTTCGAGCAGCATGGGGCATGGCCCTCTCTGACTTTGCCTCCTCTCTCACCCTCAGTGCCTGTGACTACCAAGCCATGCTAGGTCCTCCCCAGGAGTCTTGACCTTGCTGTTCTCTTTAGTGGGAACTCCACTCTCAAGTCTCATGAGAAGATCTCAGGGGAGGATGCTTAAGATGCCCACATGGCATAGCAGAATGCCTGGCTGAGGCTCGGATCGCTGCCTTTGGCTCCTGACTCACTCTTCCTGATAATGCGGAACCTAGGAGCCAGCAGTGATGGCTCAAGTAACTGGAATTCTGTCACCCGTATAGGAGACATGGATCACATTCCCAGCTCCCAGTTTTGACCCTAGCCCAGCCCTGGCCACCATGGGCATTTGAAGAGTGAACTGGTGGATGGAAGCTCTCTTTATCTCCCTTAAATAAATACCTGCTAAAAAATAGTTTCACTGCTTTCTGATTTAGTTTTGATACTTATCTGAAAAATTTTTTTTTGACAGGCAGAGTTAGACAGTGAGAGAGTGAGAGTAAGAGTGAGAGTGAGAGAGAGAGAGAGAGAGAGGTCTTCCTTTTTCCATTGGTTCACCTCCCAAATGGCTGCTACGGCCAGCACGTTGTGGCCAGCACACTACGCTGATCAGAAGTCAGGAGCCAGGTGCGTCCTCCTGGTCTCCCATGCAGGTGCGGGGCCCAAGGACCTGGGCCATCCTCCACTGCACTCCCGGACCACAGCAGAGAGCTGGACTGGAAGAGGAGCAACCGGGACAGAATCCGGTGCCCCAACTGGGACTAGAACCCAGGATGCCAGCGCTGCAGGCAGAGGATTAGCCTGGTGAGCCGTGGCACCAGCCTAAATTTGTAGTGTTTATTCATTTTCTCAAAGAAATTTTTTTCTCTTTGCTTCTCTTCTCTAGGTTTTCGCATCACACAAGCAGAGCAGTTGTCTGTCTCTTCTCTAGGTTTTTGCATCACACAAGCAGAGAAGTTGTCTGTCTCCTAAGAAGCACTTAGGAGAGTACTGAGCACATGCAGTCCATAGACATTTGTGGCACAAAGGAAGAGTAACTAGAATGTGCATGAGCTCAGGGCTGCCCTACATCTCCGCTCTCCCACTATGGGGGAACGCACACAGCTGGCTTCTGATACCTGTGTCTTGAGTGAGCTGAGAGAAGGGTCACCTGCCTAATTTTTGGCTGGGTAAGAGGCAGGATAGGGTGAAATCCCTCCTTCATGCAGGGCATGGTGTCTGTGCTAGGTGTGGAAATTGACTGTGGGTGGGAGAGCTGGAAACAGAGCAGTGGAGCCTCAAATAGGCCTGCACAGTCCACCTCCCAGCACCTCTACTGGCCCTGGTTCCTTCTTCCCCACCACCCCGCAGCTGTGGATTTTATAGATGTGAGCCAGAAAATGCCAGAGGCACCTTTGGCAAGTGATAAGGCGTCTGCAAGAACTTCAGGGGAACTGCATATTATGAAAAACCTATGCATGGATTTCAAATTGTTCACATCCCAAAATAAATTTATCTTTTATTTTAAAAATTTTTATTCATTTATGTATTTAAGAGGGAGGGAGGGAGAGAGAGAGAGAGAGAGTCCCGTTTGTTGGTTCACTCCTCAAATGCCTACAACTGCCAGGATTAGGCTGGGCTGAAACCTGGAGCCAAAACTCAGTCCTGGCCTCCCAGATGGCCGGAAGGGGCTCAGCCACCTTCTGCCTCCCAGGATCCGCACAAGCAGGAAGCTGGCGTCAGGAGCTGGAGCCAGGCATTTCAATGTGGGAAGCCAGAGTCTCCACTGCTAGGCCAACTACCCAAACCTAAACTCATCCTTTCATTCATTTTCTGTGAATGTTTTTGAGGTTCCTTTTGATGTGGTGGGGAGATCGGAGTTTTGTCGTACTCAACTGGGTCCTGTAGAGATTCAAGTGTTTAAATTACTCCTTCATTTTGCAAAGTATTTATTGAATGCCTGCGTGGTGCATTCAATACAATGCACAGTTCCCAGGCAAGGTGCAGAGGGGACCCACATAGGCTGTACGCGTGAGAGTCTTCTCTCAACTTGACAAAGCGATGCCAGGCATGGAAGGGATTCCTGATTTGGATACTTGTGCTATAGGGTGATGGGATCACCCGGGAAATACTACAGAAATCCCTCCAGTGCCCACTTCACAATGCTGCCCAACACTCACCTCCCTCCAATGAGCTGCACTTTGCTAAGCAGTTTGTGATGTCTGGGTTCCGAGTGCTCTGCTGGGAGTTCCTGTTCTATCCACTGTGACGCTTCCTGGGCTGGAGAGGGAACAGCAGCTGCCATCCCCACCCCGACACGGTGTCCTTTGTCTCTCACTGTAGGGTTGGGAGGCAGTCTGCCGCCACACCAGCGTTTAACTCCCTTTGGAAGGCAGCAAAGAAGACAGAGGCGGCACAGACTCCTGGGGACATCCGTGTATGTCTCAGTATTTCTCAGTAATTAAACGTCCGTGTTAGTCTTTAAACCCTAAATCAAGCTGATGACTGTCTATTTAAATGAGTACATGCAAATATGATGCCTAGGAGCCTGGCAAAGACAGTATCAAATGCGTCCATTAATAAATAACGTGCATTCGGAGGCTGAAGCCTTTTTGAACTTCAGAGCAGAGCTCTCCTGTCTTATGATCTCATTTCACCCTACATATTATTATTTTACAACTCTGCCTCTGGGGGCAGCTTGTTCCAGGCAGACAGGCTCAGGCCGAGGGAAGATAATGAAGACCCGCCTCGGGCTACCGGGCATCCATTGCCCCAGCAGCCAGCAGCCGCCTCCCTTGGGGTCTCTGCCCGCTTGCTGGAAATCTGAAGACAGAGATGAAAACAGACAGTAATGTCCAGCTGTGTGGAGAGCACGCGTACAGCAGCACGAGCAGGGAAGAGATGAAAAGGGGCTACCTTCAGCACCATCGGTGGAGGCTCCAGAAATGACGAGGGCTAGATTCCCTCCCACCGATGTCCGTGCAAAGCCCGGAGTCCACAAACTGCCTCTCTCGGACTCGGAAGCCAGTTCCTGTTTACTTCGTTGACATCCGTGACTTTTCCCCCATGTTCCCTCCTCATTTCTTCAAGTATTGGCTTCCGTTTTCAGGAAGCTATTTTTACACCTGCTCACCGAACCTTTGCTCCTTTCCTGCTTAGCTTCCTCTGGGGTTCAAAACCCCACGGTCTTATTCACCCTAAGGCTGGCCTGTGTGGACTGTGGGAGTGCCTCGACTCTGGCTTTATTAAAGGGAGGGTTCAAAAAATATTAATAACTCGAGGAGAAGTCAAGAAAAAAAAAGCATGCTGGGTAGGGAGACTCCTCCTGCCTCCCGCCTCTACGGTGCTAAGATCGCCTGCAGGATTTCCACCTCCCAAAAATGCAGGCTGTGTCACCGTCCCTGGAGCAGCCAGCCACTGGACGGTCGCTCCACAGCTGTCTTCCTGGATGTCTGTATCTTCAGATATGACATGAGTGCGCACCGTGGGCGGCGCTCAGTCCTCCCTCCCTGTTTACTCAAGCAGCAGAGGTAATTAGTGCCGACCCAGCCTGTGGCTGACTACCTTCATCCTGCTGTGGTCCAGGACGAGCGGTGTCCACTTCTCAGCGGGCCCTGCCACCTCCCGGTCCTCGCCCTGGCCCCTGGGATGCTGCATCATGGGTGCTCTCTGATCCTTAGTCTCACCTCCTTGCTCTGTTGACGAAGTACATCCAAACCTGTGTCTGCCATTCAGTCACTACTGAATGAATGTGGCTTATGGCTTCTCATGGGGGCTGTTTGGGTCTCAGCTTCCTGAGAAAATGAGAGCCAACGACTGCTTCTGTGTCTTCCAGTTGTAACTTTTCTGGGGCTCTTTGGTTACCCGATGGAGAAGATCTGCCACTGGCAGGGCTGCCTGTGAGCACAAGGAATCCTCCTGCTTGCCTGAGCTCCTCGGCCCACAGAGATGTGCCTTCCAAGCCTGCAGGAATATGGCCTCCCTGTGCTACATGCTTATTTAGTCATTGGTGGCACCTTGCAGGTCGCAACATAACTTTTCCTAGGGGTAGGTCCTGTCCTTGCAACTAGAATGTTGATATTCAAAGCCAGACACAATACAAAAAGTGTTCAGTCAATATTGGTCAAATAAGGACCGCAGCAAGGCATAGTCATATTTCTGTCTAGAGGGGATGCTGAGCTTAAGGAAAACAAGAATCAATACAGACATCAGGACTATGGTTCAGGAACCTTGGCTATGTTGATGCTGTGTGTCAAGACCTGGAATCCTGCGAGCAGAACAGATTTGTAGGATGGAGGGGGAATGGACCTAGGGAAATGCTACATTCTAGAATTCCTTCTTGGCTATTCTTGAAGAACATTAATGAGAAATGCAACCCTGGCCAAAGGAACATGCTTGACATTCCTGAATGGTTGAACTTGGTTTTGGAAATCTTGGTCCAAGATTTCCTTGGAAGGACCCTGGGGAGCAACTCCCTTTTAAGGAATGCTGGAAAAATTTGGAAAGGAGCATCCAGGGAGTAGGGGGAGCTGTAACCCTGGTTTTGATCCCCCCTCAACCCTTCCACAGATACCAGGAACTGAGTCCCATCTCTTATCAGGGAACAGCAAGGGGCCTCATGGGCCGCACTTGGGCATGTGAAGAGTTCTTTCCAAGGAAGAAGGAATCCAAGCCCTCCCAGTTTCTACTCAAAGGGACCCCATCACTTGCTGTTCTCAGAGAAGCACCCCTTTAGTTAAAAGAAAGGCTCTCACCTCCAAGCTCTCAACACTAACCCAACATCTACTCTTGCAACCATAAGAAATCATCTTAAAGTAGATCTGATACAGGGAAAGACATCACAAAACCTTCACGTAAAAACAAACGATGTGAGTGAGGTAGCTGCTGCACTCATTCCCATTATCTGAGCCTACGGGAAAAGGCAAGGTGGTGGCTTCCTCGGTGCTCACTGAGGCTGGTGAGATTGTACAATGATGTGGCCACCTGGAAAAGCAGTGTGGGAGTTCCTCAGAAGCTCACCATACCCAGCAACCTCATTCAAGACAAATGAGACCATATCTGTGTCAGAACTTGTATGCCACATTAACATCAGCATGATTTACATCAATGAAAAGGCAAAAACAACCCCAATACCCATCAACCAATGAATGGATACATAAAACACTGCCTACCCTTGCAACGGAATATTACTCAGCCACAAAAATGAATGAAGTATTGATTCACACATGGATGAACTGTGCAACTAAGCTCAGTGAAAGGAGCCAGAGACAAAAGACCACGTATGATGATGCGATTCCATTGACACGAAATGGGCCAGAAAAGAGACTGGTGGTTGCCTAGCACAGGGGGAGGGGAGAATGCTGAGCAACTACTAACGGGAGTGGGTTTTCCTTTCAGGGTGATGAAAATGCTCTGAAATTAAACATCGGTGACGATGCTCAATTCTGTGAGTACACTAAAATCGCTGATTTGTACACTTGAAAATGCGAATTCTACGGTATGTGAATTCTGTCCTAACAAAGCTGTATTTAAGAAGAAAGGGAATGGAAGGGGGATGGATACCTTCTCGGCATGATAAAGCATGCTCCAACAGGCAACGAGCAATGCAGTTTGCTAGCTCTTCCCTCCTGACCTGAGGCATC
This sequence comes from Oryctolagus cuniculus, assembly GCF_051225735.1. NCBI lineage: Eukaryota > Metazoa > Chordata > Mammalia > Lagomorpha > Leporidae > Oryctolagus > Oryctolagus cuniculus. The sequence continues at coordinate 25,335,069 of NC_142878.1, read as the reverse complement.
ACCAGCAGGTGGCCTCCACAGCCCTGTGCAAGCTACAGGATAGTTGGTCTTATCCCCCTTTCCTTCTCCTCAAGGGTAAAATTAATCTGTCTCCAGTAGAGATTTCTATCAGTTTCCAGTGTATTTGCACGAGGAGTTTTGTTTTAATATCTGTACAACATGACATAGGACATGCCTATATGGTTTATCTGTATGGTTAGTTTTTTAAAATAGCCACCTTCAAATTATTTATTTTAATTTATTTGAAAGGCAGAGAGAGAGAGAGAGAGAGAGAGTTTCTGTCTGCTAGTTCACTCTCCAAATGCCCGCAGCAGCTAGAGCAGGGCCAGGCCAGAGTCAGGAGCCCAGCACTCAGCCTGGCTCTCCCATGTGGGAAGTACTTAATCTATTACTTGCCTCCCAGGGTGCACATTAGCAGGAAGCTGGAGTTGGAAGCAGAGGCAGGGCGTGAACCTGGGCTCTCTGATATGGGACGTGGTATCCCAAACAGCATCCTAATCCCTGCAGCAAATGTCCACCCTCACCCGTACATTTCTTAGGTGGGAAAGTCAAGTTCATTGAGGTATAACTTATATTCCGTCAACTTCATTCTTGAAAGGTTTCCAGTTCCGAATGTCGGTGAATGCTGGGTCATACAAACTCCGCCATCGCCTTTTCACGCCACTTGCACACACCGCTTGGTAGCCTCTCCCTCTCCCTCTCCCAGCCCCTGCTGCCCCCAGATCTGATGCCTGTCCCTAAGGCACTTTTTCCTTCCCAGTCTGCATCCTCACCATTCATTCTGAGATGAATCTGTCTCCCAAGCGGGATCTGGTTTGTATTCCCACAGCACACAGGTGGCGCTTGCCAGCTTCCCGGTGTCAGGGAACAGGTGCAGAACAGATGAACGAATGTTTGGCTTTTAGTTCTGCCAAGTCACATCAGGGATGGTGCATTCTGACTTCTAGGCTGTGCCATCTGAAGAGGAGCTTCTTACAGTGGGACAAGTCTCCCCCTACAGGTTTACACGTAAGTCAGCACACAGGCTGGAACTGCGCAACTTCTGAGTTTTTGAGGACCTTTCAGACATCTCCCTAGACAGCAGGTGTGGGCCCACAACTTTGCTCAACAGGCAGCTGGACCTCTCTCTTTTCTGCCTGAACAGACGGGAAGAGACTCTGTCTGCAACCCGGGTTCCTCCGCGGCTGCTTTTGTCCCCTCCCTCCTCTGATGCACCTCTCAGATCCCTCCGACTTCTCAAGGCATGGCCCGGAGTCTCATCCTGAGCTGCTCAGAACAAGTTCTGTGAGATTCCAGACAATCTGCACAAACAGCTCCAGGTGTGCAATCAGCCATCTGCTTGCACCTTTCTCATCGAACAGGGTGTGGCCCTGGGAAAACCCAGCTGCACCCCTGCCTGATGATCCGGCTGCAGGTGGGCTTTTGCAGGTCCTTACTTATGTCATCCTCCTCCTCCATGGATGTGAATCAGGAAACAGACATTCCCAGTTGCCTGGGGCCAGTGCACAAAAATCTCCTTGACCTGCCAAGGCTATGAAAGGGTCTAGGCCTCGCAGAGAAATGCCCTTCCCTAAAAAGTGAGGGCCTTTTCCTCCAAGCTATCCCAAGCAGATGGGTCCCCATGCATGTCCTGGGGGTGGCAGGCCCCTGCTGTGCCCTCTGCCCAACTGGCCAAGTCCAAAGAGGTCTGGCATCACTGAACACCCCCACCCCCGCAACCTGGAATGCAGCACCTTGCCTCCAAGGCCAGGCCTGGATGCTGGCATCCAACTGCACCTGTCTCTTTCTGCTCCATCCTCTCACCCGGGCTGAAAGGCTTTCCTGCAGCGGCTCTGGGAGACACACAGTTCCTGCTCTAGGAGACAAATGTACAAGGTCAACTTGTACCAGGTGGGAAGTCCTGGGTATAACAGTGGGCTTTGTTACGCAGTGCCAAGTAAGCAAAAACACCAATAAGATTCTACATGTGGCTGCAGGGAGTCATTGGGCAGTTTGTAACTGTGGACAGAAGGACTATTAACCCAGGGATCCAGAGAAATCCTCACTATGGCAATGAGTGCATGGTACATGTTTGCATGGCTGCAAGCCTCTGAAAAAGAGAAAAAAGGGGGAGTCAGCACTGTGGCATCATGGGTCAAGTCTCTGCCTGCAATGTGGTATCCCATTGTGTGAGTCCTGGCTCCTCCACTTCCCATCCAGCTCCCTGCTAATGTGCCTGGGAGAGCTGCAGAAGATGGCCCAAGTGCTTGGGGCCCTGCATCCATGTGGCAGGTGGGGATCGAGCTCCTGGCTCTCCGTGGGACAAGCTCCAGGGGTTGAGATCACTGGGGGAGTGAAACTGTGGAGGGAAGAACTCTGTCTCTCTCTCTGTCTCGATTTCAAATAAATAAATAAATAAGGAGAGAGAGAGAAAGAGAGAAAGAGGGAGGGAGGGAGGGAGAGGGAGGGAGGGGGAGGGAGAGAGAGGGAGAGAGAGAGAAGGAAGAAAAAGCAGGGTGGAAGTAGAGAAAAGCTTATTTAATTCCATGTAAAGATCTACAGCTGCACCTTTTAGTTTTAGTAGCATCACCATGGAAGATAAGTTGAACTTCTTCCTGCAGGCCTGTGTTCACGCGTGCAGAGCGTGCTCACGCGGCTGCATGGTAGAAGCAATTTTAAGAGGGCTCTGAATAGTGATAAGACATGACCCAGCTCCGTGTGTGCACCGACGCCTACTGGAAACCCATTTAAAGGGAGAGCAGCGCTCAGCTAGAGATCAGACACTGGAGTCGCTGCTGCACGTGTGCGTGCGCGGAGGCGCTGTGAGCAGCGCGCACCCCAGGCTGACGCGCAGCCCCCGGGTCGCTGCACCTGTGGCACCAGCCGTGCTGCGGAGGAGGAGGGCGGGTTCGGGCGGGCACTGCAGGGGCGGGGAGGGTGCGGACCGCAGCTCCCGGGGCCGGCCGAGGCGGCGCCAGACCCGGACACGGTGCAGGATGGAAGCGCAGGACTGCGAGGCGGCCGCCACGCCGGAGCCCCCCTGCCGCGGCTTGGTGGCCGAGTGGTGGGACATGGTGGGGCGGAGCGTGCGGTGAGTACTCGCACCCGCGCCCCTGTACCGCGGTGGGGCTGCTCGGGCAGGGGCGAGGGTGGGGGGAGGCTCCGAGGGTGCGGACCCCTGCGCGGAGCCTGAGCCCAGGATCTGTGGCCGCCAGAGCCCTGCCATCCTCGCCGCTGTTTGGGACACTCCTATGCGCAGCCTCAATCCTGGGCCGGCGAGACCCCCGGGTCTGACTTTTCAGGACCTTGAAACCTCGCAGGGGAAGGGGGACGACCTGAAACAGATTTTCCAAAGATGGCTCAGGATCCGTGCCAGTCTCTTTGCTGACCATTTCACAGATTTCCAGGACAGATTGGAATATTGCTCACAGAGTGACAACAGCGCCACGCTGTAATCTCAGATGGAATTCCTCTTACGTCAAGGGCCCTGGGCTGGGGCGAGAGCTGCCTGGGGTGTATTTAAAGAGCCACCCCCACAGTGCCAAAGATAGATAGCTCCTTGAAACAGTCACCTGGCATTACCTCTGCGCGAGTTCTTACCTTGCAAATCTTAGTCACCCATTACCTGCCTTGTTGGCATGGAAACCAGGCGTTGGGTGCAGACCCTAGGCTAGGCAGCCTCTTTAGTTGGTGTGTGTGGAGGGTATTGGCACTTCTGTTTGCGCTTCTTCTTTTTCACTCCTCTGGTTGGATTTCTCCTGGTTACAGAATAGCCAAGAATCAGATGTCGCTCTGGGCCACCCACTGGGAGGGGGCAAGCAGGGGTCTTGTCTCCTGTTCCTCCTGTTGGTTAGTGCAGAGGACAGCTCCAGGCTGGTCCAGCCTGCAGGCCCCATGCAGTGCCCCTGTGTGCGTGGCACCTGCAGATGGTCAGGGTTATACTGGCCAAACTCCCCTCCTGAAACGTGCAGTCCTCTCGCTCTCATTTTCTCTGGTTTTCTGGCTGTTTCACGTTTGCTTGATAGTAAAGAGCATTTGTCAGGCAGAGGATTAAAGCAGCGACTCCCGCTCTTAGAGAACAAGCTAAGTTTTTGGAGTGCGAGATGGGGGTGGGGCCTCTGTTACCTGCCTTACTCATCAGTAGGAAATCAACCTGGAGACATGTTCTGAAAGAATGAAACGTTAGTGCACATCTGCCCCCTGAGCGGATGACTGGTCTATTAAGGCTGAGCTGAGGCCGAAACACAGACCTGGTTCCCGCACCTGGAACCGGCTTTGTTGCTCGGAGCCCGGACAGTTCGGATCAGCGCATGTGTGCAGAGAGCTTGCTGCGTGCCTGGCCCTGCTCACGGCCCTGGGTCCATTGCGATGTACTCCAAGGCTCAAGAACATCTCATTGTAGGATGTGTTCCAAGATTCCTTCTTCACTCCTTTGGGGAATCTACCCAAAATGCTGTCCACTTGCTGCTTACCGAGGGTGTGTGGGCCCAGGTCTCTGCTCCAGACTGGTTTCTTTAAATTAGAAAAATGGATGGGCCCCTGCACCCACGTGGGAGACCAGGAGGAAGCACCTGGCTCCTGGCTTTTGGATTGGCCATTGCGGCCATTTGGGGAGTGATCCAATGGGAGGAAGATCTCTCTCTCTCTCTCTCACTGTCTGTAACTCTACTTTTCAGATAAATATATAAAATCTTTAAAAAAAAAAAAAAGAAAGATGGAAAAGGTGATCAGGAAAGAGGCTGGGGGAACCGAAGGGCTACTGTCCTCTTCCTATGTCACATTTCTGGACAGTGCCTGCAAGACCCCCACCAGTGGATGCACAATGTCTTGTATTCTTTCCACAGTGCTGGTTGTGGCACTGCAGCCAACACTGACCAAATGACCCGATGCCCAGGAAGGACAGGAGTACCTCTTGGCATTTTGGAACAGTGATATTTTTTTTTGACAGGCAGAGTTAGACAGTGAGAAAGAGAGAAGGACAGAGAGAAAGGTCTTCCTTTTCCATTGGTTCACCCCCCAAATGGCTGCTATGGCTGGTGCGCTATGGCCGGCGCACTGCGCCAATCCAAAGCCAGGAGCCAGATGTTTCCTCCTGGTCTCCCATGCGGGTGCAGGGCCCAAGCACTTGGGCCATCCTCCACTGCCTTCCCGGGCCACAGCAGAGAGCTGGACTGGAAGAGGGGCAACTGGGACAGAATCCAGCGCCCCAACCTGTACTAGAACCGGGGGTGCTGGCACCGCAGGTGGAGGATTAGCCAAGGGAGCCGTGGCGCCGGCCAAATAGTGATCTTGAAAATACGGTTAGATTGGGCTTCCTAAAGCTGCTTGGCAGATACCTCTGAGCTGGAATGGTTCTGCAGCGGCTCAGGCTCTGCCAGTTGTCACCAGTGAGACTCATCCAGGCCATGCTGATCAAAGGGTGGGCGACAGAGCACCCAGGACCCAAGGCACCCTCTGGCGTGGCTGGCTGCTAGCTGGCGGGAGCTCAAAGTGTGACCTGCGCTCCAATGATGTCTGTGAGCTGCTGGTGACTTCTCATCTCCTTCTGATCTTAGGGAAGTCACGCTGACAGCCCCCTGGTTAAGAGAAGCGCCCTGCATTATGGATGCTCAGAGGAGTCTGCTCGCTCTGCCCTCTTCCCACAGCCCTGCTCCCCGCAGAAGCGCCCCGAGCGCTCTGAGAGAAGGGCCTGGGTGAATTATTCCTTAACAACCGGTGCATATTCCTTCTACTGCCTCTGTCCCAGGCGGACCTTCAAAGAATAACTTAGCGGGAGCCCACCTTGCCCGCCTTCACAAGCTGCCCCAGCAGAGATCACAGGCAGTCTGCGGGGACACGGTGGGGGCTGCCAGGGAAACGTCTCCATCTCCAACGACCTGCTCAGTTCTGCCCATGGGGCCTTTGTCCAGAGCTCTCGGTGGCTTCTCTGGGATTTGCTTTCTTATTTCTAAAATCAGAACCCTGTCCTCTCTTTGCTGCCACCCTTATGGAGCTATTTTAGACAATGAGGCCACCATGATCCTGCCTTTCTTGTGGATTTGTGAACCAGCAGCTTCCCGAGATTGAGGATCTGAAGAGCTGTACTTGAACCTTGGCTCACATCTCTTTCCTGCTTCTTGCAGAATTGCCGGGAACCCACCGTCTTCTCCCTTCCTGCCTCTCCTCACACACAGAAGTGCCTTCGCTTTCTCAGTCATTAACACTTGGGGGAGAGTTCATTTTGTAGGGGTCACCCGTTGAAGTCTTTGCTCCCAGAGGGCTCCTGAGAATACAGGAGCCGGTGGGGGTGGGGGTGGGGAGAAGAGGGAGAAGGCTCCCCCCAGAGGAAGCAAGGGTGCAGAATGGGAGCTGGGGATCCTAAATCCAGATTCCCTAAGAGCACAGATTTTTTTTTTTCCCTAGAGGCCAGCCTTGATCATGGGCTTTGTTTTTGCTTACCTGGGTGGCAAGCAGATGCACCAGGACTGGGTAGCTCCTTGGCGACCATCACAGGATGCTGGGGCAGACAGACCTGGGGCTCTGCATTCATGGGCTTGTGAGCTTGGAAAGGTTGCTTAACTTTCCAGACTCCTCACTGCAAAGCAAAGATGACAATAGTTGTCTTCCAGAAATGCCTCTGATCTATCAGAAAAGTCAAGGCGAGGTTGGAGGTGGGGGTGGGGGCAGTGACAGTTTATCACAAATGCTTTCTAGCCCCTACAACCTTGGTCTAACACGGACCACACACAGTAGGGAAAGGCACTTACCTGAGGGATTAGAAGGACACAAACTGGAAGCAAAAGACACTGACCTCCTCTTTTGACCCTCCTGAGGGATGTGGCTTGAGATAGAGGTGGCACGAGTGACCCCTCAATGCACAAACCATCACTTGTCTGCTGTTAACACCCACCTTAGATGCTTTGCTTCACTGGAAACAACAGAATGAGCAACACACACGTGGCCCCATGCCACTCCCTGCTTGGGCCCTGACCCTGGTGTAGCCATTCCAGGTCTCCTCTCTCCCTCCCTCCCCTCTGTGCGCCTCCTCCCCTCCAGGATTGTCACCTCTTCTCTGACTCATTTCTTCCTAAGGCTGGGTCACAAGGGAGGCATCTAATGATGACTTGCTCCCTGCTTTAGATGACTGGTAATAAGAGCCAACACCCACGGGGCTGAATTGTGATATCATTAGAAATGTGGCAACTGTAAGCTCTCTGCGTCCTGTGACCTGCTGACGCCGGGGTCCAGCCTTGGCCGTGCGTGGGGCTACATGAAGGGAACATGCCCGGCTTGTTCCCTGGCACAGCCGTCGTCATATCAAGCCCTGGGTTTTTCAGCGACTGGTGGGGGGCTCAGCCTTGCTGCTTTCTTCATCTGTTTCCTCCTTGGTGCCCAGCTCTGTCCAGCACTACAGACTGTCAATCATATACTGTTGTGTAAAGAATTGGCTTAATTGCCAAGTTTAACTGGGATGCCCAGTGTGCATCCCTGAAATTTAACTTGGACTTCAAGAGAAAAAAAAGGAGACAAAATTCAGACATATGTTGACAATTTTGTTTGTTTCCCAATATCTTTCAGATCTTTCCCACATTCCTGTTCAACACTTGGAAGAAAAATTGCTGCTCTGTACAACAGCTTTACTAGTAAACCATTAAAAGAACACATTTTCCCTCCTCTGATGGAAATGCTAATTTATTTTAATTTTTGTAAGTATTTCTCTTCCATGAATTTACTTACAAATAAAGAACATACAGCCCTGGAAGCTGTGACATGACGATACAGACCTGTCAGTTATAACATTGTGGCTATGCTGAAATGGTCTGAAACATATTCAGTATTGACTTTGGGGTCTGGCATGGGTCTTTGCAAACTGTTGGGGATAGAGAGAGGGGCCTGGTCTCAAAGGTGAGGTTTATGTGAACACTGAACTGCTAATTGCATTCTCTGCTTGGCCCACCCCCTTCTTCTCTTTTTTGAAACAAAGAGTGACAGGAGAGAAACTGATTTTCCATCTGCTAGTTCACCGCCCAAAGGGCCACAATGGCCAGAGTTGGACCAGGCTGAAGCCTGGCTCTCCATCCGGGTCTCCTATGTGGTGGAGGGGAACAAACACTGGGGCCATCTTCTGCTGCTTTTCCCAGGCACATAAGCAGGGAGCTGGATTGGCAGTGGAGCAGCTGGGGCTCAGACTAGTACTCTGACAAGGAAATCTGGCCTTGAAGGCCATGGCTTAACCCGTGGTACCACAATGCTGGCCCCATCGCTTCCTGTTCTTACCTGGGTTAAGTGAGTGAAAGAGACAAAGAGGAAAATGTGTTTTTCCCATTTTTTTTTCTATTGAACCAGGTGTTGGTCCAACAGAGTCTTTCTAGCCCTTCCCAGCATGCCTGCTGCTGTCCATCCTGCACATGTCTGGGCTTATGATTATTAGGTGTGACTTCAGTTGTAAAATACTTGTTGTCATTTTCTTCTAAGCCCTCTTAATTTTTTAAGGAAATGGTCGCCTTTGTTTTTAGCTTGAGACAAGGATAAAGGTGGAACAAACTCTCACTGTATTATAGGCTACCACACTGCTGATATTTTTCAATCATGCTTGAGGTTTTTTTTTTTTTTTTTTTTTTTCCCCACTCTTCTGCATGCTGGCCCTGGTTGATAAAAGAAACTGCTGAATTAGGAGTTTAGTGTAGTAGCTTGTAACTTGGAAACATGTTATGCTAAAAAGGCTCATTTCTTTTCTTTTTTTTTTTCCTGGTTGTTATTAAAAGACAGAAATGGACAAAAACCAGAAGCAAGAATGATGACATCGACCTCCTGTCCCCCTTGTCTCTTTGACCCTCCTGAGAGCTGTGGCTTAAGATAGAGGTGGCATGAGTGACCTCTCAATGTGGCTGGTACTGATAACGGTTTCTCCTTTCCAGACAAAGCCCCATTTCTCGTGGATTTAAAGAATCCAGAAGCAAAGATCCCCCACACGGTGAACTTTTACATCAGCTCTGAGCCCGGGGTGATTCTGGGAGTGTGGTGAGTGCAGTAGGCGACACGGGATGGCTGGGGGGGAGGGTTTTCCTGTTAGAAGGGCACAGGGATTGGTGCTGTGTCACCTGCCTTCCTTTACTCGGAAGTGTGGCCTGCTTGGCTCCTGACTTCTCAGACATCAGCCTTTGTTTCTGGCCCCGCCCACTCCAGCCACACCCTCCCAGAATGTGCTCTGTTCCCAACACTTCCTTCTCTGCTCCCTGGCTTCCCTGGTCCTGGGTCACAGCTGCCTGCCCACCTCTGGGGTCTCACCTGAACCTGCACTTTCAGCAAGCTATTCTCACTATCTCCGCCCCCCCCCCCCCCCCCCCCCGTTTTAGGTGTGTGCTCCCAGGGCCACCGGAGCGTGGTCAATGTCTGCCTTTGGTGGCAGGTTTTCATTCTTGGCACACGGATTGGGTCACAGAGGGCATGCAGTGACTTTGTCCAATAGGCAGTCTCATCTATTTTGTTTGTTTGTTTTTTGTTTTGGCTCTACTAATCACAAATTTTCTTTTTTTGTGGTTCTACTAATTAATTATATTTGTGTGTGTGTGTGTGTGTGTGTGTGTGTGTGTTTCTACTACATGCTCCTGACTACCAAGCCTCCAGTGTCCCATTTCTCTTTCATCTCCCTGAGTTTAAAACTCTGATCATAGAATGCTCAGGGACCAGTATGGCTGCATGCACTTTCTTCCTCATCTGCCAGCTATAGTTGAGCTAACAGTTGGAATTTGAAAACCATCTTGCTCTTTTCTCTCCTGTTTGGTCTTTGGTTGGGAGTCAGTGGATCCCAGCAGCAGCAGTGCGTCTAGTGGGCAGTGCCCCCCCCAATCTCAGTACAGAGGCCTGTGAGGATGGCAGACTTCCTGCCCATCAATGTTGAGAGGACTGCTGGTTTGTTGCCTCTTGTCTGGTCTTTCAAGTCCCCGTAACTTGTCATAGGAGAGCCTCTGCATTTTCAGAGTTTCTTCCTTGATTTAAGAGGACAGGGAAACTGAAGCTCCCAATACTGTTTGAAATAACAAGGTCACGTGGTTTATTGCACTGCAGAAGCTTTGTTTCAAGGTGAGGTTTTTTCTCCCACAGAAACTAGGTTCTCTATAAATTCTTTCCAACTTACCTCTTTAGCCAAAGCAATTGCACAACTACTACCTTTTGCTTGCTTTTACCCATTTGTTTTCTGTCTTTTTAATGGATTGCACCTTAGAACTGCAGCCTGGGAAGGTTAGTAGATGCAGAAATGAGGCCTCACAACAGGACATGGTTAAAGGCATTTTCTTCCGTGCTTGGCATGGAGGGGTAGGAGAGTGGCAGCTATGATAAGATATTTTGTGGCATTTGATTTTTCTTTTTACCATGAGCACACATTACTCAGATAAAATTCATAAATATATGAAGGTATTTCAGAACATTCATGGGAAATGCAATTAAAAGGTAACTTCACTTTGGTGACAAAAATTTTTTGAAATCCACACATAAGAGGTATCTGCAAAAAGTTCATGGAAATGGGCTGGGAGTTTGGCTCAGGCATTAATACACCATGTAGGATGCCTGCAGCCACCATCAGAGTGCCTGGTTCAAGTCCCGCATCCATTTCTGATTCCAGCTTCCTGCTAATGCGCATCCGGGAGTCATCAGATGATGGTTCAAGGACTTGGGCTGCTGCCTTTGGCTTGGCCCAGCTCCAGCTGCTGGGGGCGTTTGGGGGAGTTTATGAACTTTCTTTCTCTGCCTTTCCAATAAAATATTTAAAAAACTTACAAACTGAAAAAAAGCTCACAGAAAATGCGTATTATGAAAAAACAACACATGGATTTCAAAATCTTTTTACACCCTAATAAGCTTATCTTTTCATTTTTCCAGAGAATTCCTGACTCTGTGCTTGTTTGTCCAAAACCCCTCCTTTCTCTGCAGGCACACAGTGCCCAGCTGCCGGGAGGGCGATGCCAGGGGGAAGGATCGGGGCTGGTACGAAGCAGCGTTGCAGGATGGGAACCCAATCATTGTCTACCTTCACGGCAGCGCACAACACAGGTCGGTGTCTCCGCTCAGGTTTGTTTTTTTTGAGAGTGAACGCATGAAGCCCCACAGGGGACACTAAAGGCATTGCTGAATCCTCCTCTCTGCATGCCTTCGTGTATTTAGGTTGTTCCGGCAGCAGGCTCCCCTTTAAAAAAATATTCTATATGTAGGATAATGTGGGCCCTTCCCTGAGAAGAAGAAAAGAGTAACTCTTCCCAAATGCAGGTGCTGATCTCAAGAGGACAGGGGCTTCTTTATTCCCAAGGAGTGTTCAAAGGATGAGCTGGACCTGTGGCAGCTGGGAGGCGCAGAGTGAAATCTCTCTCTCTCTCTCTCTCTCTCTCTCTCTCTCTCTCTCTCTCGTCCAGCCCTAATCAGAATGGAGATTATGAGGCAGGGGAGTCTCTTGCATGCCTGCCTGATGACAACTGTTCACAGCAGACGCTGCAAGAGCCACTGCCCCTTACAGAAAAAATGCTCCTGCCAGGACATCTGCCCACGAACTGTGTGTTCAGCCTCTGGAGGGTGCCACGCTGGTTATGGGTCCTTCTAGCTCAGATTACTCTTCCTTCCTTCCTTTCCTCTCTTTCTCTCTCTTTCTCTCCCTCTCTCTTTCTTTCTCTCTCTCTTTCTTTAAAAGCTTTATTTATTTATTTGAAAGTCAGAGTTACACACACACACACAGAGAGAGAGAGAGAGAGAGAGAGAGAGATCTTCCATCCGACGGTTCACTCCCCAATTGGCTGCAATGGTCGGAACTGCGCCCATCCAAAGCCAGGAGCCAGAGCTTCTTCCAGGTCTCCCACATGGGTGCAGGGGCTCAAGGACTTGGGCCATCTTCTACTGCTTTCCCAGGCCATAGCAGAGAGCTGGATCAGAAGTAGACCAGCTGGGACTTGAATTGACGCCCATATGGGATGCCAGCGCTTCAGGCCAGGGTGTTAACCTGCTGTACCACAGCACCGGCCCCAGATTACTGTTTCCAAAACAAAAGTAAACTTCACGTTTTGCCCTTAATGACTTCCCTTTGCCTCAACCTCTTTGAACATGCTCTTAGTTTACTGGCTACATGCACCAAGGTACTTAAAAAATTCATGGAAAATGGAATTCAAAGACAAGTTTAGGGGCAGGCATTTGACACAGCGGTTAAGACACCAAGTGGGTTGCCTGCATCCCCTGTCAGGGTGTCTGCGTTTGAGGCCTTGCTCTGCTTCCAATTCCGGCTTCCTGCTAATGTGGTCCACTGGAGGCAGCAGCAATGGCTCAGGCAGTTGGGTCTGGGCCACTCCTATATGAGACCTGGATTGAGTCCCGAGTTCCTGGCTGCAGCCTGGTCCAGCTCTGGCTGTTGTGGGCATTTGGGAAGTGACCCAGGGGATGGAATCTCTTTTTTTGCTACCTTTCAAATAAATAAAAATGAACAATCAATAAAGAGATGTTTATTTTTGTGCAAAAAATTGAAATCCATGCAGTTTTTCATAATATGCATTTTCCATGAAATCTTAAGACTCCTCCTCTTCCTATTGCAATGCTCTGCTCTTTCCAAATCAATAAATCTGTGAACCAAAGTTATGACTCCCTACAAGGGATCCCCTGGAATACTGACCACAGGTCCTCTGGCCCCTCTGACTATTCGCGTCTGAGGTATTCACACTTCAGCCCTCTCTCTGTGGTCTGACCTTGCTCTCCAGAAGCCAGGCTCTCCTCTCATGTGCTGTCAGAGCCTTCAGCAGGCCTGGGTGCTTCCTCAGAGTGTGGGGGCAGGGATGGGAGATGGGGGTGGCATTTTCTGCAAGCTCACAGACCCCTCTCCATTCCTGGGGGACACTGCAAACCAGATGACAAGCTCTGGAGTGTGTCTCTTGGCCAGTGCCCATTTGTCTCTCTTCCCTGCCAGGTGGTGGCTTTCTCAAGACCCTGCCTCTTCTCAAGGGGGCTTCCTGGAGATGTACACTTTAGGATCAGGGTTGTGGAGATCTCCTGGGAAATCCAACAGTTTCTGACACTCCCACCGTGTTCTCACTGTGTGAACTTGGGCATGGTGTTAGGCTCTGCTTATGGAAAGACCCTGGGGGCCCACCCAGCCATATCTGTCCCCAGCGAGCCCAGATTTCCTAGCTCTGGGCTTAGCCACAGCCTCCTCTTCTCTTCTGCCCTGAAGTCAGTCTCAAATTGCTGTCAGCCGCACTTAGGTGTAATTGTGAGTGGACAGGGCACCTTGCAGGCCCATCAGAAGCAGTGGTTCTAAACTTGGATCTATGAAAGCCCCCAGAGGGTCCACAAACCCCCTCCTCAAAATTATATTTAAAATTTGAAGTGTGGGGGCCAGAGTTGCAGCATAGTGGGTTAAGCCATCACCTGTAACACCAGCATCCCATATCAGAGTGTTGGTTAGAGTCCTGGATGCTCCGCTTTGAATCCAGCTCCATGCTGACATAGGTGGGAAAGCAGCAGAGGATGGCCCAAGTGCTTGGGCCCCTGCCACCCATGTGAGAGCACCAGATGGAGTCCTGGACTCCTGACTTTGGCTGGATCCAGCCTTGGCTGTTGTAGCCATTTGGAGAGTCAACCAGGGATGGAAGAACTCTCTCTCTCTTCTTCACTCTGCCACTTGTGTCACTCTGCCTTTCAAATAAATAAAAATAAACCTTTAAAAACATTGAAGTGTAGGTTCATGTGTTGGTAATGGATCCATTGCTTTCATCATATGTTCAAAGGGATCTATGACCTACTGAAGTTTAGGAAACTTGGCTGTAAGATAAAATTCAAATGGCTTGGCCGGCGCTGCAGCTCAATAGGCTAATAATCCTCCACCTAGCGGCGCCAGCACACCAGGTTCTAGTCCCGGTCGGGGCGCCAGATTCTGTCCCGGTTACCCCTCTTCCAGGCCAGCTCTCTGCTGTGGCCCAGGAAGGCAGTGGAGGATGGCCCAAGTGCTTGGGCCCTGCACCCCATGGGAGACCAGGAGAAGCACCTGGCTCCTACCTTTGGATCAGCGCAGTGCGCTGGCCGCAGCATGCCAGCCATGTCGGCCATTGGAGGGTGAACCAACGACAAAAGGAAGACCTTTCTCTTGTCTCTCTCTCTCACTGTCCACTCTACCTGTCAAAAAAAAAAAATTCAAATGGCTTTTCAAAATTCTCTGCCAGGACTGGCATTGTGGCACAGTGGGTAAAGATTCCAGCTGCAAAGCCAGCATCCCATATGGGTGCTGGTTTGAGTCTGGCTGCTCTACTTCCGATCCAGCTCCCTGCTAATGTGCTTGGGAAAGCAGTGGGAGATGACCCAAGTACTTAAGTACTTGGGCCCCTGCACCCATGTGGGAGACCTGGATGAAACCAGGCCCCCAACTTCAATCTGGCCCAGCCCTGGCCATCATGGCCATTTGGGGAATGAACCAGCAGAGGGAAGATTTCCCTGTCTCTCCCTCTCTCTCTCTCTGGTATTCTGCCTTTCAAGTAAATAAGACAAATCGTGAAAGAAAAAGAGAATTATCTGCCTTGTGAATCATCTTTGACTTTCCCTTATTAATACGGTTCCTAGAAGTAGACAATATGATCCTTTTGGTGACAGAAATGTCTTTTGTTCCTCCCGGGCTCTGAGTCTCCTTCACTTCCTGTGCCACTGAAATGCAGAGGGCACAGGTGCGGGCCCTCTTACTTTAGTGCAACTTGACAAGGTCACCCCTTGTCCTGAGAAACCACTTTCTAGAACTTCTTTTCCTTTAGCTTCTGAACGCATCCTTGGAAATTAATTTTGCTGCATAGAAGCGAAAGGAGATGGACTCTGAGGAGTTCATCAAATACTGATGCTGAGCTGCACTGAGAAATCTGGGCAGCCACGACTGATTGAGAGGCAGTGCTACATCGGGGAGCCACCTGTCATTCTCTCGGACACATCCAAGCTGGTTCCAGCATTCAAAAACATTTCCGAGTCTCCTGGCTATTTATTTCTCTCACTTCAGAAAGACAGGTGTGGGATCTGATGCCAGCAGCAGGAAGATGATTTTTACTGGATTTGTCATCGTAATTCCTAATTCTTTCCCAACCCAATCTCTTTTACAGGGCAGCTTCTCACAGAGTCAGGCTGGCAAAGGTATGTCTGCAAGAGGCTCAGAGCACTGATTTGCGAAGCCCTGGGCAGGTTACGGCCAAGGCTGCAGCCCCAAGATCTTCTTCAAGTCCTGAGTCTGGTTCTCTCGTGAGGAGCCTGGGGCACGAGTCAGGATGGGCTGCTGTTTCAGGGACCCACGGTCCCACAAGTGGATGTTTCTTCCTGTGCCACCTATGGGGGACTGAACAGATGTGGACACATCTGGGTCCCCAAGTTTCATGAATTTACAAGGGGACTTCAAAAAGTTCATGGAAATATGGAATGCAAAGGTATGCTTATTGTAGTTCAGAAAAACTTTGAGATTTGTCCGTGGTCTTTTTATCATATGCATTTTCCATGAATATTTTGAAGACTCCTTGTAAATACAATTTCAAAATATTCTGCACCCAAATAAGCTGTTTTTTTTTTTAAAGATTTAATTTTTTAAAAGACTTATATTTATTTGAAAGACAAAGTTACAGAGAGAGGTAGAGACACAGAGAGAGGTCTTCCATCCGCTGGTTCACTCCCCAGATGCCCGCAATGGCCAGAGCCGCACCAATCCGAATCCAGGAGCCAGGAACTTCCCCTGGGTCTCCTATGTGGGTGCAGGGGCCCAAGCACTTGGGCCATCTTCTACTGCTATCCCAGGCTATAGCAGAGAGCTGGATTGGAAGAGGAGCAGCCGGGACTAGAACCGGCACCCATATGGAATGCTGGCGCCTCAGGTCAGGGCTTTAACTCGCTGCGCCACAGCGCCAGCCCCTAAGCTGATCTTTTCATTTCATTTCCATGATCTTTGGGAAGATTTCTCGTATCATCTCCATTTGCCAGGAGGAAGTGAAGACTCTTATTTATCTTTTTGGAGAGCTGGGGGTGGACTGAAAGAGTTCAAATGGGCGCCTAGGCAAATCTATAGCGGTCCAAATGTCTGCTCCTGAAAGTTGTTCGCTCCCTGGCTTCTGCCCCCAGCAAGGTCTCCATCCTCTCTGGGCTGGCCCTGTAAGAAGTGCTTAAGGAAGTCCTGCACCAGAAGCACAGATAACCACCATCACAAAAATACAGGGGGACATGGACCTCAGCATGACTGCAGATATGCAAAGGAGAAAGCAGAGTAATCGGAGAATTCCCATTTTATCATTTTTCTTGGATTTGATTTTCTGAGTATTCAAAGATTTTCTTCACCTGTATTAATTATGACTCAAGTTCCATGATTTTTCTTTCTAATATTCGTTGGGTTTTGATATCAAAGTTATATTGGTCTCTTTGCATGAGTTAGAAAGCATTCACTCCCTTTCTGTTTTCAAGGACATATTACTGGCTATGATTTCTTTTTAAATGTTTAGCAGAACTCACCAGTTTCATTGTTTTCTCTGGGGGAAGGTTTTGAAAATTAGTTTCTTAGATATATAAAATGCTATTACAATATTTTTTCTTTCCATGCTAGTTTTCTGAATCTGTGTTTTTGGAGTAGTATGCACATGTCACCTAAGTTGCCAAAATTGCTGGCACAATATTGTTTTACATCCTTAAGAAAAATAAAAGAACTAACCTACAATCCAGCAATCCCACTCCTGGGCTTGTATCCACAGGTATGAAATCAGTCTGTGAGAGACACTTGTGCCTCATGATTACTGCCCCCGAGTACTCAGGAAAGCCAAGCTAAGGCCCCACCCTAAGTGTTTATTGACAGATAAATGGATAAAGAAAATCTAAACACAAAGGAATACCATGTAGCCTTTAAAAAAGTGAAAGTTGCATCATTCGCAACAATATGGATGAACCTAGAGGATATTAAGTTACAGAAGGAAAACTGCTACATGGTCTCACTCAGGTGGACTCTCAAAAAGTCAGTCTCATCTCAAAGAAGCCGAGTGTGGAACCATGATGATCAGAGGCACGGGTGGTAGTGCAGGGAGAACGGGCAGAGGTCAGTGGGCGGGTAGATGTTATAGTCAGATACCTGGCATCCTATTGCAGAGAAGGAGGACTGTAGTCATAACAATGTATTGGATATTTCAAAATAATTAGCAGAGGATTGGTAGTGTTCTTACCACAATGAAATGATAAATGTTTGAAGTGGTGGATATTCTAAATACTCCAGTTTGATCATTATGCAATGATACAAGATCAAAAATCCAACTGGGGGCCAGCATTGTGGCATAGCAGGTAAAGCTGCTGCCTGTGATGCTGGCACCCCATATGTGTCTTAATTTATGTTCCAGCTGCTCCACTTCCAATCCAGCTCCCTGATAGTGGCCTGGGAAAAGCAGTGGAAAATGGCCTAAGTTTTGGGCCTCTGCCACCCATCTGAGAGACCAAGAAGAAGCTCGAGGCTTGTGGCCATTTGGGGAGTGAACAAGTGGATGGAAGCTCGCTCTCTCTCTGTCCCTCTGTCTCTCTGTCTATCTTTAACTCTGACTTCCAAATAAATAAATACATCTTTAAAAAACCAAATTGTACTCTATAAATATGTATAATTACATGTCAATCAAAAAGTAAAAATTTGGGGAAGGTATTTGGCACTTGATTAAGACATTGCCTGGGACACCTGCATCCCATATAGAACCCAGGTCTGAGTCCTGACTCCACTTCTGATCTCAGCTTCCTGCCCCTGCACACTGGGGAGGCAGCAGGAGATGGCTCATGTAATTAGGTCTCTAATATGCACGTGGAAGACTCAGATCGGGTTCCCATTTCCAGGCTCAGCCCTGGCTGTTACAAGCATTTGGGGAGTGACCCAGGGGGTTGAAGTGCCCTCTCTCTTTCTCTTTGCCTCTTTCTCTCATCTCTCACTCTCTCTGCCTTTCAAATTTAAAAAAAAAAAATGACAAATTTAAAACAGAATGCCAAGGTATAAAAACATTTACTATGTGATCAGGAAATTGAATACACCACCTCATCTTTTCAGAGTTACTCCTGTTACACATTTTCCAGAAACATATACACAGTTTGCATGTGTGTCACCTGGCCGTGGTCACATGGCCAGTGAGTGGTAGAGCCAAGGGAGCAACCTGGGCTGCTGACCCTCCGAGTCCCAGACAGTCTGCTCTCAAGCTTGGAGTCAAACACCAAACTTCCCAGCTACCCCTTCTCCCCACTTGTTAAGTCGCCACAGCTAGGGACGGGGCTGTGTTGGAGGTGCCTCTGTGGTGCAGGTCTCCTAACTCAGGTGCTAACTGCTCCTTCCTTATGCAGGTGCTCAGTGACGGTGGCTTTCACGTCTTGTCTGTTGACTACAGAGGTACGTGCTAAGAAAACTGCATGGATTTGTTTTCTGTAATTGGCTGGAGGCTATGGAAGACCCCTTACTTTGGAGATAGTGGTAATGCATTGGCATTTTCTTGCTGCCAGGGTTTGGAGACTCTACAGGGAAGCCCACAGAGGAGGGACTGACTGTGGATGCCATCTGTGTCTATGAGTGGACCAAGGCAAGAAGTGGCATGACCCCCGTGTGTCTCTGGGGCCACTCGCTGGGTACAGGGTGAGTGAGCCATGAAGGTGGGTTCTTCAGGGGAGGGTCCTTGGGGCTGGAGTGTGTATCAAAGGCAGCAGCCAGCAGTGGGAGGAGCACTGGGCTGGGAGACAGTCACTCTTCTCCGGCCCCTCTCGCACTCCGGAAGTGTCCAGAAACCTTGCCATGTCGGTGTCACTTTCAAGTCTGTAGTTACCTGTGACACTGAAGTCTGTGCTGAAACACTCCTTGAGAGTTTTAAAGGAAAGGAAGCTTAACGGACGTTCTGTGGAACCTCTTGAAATCTGGTGCATAATTTTGGGTGTATATGCATTTTCTACCCAGAGCGCCCAGAGCTTTTACCCGATGCACGTTCTGCATGTTCCATGCTACACTGCTTACCTGACTGTTCAGTTCTTGCTTCACATGTATGCCAATCTTCATTGCTTTACAGAGTTGCCACAAATGCTGCAAAAGTATTAGAAGAGAAAGGTAATACAAAATCCTTCAATGGTATCCTCTTTTGGCTTCAGTGGGAAAATATAAACAGTGTGTACACTGGTACCCAAAGCATCCCAACTGGACAGAGAGAGGTCTTCCATTCGCTGGTTCATTCCCCAAATGGCTGCTACAGTCAGGGCTGGGATGGTCCAAAGCCAGGAGCCAGGAGCTTCTTCTGGGTCTCCCATGTAGGTGCAGGGGCCCAAGCACTTGGGCTGTCCTTTGGTGCTTTCCAAAGATCACTGGCAGGAGTAGGAAATGGAGCAGCCCGTACTTGGACCAGCACCTGTACAGGATGCTGGAACTGTAGGCAGCAGCTTTACCTGCTAAGCTACCATGCCAGTTCCTGTATATCATATTGATATCAATGTTTCTCAAAATGATCTGACAACTGCCTGTATCAGAATCTACTGGGGCAATAGTTAAAAATGTAGGTCCTCTGGATCCCAGCTGGTTTCATGAATGAGACTCTGTGATTTGGGCCAGATAATTTTTTAGATAAAAAAAATTAGAATTCACTCCATATATAGAGATGGTAGAAAAATATAAAAGTTCATTACACCAGTGCCATAGAATTTTATAATTCCAAAGCCAGTTATCTGCTGGGCTTTGTGTTGGGGGTGTAGCTGTATTTTCGTATGTGTAGTTACTTTGGACTGTGCAGTGCATCTGACACATGGCGGCATGATCTTCTTTTACAAATAACTCGCTTTTCTTCCGGCAGGCAGTTACGGCAGAGACAGCTCACCTTAATCCAATCAGAGACTGACTTGCTCTGTAGCTGGGCTTCGGTCTCTGTGAGGCTGGTGTGCTTCTGGCTTACCAGTACCTCTAGTGTGAAGTCCTTTGAGGCTGTGACCAAAAGCTGCTCGTGTACCAGGGTCCTCCCTTGTCCGACCTTGAACTCTTGTTTCTGTCCTTTAGATTCTGTGACAAAGTTCCAAGTCTCACCGAGATCTACTCCTCTCTGCCATCACCATTGCTTTCAGGGCTTCCAGTGCTTGGGAGGGAGGGGCAGATCGAACTCTGAGCTTTGTTTCCTAGCATTGGCTCTGCAATTCTGGATCGGTAGCCCTCACATGCCTCCAAACATAGCCATATATGCATGCATGTCTCATACATGTACATGTATGGACCGAGCTGTGCTCTGCTACATCCTTTTTTTTTTTTTTTTTTAAAGATTTATTTATTTTACTTGAAAGGGTTACACAGAGAGAAAAGAGGCAGAGAGGGAGGTCTTCCATCTGTTGGTTCTCTCCCCAGTTGGCTGCAATGGGTGGAGCTGTGCCGATCCAAAGCCAGGAGCCAGGAGCTTCTTCCGGGTCTCCCACATGCGTGCAGGGGCCCAAGGATTTGGGCCATCCTCTACTGCTTTTCCAGGCCACACCAGAGAGCTGGATTGGAAGAGGAACAGCCGGGACCCGAACTGGCACCCATATGGGATGCCGGCACTGCAGGCAGCAACTTTACCCTCTATGCCACAGTGCTGCCCCCACTCTGCTACATCCTTAACAAAGGTCTTTAGACCCTTCCTTCCTCCTGTATTCTTTTGTTTAGCTTATCCAAGCCATGAAAATCTGGCTGTGTTCTTAGATGAAGGTAGTGGTTTTGGGGGTGGGTGTTCTGCACAGCAGTTAAGCTGCTGCTTGTGATGTGCACATCCCATACTGGAGAGCCTGGGTTTGAGTCCCAGGCTCTGATTCCAATTCCAGCTTCCTGCCAATGCACACTCTGGAAGGCAACTAGGTGACGGCTCAGATACTCAGGTCCCTGCTACCCACGTGGACCTAGATGGAGTTCCTGGCTCCTAGCTCCAGGCTGGCCCAGCCCCTGCAGCTGTTTGCATTTAGAAACCAAACTAGTAGATGGAAGATGTCTCTGTCTCTGTCTCTGTCTCTCTCTCTGCCTTTCAAATAAAATGACTTTTTTTTTTTTTAAAGAAAAACAAGGTGGTAATGTTATATAAGAAGCTTGTTAACAAGGCACATTCTCAGCCTCACCCCGAAGATTCAGAGTCACCTGTATGGTGTGGGGCCCTGGAATTTACATGGTTAATAAGCTTCATGAATGATGTTCATTCAGATAGCTCATGTGCAAGACCTAGAGGACCCCTTGTTTAAGGAAGAAGATTTTGACTAAGGAAGTTACTGATTTTTAAAAATGTTATTATTTTTAAGGGTGCCCAGTTGATGCCATTGTCTTGGAAGCTCCATTTACCAACATGTGGGTTGCATGCATCAATTATCCCTTGTTAATGGTGAGTTTCTGATTCACTGTTGCAAGACATCAAAGTATACACCACTTCCCCACATGTTCTGTTCTTAATTACCTTCTTTTTCTCAACTAGTTCTATATGTTCCTAACTCATTCTGACCTGAGACAGTGCATTAACCTGTTACAATTAAAGAGAAGATACTATGGCTTTGGATTTGGTAGTTCTGTGATTTTCTTCTAACAGAATAGGTAACTTACTATGAGTGAAAGCTTTATCTACTTATTTTTAAAATTTTATTTGAAAGGCAGAGTTACAGGGTGGGGGATGGGGGACGAGAGAGAACTCCTCCATCCACTGGTTCACTGCCCATATGGCTGCAACTGCCAGGGCTGGCTATGCCAAAGTCAGAACCTGCAGCTCCATCCTGGTCTCCCATGTGGGTGCAGGAACCCAGGGACTTGGGCCATTTTCTACTACCTTTCCAGATGCCCTAGCAGGGAGCTGGATCTGAAGTGGAGCAGTTGGAACTCCAGCTGGCACTCACAGGGGATGCTGGCATCCTAGCTTCACATGCACCATAATGCTGGCCCCGAAAGCCTTTTTTCTAAAAAAAAAAATTTTTTTTTCTAAAGCAACTTTACTACTTTACTCTTCTACCCAGTATGTGAGTTTGGTTGCTTCATATGCTTGTTTTCCTACTGATAGGTCATAGTAGTTTTAATTTGTGCTTCCCTGATGACTAATGAGGTGAGGCAATTTTGCTTGAGTATCATCACTTATGAGGTATTATTTCATGGCTTTTGCCCATTTTTCCATTGAATTTAAATTTTTTTTTTAGAAATTCTTAATAGATGCTGGACGTGAGTCATTAAAAATTTTTGGTATTGCAAATACATCCTATTATTTGGATTTGTATTTTTACTCTCAAAATGATTTATCATACTGCAAGGTGCTCCTAAATTTGAGGCAGACCAGTTTACCAGCATTCTTGTTTATGTTAGTTCTGTCAACTTTTTGTTGTAGATTTTTTGAGGTTCCATTATTAGGAGGTATATGCCTAATAATTTAATGATGTAGCTTTTATATCTTCCAGGTGGGGATTTATCCTTTTTTCATTATGAAATTTCTTCCCTTTGTGAATAGTGGTTCTGGAATTAAAGTCAGCATTGCCCAACATTAGCCAATCTTCTAGATGTCTGTGTGGTTTATCTTTTTCTACTCCTTGAGTCTCATCTTTTTTGAATTCTTACATCTAATGCATATATCTAATAAAAACCAGATGGTAGAGTTTTGATTGCTTTTCCAGGATGGGAGACTTGGGCTAATAACTGCAGTAATTGCTCTGTTTATATTTAACCTACTTTCTTCTTTTCCATCCATGTCATCTCTGTTCTCTCGCTTTACCCTTCTGCTCTCTGACTCAGCAGCCTTGTCCCATGGAGGACAGCGCCGAGGGGCGGGCTAACCCCTCTGCTCTTCCCTTCTTTTTGGAAGGAGTTCTCTCAAGACATCCCTGTCTGGGCAGGTGTCTGATGAGTTCAAAAGAGTTTAAAAAAATTTTCCCCCAGTGTTTCTAGTTATCTTGGGCACAAGGCTTAATCTCTAACTATCCTTCTATTATAAGAGTTTGGAATTTAATAATTAATACATACAGGTGCTCCTCAAGTTACTATTGGTTACATCCTACTGCAAGTTGAAAACACCCCAAATCAAACTCTAGTACAAGGAGAAGTTTCAAAAAGTTCAGAGAAAATGTGTATTATGAACAAATATGTATGGGTTTCATTGTTTCTGTTCCAAAGCAGACTTACTGTTTAATTCCATTTTCCATGAACTTCTCTAAAGCACCCTGGTACACCTAGCCTACCACACACCCATCTGAGCCACACAGCACACACAAGGATGGGAGACTTTTTTCAGCTAAGTGCCATTTGGATATTTATAACATCACTCGTGAGCCATACAAAATTATCAGCTTAAAAATCAGCCTGCTGTAGATTAAACTGAATTCCGAGCCCTGCCTGCAGCTGCCTTGGCAGGGCCAGAGCAAAAGGCTTCGTGGGCTCACACTGGTAATTCCCCACCCCTGTGTGTACAGCATTAGTGGTTTCCCCTTATGACTCCATAAGGCTGAGAGCCACAGCTGGCTGCTGCCACCCTGCCGAACAAGACAGTACTGTGCTAAGTATCTCCAGCCCAGGAAAACACGACATTCAAAATTTGAAGTACTTACGGTTTCTACTGCATGTGCATGGCTTTTGCACCATTGTAAAGCTGAAATTCTCTGCACATCGTTGGGAGCCTGCTGTAGTTCAAGGCCTTCTCCAGTCTGGAAGTGCCATAGTCCTGGAGTGTGGCATGGTCTTTGGGGAAAATGGCTCTGGCGTCTTACTTTCTGCGTTTGATTTCCAGGGTTGGCACATAGCAGCTGTGTCACCTGTTACTAATTGCTTTTAGTGCTTCTACTGCCTCATCTAGAAAGTGGAGTAATTGCAGTCTATTTGAGATTGCTGTGATAGCTAAATTAATGAAAAGCACCCACAGCAGTGCCTGGCCTGCAGGAAGCACTCAGTGCAGTTCAGCTGTTTTTCTCTGGGATGCAACTCTGATCATTAAGGTTGCATGAGGCCGGCGCTGCAGCTCAATAGGCTAATCCTCCGCCTTGCGGCGCTGGCACACTGGGTTCTAGTCCAGGTCTGAGCGCCGGATTCTGTCCCGGTTGCCCCTCTTCCAGGCCAGCTCTCTGCTATGGCCCGGGAGTGCAGTGGAGGATGGCCCAAGTGCTTGGGCCCTGCACCCCATGGGAGACCAGGAGAAGCACCTGGCTTCTGCCTTCAGATCAGCGCGGTGTGCTGGCCGCTGTGGCGGCCATTGGAGGGTGAACCAACAGCAAAAAGGAAGACCTTTCTCTCTCTCTCTCTCTCTCTCACTGTCCACTCTGCCTGTCAAAAAATTAAAAAAAAAAAAAGGTTTCATGAGAGACTGTGAGGCTGGGAGCAGTAAGGATGTAGTAAAAGGCTGGGGTCCCAAGCTAAAGGCATCTTCTGCTTGTTTGGAGACATGGGAAGTAAGTGGGAGACATAAAGCATCATCAGAGGTTTTCCCAGGGCATCTTGGGAAGAACTTGGTTACTCAGAACAGGAAGGCAGCCTGATATAGTGGGAAAAGAACCCGGGCTGGGAAACAAGACAGATTTGGGGTGCAACCCAGCCTCTGCCACCAGCCCTGTAGGACCTTGGTAAGTGGTTTCCCTTCTCTGAGTGACCCCATGTTTTGCACTGGCGTTGACAATGGCTGGTGCCCGGTGTTGTGCAGGTGGAATTGAGATAACGTGGGACCCAGTAGGTACTCACACACAGTACTTGCTCCTATTGCCCTCTCTCTGTGTTATGAAACACAAGGGAGGGGTTGGGGAGGACCTAGGACCATCCTTTCAGGGCTGAGCTCAGGCATGCACGCAGGTGTTGTTATGTGATAGAAACTGCGTGAGGGGCAATTTCAAGTTTCCGTAAAGGTCCACCACCCTCGCTGTCCTCTAAGGAGTCTGGCATCACTGGGTTCGCTTAGAGATGGGGCAACCGAGGCTTAGAGGCTTGCGCGATTGGCACCTCCCTCCGTGCTGGGTCTCCTAAGCTCAGGCACACAGCCTGGGCAGCAGCGGCTTGGCCAGGAAAGCCCGGGCAGGTGGGGATGAGCGCCCGTGAAGCTGGGAGTTGTTGTCTTGAGCAGATGGCTGGGGCCTTCCCAAAGCAGCAGCAGAGTTCCTACAGCTGGTACTTGGAGTTGGTATCTGGTGGTGTTCCAGGAGAGAGAGGAAGGCAGGAGCCCGCGGCCGTGCGCTGGCCCGGGGGGAGGATGGCGTGACTCTGGAGAGAGCGTGGAGTGACGAGTGGGCTGATTTGCCTCCGCGCGCTTTCTCAGGATTTCACGCGGTCGCCACCGCGGGCCTCTCGGTGACGTCTCCTCAGAGGAGTTGTTATGACAGGTGTGGGGAAATCAAAGTCGAGAAAAAGAGAAAAGCAACCAAGACACGTGGCCCTTGGCGTAGGAGAGGAGGGAGAAGAAAGAAGGAGGAGAGGCCGTGTGGGGACCATGTGACCGCGGTCGAAGGCGTGTCCTCCAGGGGGGCGGGCGAGGTCCCCGAAGCCGGCCCAGCCCGAGGGAAGCGGAAGGAGGCAGTCGTGGGGCCAGCCCACCTGGCTTGCCTGCAGTTTCTTCCCAAACTCCCTGCAAGGTCGTGAATGCCTTTTTAAAGCCAGAAAAAAGTTTTCAAAATCTTCATTATGTTTGGAGAGCCCCCACGTCCCAGTTCTCTGTATGTCTACGGTTCACAGAGGGAAGCTGTAACAAATGACATGATGACTATAGGGCAAGTTTCAATGCTTTTTCTTGGTAAAAAATTAAGCAGAAGTTGGTATTGATGAGCCTCAGCCGACCCATTCTGTGCCATTCCCTTCCCTTGGCAAAGACCCATCTTCTGCCCTGTACCTCCTTCACTCCTCTGTGCATGGAAGTCCACCACAAAGACCTGTAATGCTTTGCTGCTCTTTGCAAACTTTATTAAATCTGAAATGTAATTAATAGGATGTTTTTAGGGTGTATGAACTCAATTATTGATTGCAAAATATTGGGAAGGTGGACTTAGCCTTCTATATACTGCAATTTTCCATTGAAGAAGAAATTCAGAATGTTTTGAATGATAATTGCTAAATTTTGAGACCTATGGTCATTGTTAAAACCTAAAATGTTTTCTAAAACACTATAGTACTAAAATCATATTTAAAAGTGTATAATGTTCAAACCCTCTAAAACTAATTCTCCATGCATTGCACACTTTAGCCAGAAATTTTGTCTAATCAGAATAGTCTATCCCTCAACTAGTCAGTCATGTTCATGGCAGAAGCAATGTTTAGATTTTGTTGAACACTGCTCTCTTTTGAGTACTTTTATTTATATTATTATTTTTTTTTTTGACAGGCAGAGTGGACAGAGAGAGAGACAAAGAGAAAGGTCTTCCTTTGCCGTTGGTTCACCCTCCAATGGCCACTGCGGCCGGCACACTGTGCTGATCTGATGGCAGGAGCCAGGTGCTTTTCCTGGTCTCCCATGGGGTGCGGGGCCCAAGCACTTGGGCCATCCTCCACTGCACTCCCTGGCCACAGCAGAGAGCTGGCCTGGAAGAGGGGCAACTGGGACTAGAACCCAGTGTGCCGGCGCCGCAAGGAGGAGGATTAGTCTAGTGAGCCACAGCGCCGGCTATATTATTATTTATATTTAAACATTTATTTGCAAGGCCATTTGAACTTTTTTAAAAAGGACAGGATGTATAAACAACATCTTTACAGTTGTTTTCTGTGAAGGTAGGCTACGTATGACTTATTTCCCCTTCATTCCTTTTTTTTTTCCCAAATTCTCTATGATAACATAAATTACTATTTAAAATCATAAAAGTTACATTTAGATTTATTATATTTCTATGCTACGCTGGTTCATAGTGGTTGACTATATCTAATGGCATAGCTGTGGGGCAAGTATTAGTCACTGTTTTCTTTCTACAAACTAGATCTGCCGGAAGTTTCCACGATGTTCACGTGCACTCATGGATGCCATGAAGAGAGACAGAATAGTCTTCCCCAGTGATGAAAAGTAAGCCAGCGCTGACAAGGTGACCTCACGTAGAGGGGCCTTGGCCGACCAGCCTGGGGTTGACTGGGAGACGAGCAATCTGAATACTGTTCTCATCTTTCTTAGAATATCCTTCCATCGCTCTTACATGGGTCCTCGGGTCTGGAAGAGGCTATCTATGAATTTCTGTTACTTGCTGTTTTCTTCATTTGTAATCCAGGGACTTCCACAGTTCAGTGCTCTCTGAAGTCCCACGGGCAGCTGTGTGTCTAGGGCCTGTCAGGACCTTGGGAAGGTCCTCCAGGGCCTGGTTATACACGCCTGGGGGACCCCTCACTTCTAGGCGTTATTCCCTGTGGAACAAACACTCATCCCCTCCTGCAGCTGTCCTGACAGTGAACGTGGAAAATTTAAGAATGCTTTCAAATGGGCAGTTGTTGTTAGTATGCTGCCTTCACCACACTTGAGGGAATCCTGCGTGCTCAGGAGTCACTGTGGCAGGGATGCGTGTTGGAATTTGGGAAGGCCAGGGAGGGATGGCTTGAGAAAGTTCTGGAGTGGGAGACAGGACATTCTACCTCCTGCAGCCGCTCTGAATTACCAGGCTGGGAGGTTGACCAGGAAGCCGATCAAACCTGCTCCCTGCGCATCCCTCCTGCACATTTGTGGGGAAAGGGAAATGCATTGCTGCAAAGAGGCCACTTTGGTTCTGTGGCAGTTTCTGTTGTGTTGAATGATTTATAGTCTGCTCATTAAAATGTTTCAGTATCACGAAACAACGTAGAACAGAGAAGATGCGGTTTTTGTAACACGGTACGGATTCCGTGTCTCAGTGTTTCTTCCCCAAAATCACATAGAAGGATATTTCATTAAACTGTGTGAGCACCTGGAAGCCGAGGGCGCCTTGCCTGGGGAATCAAAAGGTTCCCACGGAAGCTATTATGCTTCGCAAGGAAGCCAGGCGACCTCTGGCGTTGAGGGGCACGCCCGCCGCGACACGGTGCGGGATTCCGGAACTGAAGGCTCTCCTTCCACCTGTCCCCAGTGTCAAGTTCCTGTCCTCCCCGCTGCTTATCCTACACGGAGAGGACGACAGGACGGTGCCTCTGGAGTGTGGGAAGAAGGTAAACGGAGAGCCCGGCACCACCCCCACAGCGGGACGTGCTCGCTTCGCTGTCGGCCACTCAGCGGCACTGGGGTCTGACGTTCCAGGCGTCCCCAGGGCCCTGACTCAGCACCCTGCCTGGCTTACACAGCAAGCCACCGTGTCCTTGGCTATTCAGCTCAAAGGCCCGTGTGTGCCAGGGCCCGGTTCCTCCGTGGGGTCGCGGGCTGTTGTGGGAACCTCCAGGCAGGCGGTGTCTGTTACAGCAGCTCTAAAATCAGAGCGGCCCCTGGCCTGGTGGTTGGAACGCGCACGCCCCCTGCCGGATGCCTGGCTCGACTCCCGACTCCAGCCTCCTGCTATGCGGGCTCTGTGAGCAGCAGCTGATGGCTCAGTAGCTGGGTTCCTGCTTCTCTTCTGGGTGACCTGGGTTGAGTTTCCGGCTCCCAGCTCGGCAGAGGCGCTGCTGCTCTGAGCATCTGAGGAGCGAACCAGTGAGTGGGAGCTCTGTCTGTCTCTGTCGTTTTTCTGAAATGTCGAAGGAACGCGGTGGATGTGGGGCTTTGCTGTCTGCACATCTCTGCGGGAGTGGGGTCCACAGTAACCTCTTGTGCCTCCGCAGGGCGCTGCTGGTGAGGAGGGCGAGGTTAATCCGTGTTCCCTTCCAGGGAGAAAACCCTTGGCTTTGACTCGCCAGCCTCTGAGTACCTGTCTTCCTGTCTCGTGCAGCTCTATGAAATCGCACACACAGCATACAGGAACAAAGAGAGGGTCAAGATGGTTATCTTTCCTCCCGGCTTCCACCACAACCTCCTTTGTAAAAGCCCCCTCCTGATAATGACCGTGAGGTAAGAGTGGCTGTGCTGAATGTCAGTATCCTCTCCTCCAGGTTTACTGAGCCCTGGAGGTGGGGAAAGGGTGCGAGCTGACCTTGGTGCCTTCTCTGCAGGGATTTCCTGAGCAAGCAGTGGGCCTGAGGGCTGGAGCCGGCAGGAAGACTTGGTCCCAGCGCCACCTGTGATGTGCGTTATTTTCGTGCAAGGCCATTTGGATGAGCTGAAGCCATCTGCCATTTCAATAAGGCAGGCGTGGGTGCTGGGTGGATGGGATGTCCTCACTTAGCTCTGCTGTGTGAAGTGTGCAAAACGTCCGAGTGGGGAATAAGAACTTGGTAGAATGTGGATGTCATCTGTGTAGTGATCCAAGATCCCGGGGATGCTATGCATAAGGTGGAAGCCGTGGCTGGAATGTCCGTGTCTGTCCCAGAATTCCTGTGTTGAAGCCCAACCGGCAGTGTGATGGTCTTAGGAGCCGAGCCTTTTGGGGTGGGTGTTAGGTCACAGGGCTGAGCGCACATGGGTGGGGCTGGTGCCCTTACAAGACAGGCCTAAGTCAGTCCCTTACCTCTTCCACTGTGTGAGGACACAGGAGAAGGCGCCATCTGTGAATCAGGATGTAGCCCCTACGACACTCGGAATCTGCCAGCGCCTTGCTCTTGGACATCACAACCTCCAAAAATCGTACTGTCGGGTTAGGACATTTCCCTACCTCGGCCTGAATGGATTAAGACAGTGATCCCAGCTTTGGACTTAGATAGCAGTGGGAGAAAGGTGTTCTGATGTAGCTAAAGGATTTGTATTTGAGCTTAGTTCATGTAAAGGGTCTTAAAACGTCCCAAGTAAGTGTCTAGTTTTCTGATTAGTTTTGGGGGAAGTCCTAGGGAGCTACTGATTTGCTCTAAAATAATGGTTTGTCACTCACATGGCCCCTGGAAATTGATACTTTATTATCAGCCCTATTATCCTTTTCTTCCTCTTCCCTTAACTAGATCATTAGCTAACAAAAGAAAATGAAATCAGTGAATGTTGTAAAAATCTTCACATTCAGTTAAGAAGCCATGTTTCCTAGAGACAGTTTCCAAGTCAGTTCCCATTAGCTGCGTTCAGGCCACTGCTAGGTTCACTGGCTAAGGAAATCTTGAGATCCGAAGGCTCCATGTCCCAGATGTCCCTGGCGTACTCCTTAATGGTGCGGTCGCTGGAGAATTTCCCCGAGGCAGCGATGTTTCGGAGTACCATGGTGTTCCAGGCCTTTGGGTTCTGTAAACAGCAAATGCAAGACAGACATCAAACCACACCCAAGCACCAAGCGCCTTTCGCAGGGAGGTGGGAAGGAACCAGGAAGCTGCAGCGAGTTATGGGCACACTGGCTCCACAGCCGAGAGCTTAGGTGGGAAAGACTGCTTCTCTCATCCTCAGAATATACTCCTCTTGGGAATGAAAGAAAGGACTGTCCATTAAACGAGAAGGCACGGGTGTGAATTCTCCAGTTATTCACTGCTGCAGTGATTCCAGTGTTGTGACAGCTCAGCCATGTTTCCCATGCTTCACTCGGAGTGAAGGTACCTGCCTATACGCCAGGGATGGGGGCATCCGGCCGCAGCTGTATAAGGACCACGGAATCATTTGGTCTGGCCCTGCAAGGCAGCAGTAGGCGGGGCTTGAAGTATGGTGGGCTACTGTTCAGCTGACAAATTTGAATGGCTCATCAATATCCAAATGGCCCTTGGCAGAAAAGCAGGTTGCCCACCCTTGCTCCATGGGGAAGAAGGAAACCAACATTCATTGTGGGCTGGGTACCATGTCAAGAGACTGAACCCATGGCTCACAAGGTGGGAAAAGCGCTGCTCTGCCCCGAGTTACAATGCAGGCAGACAGGCAGCGAGAGCTCCGCCGACTGCTCAGCTTTGCTCGTGCTTCCTCAAGTACCTGTCCTGGTACGTTCACACTGGGTCTCAGAGTCTCCACTGCAGTTTTAAAACAGGGGCACTGAGGGCTTTATCCTTAAAAGAAATGATCATCTCAAAATCTCATAACTTTATGTAAAAGAATATAAGAAACTTTTATAGTCTTATGATTTTTGTAAAGGACTCTAAAAGTTTATTGGGAACAATCAGGACATTATCCAAAGCCATTAGGAAAGCATTTAAGAGAATGACTAAAATTACCATCATTCTTTAAGGTTTTGCAAAACAGTCTTGAAATTAGTTCATTCAGATTTGGAAACTTAGTATAATGAGAAGAGAATAAAAGTTTCCTCTCCTCATGTTCTGTAACTGGTTAAGTGGAGAATGCATGAACTTCCCAGCCGTGTGGGTCACGTTTATGAAGCCTCAACAATACACTTACTGTGCAGAGCAAAGACTGCAGTGTGCATCAGTGAGTGGGAAAACGTGATGCCACACTGGGCTTCAGGATGGGCTTCCTCAGATCCGGGCCCTAATCTCACAGAGGACACCCCCTGCGCCAAGCTGACACTGCCAGCCTTCCTTCCCCTAGTTCCCTTCCCCGGTCTGGTTTTCTTTCTTGACATTGTCTATATTTCTTGCTATTCTTTTTCCTCTGTCTCTGTGGCTGCTCTCTCCAGTGTTCAGAAAACAGGCAGTGAGCCATTTATTAACTGCCATGAACTTGAACTTACTGTGATCCATGTGCTGTTAAGGGACTGGGTATGAGTCTACCGGAAGTGTTGTAGTCAGCACAGGTTTTTAAAATGAGATTTATTTATTTTATTTGAAAGGCAGAATGAGAGAGAGAGAGAAAGAGAGAAAGAGAGAGAGAGAGAGAAAGAGAGAGAAAGAGAGAGAGAAAGAGAGAAAAAGAGAGAGAGAAAGAGAGAGAAAGAGAGAAAGAGAGAGAAAGAGAAAGAGAGAGAAAGAAAAAGAGAAAGAGAGAGAAAGAGAGAAAGAGAAAGAAAAAGAAAGAGAAAGAAAGAGAAAGAGAAAGAAAGAGAGAAAGAGAAAGAGAGAAAGAGAGAGAGAGAGAGAATGAATATCTACTCTCCACTGGTGGACTCCTCAAATGGCCAAAACATTTGGGGCTGGGCCAGGCTGAAGTCAGGAGCCTGGAACTCCATCTAGGTCTCCTAAGTGGATGGCAGGGGCCAAAGCACCAGGGCCATCTTCTGCTGCCTTCCCAGGTGCATTAGCAGGGAGCTGGATCAGAAGGGGAGTGCACCTGATACTTGAACTGGTGCTCTGTTATGGGGTATCGGTGTTGCAAGCAGTGGCTTAGCCTGCTGCTCCACAGTGCCACCCCCAGCATAGGTCTTTAATGATCCTATTTTAAACCCCCAATAGGACATTGGGATGACTCTAAGAACCACCCTGTCTGGGCCAGTGCTATGGGGCAGTAGGTTAAGCTTCTGCCTGTGGTGGCAGCACCACATATGGGTTTGTGTCCCAGCTACTCCTCTTTTGATCCAGCTCTCTGCTATGGCCTGGGAAAGCAGTGAAGGGTGGCCCAAGTGTTTGTGCCCCTGCACCTGCATGGGAGACCCAGAAGAGGCTCCTGGATCCTGGTTTCGGATCAGCACAGCTCCTGCGGTTACTACCATTTGGGGAGTGAACCAGTGGATGGAAGACCTCTCTCTCTGTCTCTCCCTCTTTCTGTAACTTTGTATCTAATAAGTAAATAAAACTTTATTATTTTTTTTTTTGACAGGCAGAGTGGACAGTGAGAGAGAGAGACAGAGAGAAAGGTCTTCCTTTGCCGTTGGTTCACCTTCCAATGGCCGCCGCGGCCGGTGCGCTGCGGCCGGCGCACCGTGCTGATCCGATGGCAGGAGCCAGGAGCCAGGTGCTTTTCCTGGTCTCCCATGGGGTGCAGGGCCCAAGCACCTGGGCCATCCTCCACTGCACTCCCTGGCCACAGCAGAGAGCTGGCCTGGAAGAGGGGCAACCGGGACAGAATACGGTGCCCCAACCAGGACTAGAACCCGGTGTGCCAGCGCCGCTAGGCGGAGGATTAGCCTAGTGAGCCGCGGCGCCGGCCTAGTAAATAAAACTTTAAACAACAACAACAACAAAGAACCACCCTGTCACAGGAAAGAAATAGAAAGAAATGTTAGTGAGCTCGTGGAGTCTAACTTCCTCCTGAATCTGTTGCTTTGGCATAGCTGAAATTCACTAAAAGCCTCTGCCCACGGAGCTGACCAGCCTGTGCGCGTGTTTACCAGACCCACGTAGACGGCTATTTGATGGAGGTGCGTACGTGCATGTGAAGGCTGACTCACGTGGATCTAGACTGCTGTTTTTTCTGGTAACGTCTGTCTCTCTCTCTCTCTCTCTCTCTCTCGCTTTCTTTCTTTCTTTCTAAGATTTATTTATTTACTTGAAAGTCAGAGTTACACAGAGAGAGAGAGAGAGAGAGAGAGAGAGAGACAGAGGTCTTCCATCTGCTGGTTCACTCCCCAGTTGGATGCAATGGCCAGAGCTGTGCCAATCTGAAGCCAGGAGCCAGGAGCTTCCCCCGGGTCACCCACACAGGTGCAGAGACCCATGGACTTGGGCCATCCTCTACTGCTTCCCCAGGCCAAAGTAGAGAGCTAGATTGGAAGTGGAGCAGCCAGGACTTGAATTGGCGCCCTTATGGGATGTTGGCACTGTAGGTAGCAGCTTTACAAACTATACCACAGTGCCGGTCCCTGTTCTTTCTTTTTTAAAAACTCAAATATGAAACCTGTCCTCTTATGTATGTTTATTTCTATTCATACAGACCCTACTCCATGAGTTGTCCAGGAGAGGTACTTATTCTTGCAAATTTCAAAGAGTAAAGGGTCAGCCCTTATGCCAATAAACTAAGGCCCAGCCTTAGTCATCTTGGGTTTTTGGGTACAGGGGGTGAGCATGCCCAGTGCTGGGTCAGATCCTTGGTGGGGTGGGCAGTGGGGGGCTGGCATCTGTACTGTGAGAGAGCCCTGCCTTGGAGAGTCTGGGGTGCACCCAGCACTATGCAGGCTGCTTTAAGGGGAGGGACCTTGATTTTGCTCAAGCTGTGGTCTCGGTGGCTGACACGGAGAGATCCCCAGTGCCTCTCTGAGGCTGGAGGTCTGTCCTTTCCTGGTCAGGCCTGCTATCTGGCAGGTGCCCAATAAATACTAAATTATTTGTGATTGTTTTGCTTGAATATCAAACAATTTACAACTGCTACTGAAATCTCACATCCTTACCTCTGCCCGAACGGGGAAGATCAAATTTTGATTACAAGAGCCTGGACAATTTCCTCACTTTTATTTAAAATAATTGGTTAGTGGGTCCCTGCTATTTAGAGTTAATAAAAAGAAATAAAAAATCTTATTGAGTTCCTTTATAAATCTCAGCAACTTACTCACCATGTACAGCTCGCTGACTTTTTCTTGGCACTTGACATATGCTTCATAGTCTGCAAAGACTTTAAACCTGTTGTGTATGGTTTATGATTGGGGGGAAAGACCAAAAGGGTTAATGAACAGACGTACACTAAGATTCCATTTAAAGTTCCCTTCTACATAGTGTCGGGCATGACTGATTGACAAAATTCCTCTTTCTCGTGACAAGAATTTGACCCAACCTCAAGGTTTTCAGGGTTCTTCCTCCAGGTAGGAATGTCTGGAGGTTGGGTGTATCAGTGGGAGGAAGCACGTGCCGGGTTTGTGGGTCTTATTCTGAAACCTTGCTAGCATCCTTGACAGAGGCGGCTCTTCCCCCCCCCCCCCAAGCCTAGGTTGGCTGATGAGATCCTGGATCTATGCTCATCACATGATGAGATGTAGTTGGTTTAAAATATCCTCGTCCCCTTTCCACGGCTCGGGTAGCATCTGCTTCGAGAACGTACCTGTCGTGGTGAAACAGCATGTTCACGAGGTCTTTGAAGAGGTCCGGCTGCTTAGGGGAGAAGAAGCCATTGTCGATTTGGTCAATGACCAGCTTCAGTTCCGGAAGGGCCTCGTAATACTCTTTGGCCTCATACCTGCAGGGCGGGGGTGGGTGGGGGACGGGAGAGCAGCACCGTCCGTGAGAGCAGAGATACACGGCACACTGCGTCACTGTGAAAAGTGCATTCGTGGAAGGCCTTAAGGATTTCAGCAGGGGATACACTTCTGGATTCATGGGGGTTTTATCCTCCCTAAGTTGGATTTGTTCCTCATAACACAAGACACTGAGAAGGGCAGAGAATGACTATTTTAGGCCCAGAGTAATAGTCCAGTCCAGAGGAACACAGCAAGACCCGCTGTGAAGCAGACTGAATGGCTCTGAAGAAGCGTTGCACCAAGGGGGCTGGTGGCTTTTGTCCTCACAGGCTTATTTATTTGAAAGGCAGAGCTACAGAGAGAGAGAGGGAGAGACGGAGAGACGGAGATGTGCATCTGTTGATTCACTCCCCCAGATGACTGCAGCGGCTGAGGCTGGGCCAGGACAAAGCCAGGAGCCTGGACCTCCGCCTGGGTCTCCTGCATGACTGGCGCACCTTAGCAGGGAGTTGGGGAGAAGTGGAGTCGCCAGGACTTGCCCTGGGGCTCTGATGGGGGATGTGGGAGTTGCAGGCGGTGGCTTCGTCTGCTGTGCCACAGCACCACAGCAGGTTCTTAGGATTTGTTGTCACCGAGTGGGACTTCATTCTAACAGTCAGGAAATACACTCAACACCTTCCAAATTTGGCGATCCCCATAGCTCCTCTGGTCAGTGCTCTTTATTTCTTGCCTGAACTCTGGTTAATAAACCAATCTAGTTCTTGAGTGAAAACAAATGTCCCTCAGTGCCTCCCTACACCTGTATCTATGGTCTGCCATCTGTGGGCTCATGTCTTTGAGATCTTAAAGGAGCACTAGATAGTAGTCTACAGAGTAGACACGCACTTCCAACTGGGTTATCTTTTGGTCAAAAATGGCAGTCATTGAGAACTGAGTACTCACTGAGGCCAGCGCTGCAGTGGCTGATAACAATATCAACCCGCCCATGTACCTGGGCCTCAGCTCGCTCTGTTTGCTGGGTCTGTGGCTAGGAGGCTCCCCTGACTCCTCCTGTAATACTTTGTGCTGCCCCATCTCACGTGGCCCCCGGCTCAGCGGGATGGAATCCGTGTGGGCGTGAGGCCCTCCGAGATCGCACTCCCCCCAGCCCCCAAGTCGCCTGCTCAACAAGGAGGAGCTCTCTCACCCTTTCTTGTCCAAAGCAGCCACATCCTCCACCCTCATGCCAAAGATGAATAGGTTCTCTTCCCCGGCTTCCTCTGCCATTTCCACGTTGGCTCCGTCCATGGTCCCGATGGTCAAGGCCCCGTTCAGCATGAACTTCATATTTCCTGTTCCCGAGGCTTCGGTGCCTGCAGTGGATATCTGCTCTGACAGATCTGTGGCTGGAATGACTGCAAGGAAGGCACACTGACATCAGTCATTCTGTCCCTCTAGGTATTATTTTTCTCAATTAAATGAATTTATTTGAGAGGCTGAGAAACAGAGACAGAGTTCCCATCTGCTGGTTCACGCCCCAAATGCCTGCAATGGCCAGGGCTGAGCTGGGGCCAAAGCCAGGTAACTCAATCCAGACCTCCTATGTGGGTGGCTGGAACCCATTTATCTGAGCCATCACCACTGCTTCTCAGGGTCTGCATTAGCAGGGAGCTAGAGTCAGGTGTTGGAGCAAGGACTTGAACTCAGGCACTCCATATGCGATATGGGAGTTAATTGGAATCTGGACCATGGGCCAAGTGCCTGCCCTTAGGTCTTTTTGTGTTATATCTGAGCATTTATCTAGCTGGCCTGTTTTGATAAAATAACACCTGCACATCAAGATACACATTCAAGTGACAGAGATGTGCTATACAACTCCATGCTTACACTGCTCTTTCTTGGTCTACAAACTTTTTAAAGGGCATTTATGGATTCTGTGATATAAATGCTGACTCTACATTTCTCTTCCCTTTTCTTTTTTTCCAATTTTTACTAATTTTATTTTGATTTCCCTTGCTCCATAAGATGTATTGCACCATCTTTCTTGATCCATTAGATTCAGAGCATCTTCCAACTCCTCTTTCGAAACCTGACAAGATAGGATCCCTCCTTGTCTCAGCTCCCATGGACTTTTCACAGCAGAGAAACCTTGCGAGTGAGGTCTGCCTGGGGCTGCACAGCAAGCCTCTGCCCTTTCAGCCCAATTAGAGCAGCCTGAATCCTGCCCCCAGCCCACCTTAGATGCAAAGGTCAAGACCAAGTCTCTGCTTGACTCTTGAGAGTTTGCATTCCTAGGAACCTGGCTTTTTTTTTCTCTCCTTATGCAGACAGTTCTTAAACAGTAACACAGGAGACCCAGAAACACCAAGGAAAGGGAAAGTCCCCTGTCTGTCTTTTCAGTTTGGGAAGCAGGTGAAGTAGGCGAAGCTGGCATTTGCATGTGGATGGTGTTTGCCAGCATGTGATGTACCAAGGGTTCCAGCCTAGGGAAAGGCACCAGGGCTGCTTGCCCGCCCGGCTGCACATGGGAAAACCTGCCTGAGACACATCTCAGCCTCCTGACGCCTGCCCTCGTTCCCTGATGCTAAGTGCATGGCCCTGCCTCCCTTGCAGTAACCAGGGGACTGGCTGGGGACTTGGGAATTGGCATTCTCTTGCACAGCAGGGCCAGGAATTGGAGACTCCTCCCAGCACACACTTTGTATAGAGCACCACTAGGTCGACACCTCAGGGCAGCCCGCCCCAGCACCCAGCTCTCCCTAGCTAGGAGGAAAGTGCACTTGCAAATGTAATCCTGCCACAGGGACTCTGGCAACCTCAGTCCCTTTGTCACTTGGGTCACCTGAAAAATCTCTTGCCTTTGGCCCTTATTCTGCCCAAGAATGATGCCTTCTAAGGCACTAACTCCCTGAGGTTGCCACCGCACACAGCGGTGCACACAGCTTCTAGAATTTTCCCTGGCACCTGCATGCTTCCCAGAGAGGGCAGTACCTTTTTCTGCAAGAGACACTCTGTAGTTCTCCAAGAAAATGACTTTCAACTTGCTTCCAACCACGGGGTCATTGTTCACCACGTGTGCCACTGACGTAATCAGCTTTATGATCATTTTGGCCATGTGATATCCGGGAGCAGCCTTGGGGAGGATGTCAACAAAGACAGAAGGCGACCACGATGAATTGGCGACACAGCAAGAGATCAGAGCCCTGCTGTTCCTGTTGAACAGAACCAACTTACTTTGCCACCGATTATGACCGTCCTTGGCACGAACAACTTCTTAGGGTCTTTCTTAATGCCTGAAAAAAATGGAGAAGTGGAAGGAACAGAAGACCGCCAGTGGCCGGTGTGGGGACACCTACGCCTGGGTGGCCGCTTCACCTCGGGTACAGGCGGACTCACGGTTGTACATGGTGATCACGTGCAGGCAGTTCAAGAGCTGCCGCTTGTACTCATGGATCCTCTTCACGTGTACATCAAACATGGAGGAGGGGTTGATCTTGACTTTGTACTCCTTTTCCAGGAACTGGGAGAACTTCAGCTTGTTCTCCTGTTGAGACAGTGCATGGTGCCAGAGGCCCACTGGCTCAGAGGCTCTGGGTGGTGGGTTCTGAGACAACTGGAGCGTAAACCCTCAGAGTGCCGCCGAGGGGGACCGCACCGGAAGCCTCACCTGCTTCACGTTGGCGATTTCCCGCAGGAAGACATCGTCGCCCAGGAAGCTGTGCAGCCTGGTCAGCTGGCTCAGGTCTCTCACGTAGTCTTCCCCGATTTTCTTTCCATGTCAAGGAAGAGGTGACTTTGACTCAGGGATGCTTACCAGCTCCAAAGCAGCAGTTTCTGTCACTATCTGGTGAGTGGCTCTCACTCGCCTCCAACAGTACAAGGGTATTTCAAAAAGTTCGTGGGAAATTGAGTTTAAAAAGCTAGGAATGGGCACTTGGTGTAGTGGTTAAGATGTCCATGTCCAGAGCTGGTGTTGTGGTGCAGTGGGTTGAGCTGTTGCCTGTGACACTGGCATCCCTACGGGTGCCAGTTCTAGTCCTGGCTGCTCCACTTCCAATCCAGCTCCCTGCTAATGTGCCTGGGAAAGCAGCAGAAGATGGCCCAAGTGCTTGGGCCCCTGCCACCGACATATGAGCTCTGCATTGAGTTCCAGGTTCACAGCTTTTTTTTTTTTTTTTTTTTAAGATTTATTTATTTTATTTGAAAGGCAGAGTTATGGGGGTGGTGGAGGAAGAGAGAAAGATCTAGAGATCATCCATCTGCTGGCTTGCTCCCCAAATGACCGGGATGGCTGGGGCTGGGCCAGGCCAAAACTGGGCGCCAAGAGCTTCTTCTGGGTCTTCCATGTGGGTGGCAGGGGCCCAAATATTTGGGCTATCTTTCACTGATTTCCCAGGCCATTAGCAGGGAGCTGGATCAGAAATGGAGCAGCCAGGACTTGAAGGGGCACCTTCTTGGGATGCTGGTGTCACAGGTGGTGGCTTAACTCACTATGCCACAACACCGGCTCCTGGGTTCCCAGCTTTGAGTCCTGGCTGGAGCCATTGTGGGCATTTGGGGAGTATATCAGTGGATGGGAAGATCTGTTTCTCTTTCTCTCTCTCTGTGCCTTTCAAATTAATACAAATTTTTTGAAAAGGTTAGTTTCCTTTTGTGCAAAAAACTGGAATCATGCCCAAATTTTCATAATATGCATTTTATGTAAACCTTTTGAAGATCTCTCATATGCATGGATTTCAAAATTTATGCAATCAAAGTAAACTTATCTTTTAATTCCATTTGTCTATGAACTTTGTGAAGTTCCCTTGGATAGTTCATATATCATATAGTACACGGAACAGTCTGACTTACAGAAGAGGTTAGGAATTCTATGTCGGAAGAACACTTTTGCTAGTCTCTTATGTGTAGTTTCATGAAATTCAAGTGTGAAAAACCAAAATCTACTTAAAAGGGTGACCAAGAACTAAGAGTTTATTCATTACTCATATGTGTGCTGTAAATGCTATTAGCCAAGACCAGCTGCAAAATTTGCAGGGCCGCTTGTTGAAAAGTGAAGAATTTCAGCTGAGAAGTAAACCCAGCATGGTGCCCTACACCACTGCACAAGCCCACAGGGGTGAGGCCAGCGTGGCTGCAGATGGGACTCGGAATTATAAGCGCACTCCCATCCCTCTAACCTTCCAGCGGTGCCTCCCTCGCACTGTCTCCCGGCACTTCCCAGTTACCTCCGCTATGAGCTCTGCAAGCCCCGGGTTGCAGAGTAAGAGCCAGCGCCTCGGAGTGATCCCATTGGTTTTATTCTGGAACTTGTCTGGTTCTAGCTCACTGAAATCCTTGAATCTGGAAATGGAAGAGAC
Source organism: Oryctolagus cuniculus (assembly GCF_051225735.1). Classification (NCBI taxonomy): domain Eukaryota; kingdom Metazoa; phylum Chordata; class Mammalia; order Lagomorpha; family Leporidae; genus Oryctolagus; species Oryctolagus cuniculus. The sequence continues at coordinate 25,294,954 of NC_142878.1, read as the reverse complement.
ATGTCATTACACCTGGCTGAAACAGCAGGATCTTTCATGCTGGATAAAGTGCAGAGTTGCATTCAGGGAGCCAAATGCAGGCTTAGAGAGAGGAAGTCAGGTGGAAGAAAGGGGTGCCAGCTGCTGTGGCTGTGACTCTAAACAGAAACTCACTTGCAGGTCCAAACAATTACAGGAGGGGCTGGCATTTGGGTGCAGCCGGTCAAGCTGCCGTTTGTGTCACCGGCATCCCATATCGGGAGCCAATTCAAATCTTGGCTGCTCTGCTTTGGATCCAGCTTCCTGCTGATGCTGCCAGGGCAAGCAGCGGATGATGGCCAAAATATCTGGGTCCCTGCGTGACCCAGTCTCTGGTATTGTGAGCATTTAGGGACTGAACCAGCAGACAACTGATCTCTCCCTCTCTCCCTCTCTCTCTTCCTCTCTCCCTCTGTCTCTGTCACTCTGCTTTTGAAATCAATCAATAAAAAAGTCTTTAAAAATAATTACAAGAAAAATTCCAAATTTGCTCACCTCTATCTGACTTCCTGGCACCAATATACCAGATTTTTCAGCATACCAGGGTTTTTTTTTCAGAGGTCTGAAGTCTAGAATTACATGGTTCAGAGAGTAAGGAATTTTCCTACTTAACAAAAGGACACTTGTGTCTACAACATTAAAAAGATTATATGAGAGGCAAAGAGCTAGAGAGCGACAGCACCCATGTGCTGGTCAGTCTTCAAATGCCCTCAAAAGCCAGTACTGGCCAGGCTGAAGCCAGGAGCCAGGAATTCAACCCAGGTCTCCCATGTGGGCGGTGCAGGCACAACCACTTGAGCCATCACCTGTTGCATCCTCGGATACGCATCAGCAGGACGCTGGGGTGGAGAGCAGAGCCAGAACTAGAGTGGAGACACTCGGAATTGGGATGCAGGGGTCCCAACCGGCACGGCAGCTGCTGGGACGCATGGCTGCCCCTGCACAGACCACTGTAACAGGGCCTTTCCTGCTCCTCCCATGCGTCCCTGCGCACAGCAGCAGCGAGCCCACCAGCAGGGCAGTGGCGGATGCACTGCCGCAGGCCTCGAGGCTCACACTTGCGTCTTGATGATGTCCGAGTGGATTTTAGCCACGCCGTTCACGGCATGGGAGCCCACGATGCAGAGGTGGGCCATGTTGATCCTCTTGCCTCCTTCCTCTTCGATCAGAGACATCCTCCTCAGGCGCTCAACGTCTCTAGGGAACAAGGCCACGATTCTCTAGCCAAAGGAAGAGGAAGACCTTGCTGGTCACTAGGTTGGAAGCAATATTGGGGTTATTCTTTCCCCAGGCAGAGGGGATCGAAAGCTTGGCCGTGTCGCAGGGAGGGGTTGCAATAGCCCTAGGAAGACGCCCTTCCTGCATTTTAGCCCCATTAGGAAGGTGCCCTTAGTGGAGCCCCCTCCCACTTGAGTATGTTCGATACATCCCTGACGGAAAGACATTGGGCCTGGAGCTTGGTGAAGGGGGACCCTGTAGCCACCCTTCGCATGCAAAGACCTCATTCTCCTAAGAGCTATGGCTCTCTCAAAACGACTTACGTCTAAGTGCTTCTGGTTTATCTCGTAGATGATCTGCAGGTGTCGCGGGAGCAGCTTCTCCACCAGCTCCACGGGCCAGCGCTCCAGCGCTTCCGGGAGCACCGTGTGGTTGGTGTAGGCGAATGTCTTCCGGGTGATGTCCCAGGCCTGTGGGGGGAGAGGGCTCCGCTGCTTTCCCCTGCAGCCGCAGCTGGGCACCCCACCCAGGGCTGGGCCCGTCCTCAACCTGGCCTGTCTGTGACAGTCAGACACCCCCGGGCATGAGGCTCTGAATGGTGCAGATAACAGGAGCGCGTGTGGGAGGAGGAAAAACAGCTGTCTGATAGAGATCGAGAAAGCGTTCTGATAAATCTTCTATCCTTACATGTCTTGTATTGATTACCTGCAGGTTTAGGACTAAAAACTGATATAATACTCTCAGCAAAGTGTGCTTACAGTGTTGACTTATGAAGCCATGCCGACACTGTTAATGAGCTGTCTTTTGAGGTTAGAGAGTTTAATTTCAAATCCTTTTACACACACAAACAGTACACATAAGCTCAGCACAGCTGCTGATCTGTTTCCCCCCATGAATATATTCAGTTACTTTTAAGTCTCACTTCCTGGAAGGTGCTAAGGAAGGAGAAATGGCAACACCAGGGCAAAATAGACCTTTAGTTGTTGTGAGTGAGCAACAGTGACTTATTTTAAAAAAATCAAAAAAGGAGCTTTGTGCACAATCTTTCAAGCACAGATATTCTGGTTCCTTAGCAGAAAAAGAAGTCAAACGATCGAGACCTTGGCCCAGGGCAGCTTTTCAATATCCACAAAAATCCTCATGAGCTCGGGGATGGCGAGTGCAGGGTGGGTGTCGTTCAGCTGGATGGCCACCTGGGGGGAGGGACAGCAGTGTGCAGGTGAGTGGTGGCCAGGGTCAGGCCTTATGCACTCGCCCATGCCCGGGGAGGCACCCGACAAGATGACCCGCAGCTACAAAACACGCAAGGCTCCCTGTGCCTTCTCCGAGGCTGTTCGTGCTGGGCGAGAGGAGGAAGTCTGGCGGTGGTGGGAATCGTGCGCCCTCCCCGTGCCCCGCCTGTGTCCACAGGCTGAACACTTGCCTGCTCCGGGAAGGCGTCAAACACAGCTCCTGCACTGCTGGAGGAGCCGAACTTGGAGGCTTTGAAGCGTCGGATGACGTCCTGCAAAGTGGCAGCCACCACGAAGTACTCCTGCTTCAACCTGAGCTCCTTCCCTTCAAAAAACTTCAAACCAGGGAGACGCCATGAACGTGGCTCATGGGCAGGGTTGGTCAAAAGGGGACCCATGTCTCCTTCCCGGGAAAGCCCACTGGACGGGGGGGTGAAAGACGGCAGCCCGAGGGCCAAAGCCAGAGCTGGTGGTCTTTTCTAAACTTCATTACCATGACAGCAAGGGGATTCTTAATTTTTTATTGAAAGGCCAGAGAGATAGAGACAGACAGTGAGTTTCTACCTGCTGGTTCCCTCTCCAGATGCCTACAATGGCCAGGACGGGGTCAAAGGCCAAAGCCAGAAGCTGGTAACTCAATCCAGGTATCCCACATGGGTGGCTGGACCCACGACCTTCAGCCATCACCACTGCATTCCAGGGTCTGCACTGGCAGGAACCTGGAACCAGGAACTGTGGCTGGGAATCAAACCCAGGTACTCCAATACAGGATTTGGGCATCTTAGCAGGTGTCTTAAGCACTAAAGGCTTGCTTTGGAGTCTGGAAATAAAATGATTAGTAAAACAAGGTCTTTGACCTTGAGAAGTTCAAAGCAAGTGGGGGAGAAGGAAAAGTACAAGCCAAGCCTTAAATACAGCGAGACGAGTTTTAAGAATAATTGCATTCAGGTGGATGTGTGCTACTTTGGAGACTTGGGTAGTGAGGTGATTATATGAGACTTGAAGATGACCGTGAATTTGTCAGATGGCCACAGAATGTTCCCTGCAGGCAGAGAATGCCTGCGCAGGAAAGAGCCGGGGAAGAAGAGGGTGGATGGTGCTGCACGGTGTGGGCCGCAGTGATGGGGCAAGGCCAGGGAGATGACTCAGGGGACTGCTGACCACGCCAGTGAAGAACTGGGCGACATTGCTAAGATCCTGTCCTCCTCTTACGGGTGATCAGAAGCCCTCCAAGGTTCCTAGGGAGGGAGCACGAACCGTAGAGACGGCAGGTGCGAAGCTCCCAGAAGACAGTAATGATGCCTGGGCGAGGGCCAGGTTAAGGAGAGGGAGTGAATTTCTCCTGGAAATTACATCACAAAATGATTTATCTACTTGTCCTTTAAAAAACAAAAAGCTCAGATGGGCACGGTGGAGCAGTCATGTGGGACACCTGCATCCCAGACAGGAGTAAGTGCCAGTCTGAGTCCCTGTTCCTTCCAACTTCCTGCTAATGCTTTCTGAGAGTCAGCAGACGATGGCTCAAGTGCTTGGGCACCTGCCACCTATGTGGGAGACCTGGACGGAGTTCCTGGTGGCTCCTGGCTTTGACAGGGTATTTGGAGAGTGAGCCAGCAGATTGAAGATCTCTGTCTCTCTCTCTTACTCTGCCTTTTAAATAGATGAAAATAAATAAACATATTTTAAAAATTAGGATAATCACCCATAGAAAAATTGAGAGATGTAAGCAGGAGGTAGCTGGAATGGGTACGTTTGTTCATGGATCTGCTCCAGGGTCTATGACCCCACACAGCCTAGAGGCCAAGGTGGGAAGAGCCCAGTTGGCAGGGAAAGAGGCGGGCAGGATCTCTGCAGGGACTTGCAGGATCTCTGCAGGGACTTGCAGGGTTTCCGCCTGGTGGGAAGGAGTGCTTCCCTAGTACTCGTCGCTTCGGTTCCAGGGAGCTTTGGTTCTGCAGAGCTGCCCCACTTGCAGTCAGGTCACTAACCATGGGCAAAACGCCCATTTCGGTTCCATGAGTTATACAAGTCTGTTCCCTATTTGGCTGGGAGGGGGACTCTAATAACTCAGGAGGAGACGTGGGGTTATTCTGCATGTGAAGAGAACCTCTCAATAGGAAGTGAGGGTTGGACAGGGCTACTGAGTACATGCTGTGGAATAGTGGAATAGTGGCTTATATCTCAACCAAGAAAGCAAGCCCCCCACTCACATTATCGTTGGGATAGAGGACACGGGAGATGTTCTCCGCCAGGTTTCGGTCCAGCACAGCCTGGATGTAGTCTCCAACGTTAACTGCAGGGAAGGTCAGAAGAATAAGAAAGAGAGGAGCCAGCTGCTGCTGGGGGAAGCCCCTGTCTTTCTGCATGCCCTGTGAGATTCCTAGCATTCCTGAAAGTCCGAAAGGATTTCAACAAAGCTTCATGTGAGAGTCGATGGGGCTCCAGAGGGAAGAGCCTCCCTACTTGCTCCATCAAATGGCTGCTCCATCACTGAAGAGTTCACATCAGAAACCCAAGGCTGTTGCTCAAGTTCAATGTGGATCTAACTAGAGAACACGAAGATGCAACGCATGCACAAAGAAACCAGAGCCCAGGCTGTACTCACAGTCTCTGAGGTTAAAGTCGTTGGGCGCCCGAGCAGACCACAGGCGCATGGTGTTGACGGTGTTGTTCATATAACCAGGCACCGGGGTGTCATAAGGCAGGGCCAGGACCACCTGTGGGGTCAGACACAGCAGCTGGTCATTGTTCTCCAAGTGTGACGACATCGGCTGAACGACAGGCTGGGAGAGTGACATGGAAGTCTGTCCCTAGCTCCATCACCAACTCAAACTGTGTGAGGCATAAGCCAAGGAGAGGAACCCAGCACAAGAGGTGCTGCAAGAGGCCATGGGGTTCCTCCTCTGGCTGGGACACCCAGATGGCTCAAAACACCCAGTTTGATGGTCCTCTACAGCACGTCCATGTTGATGGCCCATGTGTCCCTTAGACACAGGGTAGTGGGATAGAACGCTGTGGTACTAGTATCGGAAAAAGTCTACCTCTCATGTTTTAGTTCAAGCAACTGCTCTAATGATACAAACATATGGTGTGCAAAGAAAATGACAAATGGGGGCTGGCACTGTGGCACAGTGGGTTACGCCCTGGATGGCTATGCTGGCAGCCCATTAACGGGTGCCAGCTGGTTGCTCCCTGTTAATGAACCTGGGAAGGCAGTGGAAGGCAGCCCCTGCCCATCATATGAGACCCCTGGATGGAGCTGCTGCGTCCTGGCTTCAGCCGGCTGTGGGTGGTCATTTGGGGAGTGAACCAGGCGACGGAAGATCCTCTCTCTCTTTTTCTCTCACTTTCTCTTTCTCCCCCTTTTCCGCCCCCATCACTCTGCCTTTCAAATAAGAGGAAAAAAAAAAAAAAACCAACACATGGAAACTGCACTGTACTCTAAGAGACCAAGAAACAACTGGACTGAGTTTTGTGTTTGCTACTCAAAGATATGATTGTAAAATATGGTGAAGTTTTAGGCGTAAAACTCTACACGAAGCACTTGCCGGTTTCATGCCAAATCGATGTGTCAGTTCTTTGGGTTTTATTAATGATGTCTGTTTGCAGCTCTCCTGATGATTTTTGTCACCAAGCTCAACTCAGATTATGGTCTACGGTTTAGCAGAAATGAGGACGGCAGAACAGAGCAGGAACTTATTTTGAAATTGCAGGGCCAGTTTATTCCTTACATCATTCTACTTTAATCATCTATTTTAGCTTCCAATTCTTTATTTTACATGCTAAATAAATTCACACACAAATAGGGAACACATTTTAAAAAGTATGATTTTTCTGAACTGTGAATAGCTCTTACATGCAGAACAAAGTAAGCCAGCAGTTTTAAAAAAATTAGCTCTAACATGAGCTTTGGCTCTTTTTTGTTTTTTAAAAAAATAAAAACTTCTAAAATTTTATTTCTTTGAGGGGTGGGTGTTTGGCTCAACACTTGAGCTGCCCACACCCCATATCAGAGTGCCCGCGCTAAGTCCTGACCCTGCTCCTGATTCCAGCTTCCTGCAGGTAACGCCTTAAGTACCTGGGTCCCTACCACTCTCATGGGAGACGCAGATGGAGTTCATGGCTTCTGGCTTTGGCCTTGCCCAGTCCTGGGTGTTGTGGGCATCTGGGGAGTAAAATAGTAGATGGCGGACCACTTTCTCTCTCTCTTCCAGGAAAAATAAACAAATAAATATTTTTTTTAAAAAAAGACAATACAATTCATTGTCATAGTCAAGTTTTTGAAAATCTGTATATCCGAAGGGCAGGAAGACAGAGACCATAGATATGGAGAGAGCACTCCCATTCATTCGTTTTCTCTGCAGCTTCCTGCAGTAGCCAGGGGCTGAAGCCAGGCTCAGTGCAGGTCTCCAATGTGGGTGACAGGAACCCACATTAAGTCATCACCACCACCTCCCAGGGTCTGTATCAGCAGGAAGCTGGAGTCTGGACCCAGAAGTGGGTCTGGAACCCAGGTACTGCAGTGAGGGAGGTGGGCCCACTCCAGGTTTTGGCCAGTTTTAGGTAAAATGAAGCATTTGTTTATGGAGTATAATCCACAGAAACAAACAAGTATAATATTATGATATTGAATGTCACTCCCAATTTTCATATATTAAAAACATCATTTACTTGGTTTTTACCATTTTAAGTTTTTTGTAAGATTTATTCATTTATTTATTTATCTATATCTAAAATGTAGAGTGACAGCAGAGAGAGGGAGGAGGAGGCAGTGGGGGGGGGGAGAGAGAGAGAGAGAGAGAGGTAACTTTCATTGCTGGCTCACCCTCAAATGCCTAGAACAGCTGAGGCTTTGCAAGGCTGAAATCAGGAGCCAGGAATGCCATCCTGGTTGGAATCCAAGTATCTGGGCCATTAGTCATGTCCCCCTGGTGCGTTAGCAGGAATCTGGACTGGATGCTGGAACTCGAGTTGGCACTCCATTACGGGGTGTGTTGCCCTAACCTTCTCTGCTACAGTGCCCATGCCTTCTTTAAGGTTTTAAAGAATGGTCAGTGATGACTACAGTGGCACTTGCAATGATGGGGCAGGGCAGTCCAACAGCTAATGGAGGGGATGTAACAATGAATGCAAAGCCAGCAAATTGTGAGCCAGCCCTGTAGCTTTGTGACGAGGTCACACCCAAGTCTAGGGGCAGGCTACACACGCAGCCCACTAAGAAGACTTGAGTTGACACCAGGGCTGGTACTCTAGAAACAGTTCGACACAGAATAGCAGGGTACAGTTTGCAAGACTGTGAATTCTTTTTCTGACTTCACAATGGTTAATAACACAGGTAATCGTTTGGAAAAAAAAAAAACACTTCTGCATTAAAACATTTATCCCCAAGAAGTAGATGTGTGTGTGTGTGTGTATGTGTGTGTATAGTGTGAGTGTGTGTACATGTGTGTATTTGAGTGTGCGTATGTGTGTATATGTGTGTGTGTGTGTGTGTAAGTAGCAGGAGGAGTGACATTCAGATTTTTTCAGTTTTGGCATCCATGGCTTTTTACAAAAGTGGAGAGCTAAGCATGCTGGGTGCTACAGAACCAATGAAGCACCAATACTTCTCACTGCAAAATGACCTAGTCAGTCACTTGACCTTGAGGAAGTCACTTCTCTCTTGGTCTCAGCTCCCTTGTCTCCAAAAATGAGTGGACTGCAGTAAGAGGAATAACAGATTTATTTACGAAAACATACCCAGTGACTCAACACACAACATACTCTACTCAATATCACATGTTCATTTGACAGATGATTGACATATTGAACGCACCCCCCGCTGGGCGGTCCTACACGCATGCTCCTCACGAGGACACTGGCATACCTGGGTGTCGACCCACTTGGTCCCGGTCTGGGTGTGCTCCACTTTTCCGTAGAAGTGCACGGGCAGCATGAACTCAGGGCGGGCCTTCTCCCAGGGGTTTCCATGCCTGAGCCAATCATCTGCCTCTTCCACCTGCAGTGAGGATGTAACTTAGAAAGGAGGTGGTGGAAGCTGCGGACGCAGCCCTTCAGTTCCGTGACAAGAGCAGTGTTCACTGCAATGACACAGGAACACCGTCCTGGAAAGTGTGTGTGGGACCTGTCATCTCCATTCATCTCACCTAAACCAACCACACCAACAACTGCCAGCACTGCCCTAAATGTTTTATACTCAGAGGCTTTAGGTATCATTGTACTCATTCCTCAGGCAACCCCATGGAGGCACTACAGGTTCCTCTTTTCTCAAGGTGAGGACCCTGAAATTCTCAAGGTCACACAGATAAGTGGTAGAGCCTAGTTGTGTCGTTCCAGAACCTGTGTCTTAACATCTGTGAATCCCACTGTCCAGCTTGAGCTCAGGAGACGTCTCCCCACGGATGTTTGCAGTTGGATACTTAGACCTGATGGGTCTTACACCAAGGTTTCAGACAAGATTCTTGTGCCTGGAATACACAGCATCTCAGGCAAGAAATGCTGCTCACAGAACACTCCTTTTAAAAAGTTCATGTCAGGGGCCGGCATCCCATATGGGCGCCTGTTTGAGTCCTGGCTGCTCCACTACCAATCCAGCTCTCTGCTATGCCCTGGGAAAGTAGCTGGCCCAAGTCCTTGAGCCACTGAATCCGTGTGGGAGACCCCGTGGAAGCTCCTGGCTTTGGACCAGTGCAGCTCTGGCCATTGCAGCCACCTGGGGAGTGAACCAGCAGATGGAAGACTTTCTCTCTCTCTCTCTGCCTCTGCCTCTCTGTAACTCTGCCTTTCTATTTTTAAAAATTTTTTTGAAGGTGACAGGAGCATTCTAGTGAGGGGGCCGCCTGTGCATGAAGCCGCTCTGACCCAGAGAGGAGCAGCTGAGGAGCAGGTGAAGGCACTCGGCTGCAGTAGGTTGTGTGAGGCTTCCTTTTCATTTTTTTTTTTTTTTGGACAGGCAGAGTTAGACAGTGAGAGAGAGAGACAGAGAGAAAGGTCTTCCTTCCATTGGTTCACCGCCCAAATGGCTGCTATGGCTGGAGCTATGCCGATCCGAAGCCAGGAGTCAGGTGCTTCCTCCTGGTCTCCCATGGGGTGCAGGGCCCAAGCACTTGGGCCATTCTCCACTGCACTCCCAGGCCACAGCAGAGAGCTGGACTGGAGAAGGAGCAACTGGAACAGAACCTGGTGCCCAAACCGGGACTAGAACCCGGTGTGCCGGCACCGCAGGTGGAGGATTAGCCTAGTGAGCTGCGACTGAGGCCTGTAACTCTGCCTTTCAAATAAATAAATAAATAAATAAATAAATCTTTTTTTTAAAAAGTTGATGTCAGGGTAAGCACAGGTCACTAGTCCATTGTTTGCCTTAATCATCACATAATTGTGATTTAACAATGAGCTATAAATTACAGTTCATTTCAAAAATTACATATACTAAGGGGAGAGGAATTTAACTTCTGATAATTTCAACATTTTCCAAGGTGTTGATGTTAATTTACAATAAAATATTTATTGTTTAGATATTCATTTATTTTTATTTGAAAGGTAGAGTAGTAGAGAAAGGGAGCGAGAAGAAGACAGACAGAGAGAGAGAGAGAGAGAGAGAGAAAGAGAGAGAGAGAGATCTTCCATCCACTGGTTCATTCCCAGATGCCAGAACAGCCAGCTGAAACCAGGAGCCAGGAACTCCATCCTGGCCTCCGACACAGGTGACAAGGGGCTGATCCACGTGAGGCATCTTCTGCTGGCACATTAGCAGGGAGCTGGGCAAAAACAGAGCAGCTGGGACTCAAACTGGCGCTCCAACAGGGATGCTGGCACTGCACGCGGAAACTTAGCTCACTGTGCCATGATGCTGGTCACCCCCTCCCCCCAACGAAATATTTCTTATAATAAGTTTTAAAACTACACTTTCTATCAAGGTATCCTGGACATCATAGGAATTTTGGTTGGTCACAGACAAGCACACCAAAACAAAAACAAGAATAACAAAAAGCACTCAGGAGAATCTTCTTTAAAGTACATATATGGCACAGGTGTCACGGCATCGTGGGTTCAGCTGCCACTTGGGACATTCATATCCCATATCAGGGTCCCACCTCCACTTCCCATGCAGCTTCCTGCTACTGTGCACCCTGGGAGGTTCCTGTCACACATGTGGGCAACCCAGATGGAGTTCCTGGATCCTGGCTTTGGCTTGGCCCAGCCCCGGCTTTTGTGGGCATTTGGGGGAGTGAACCAGCAGATAGAAGGTCTCTTTCTGTCTCTTTCAAATAATAAGCTAAAAAAAAAAAACTCACCTTATAAAAAAAAGTGAAAATATTATTAATGACCCCTTTATAAATATTGCATCTATATTAAAAAGTGGAATTGAATTCTGGCAAAAAAAAAAAAAAAAAAAAAAAAGAGCTAAAGCACCCTTGTCAGTGAGTTGTCCCAAAATACTGCTATTTTACCTATTTGATTCCTCACCCTGGCCTCTTGGAAAACTCAGGTTTATGTTAGAAGGTTTTGTCTAAAAGTTATGGCAGGGGCACCTCATGATCACCTAAGCATAAGTTTGATGCCTGCTACAGGCATGCTGCAATGAGAGAAAAATAAACACAGCTACTGTTCTTGAGATAGAATACAAACATCGATGTCAGCAGCCAGGCCGGCCAATGCACACACATTCACTCATTCAAACATCAATCATTGCATCAAGAGCCAGGAAGCTGCCCACTGAGGTTGGCTCCAGCACCACAGGAGATGAGAAGGGGACTCCCAGAAGCATTCGTTGGCAGAAGAGTTGGGATTGAGAGCGGAGCTGGGGGCAGGAGGAGCTACCCGACTGGGAGGAAGCCTAGGAAAGGCTACAGGGGCCTTGAGTGCACCCGCAAATTCCAGCCTGTTGAGGGCAGACCCTCAGGAGGCCGGGGGGAGGGGTCTCAATGTTCCACTTTTTTTTTTTTTTTTTTTTGGTAAGATTGGTTTATTTGAAAGGCAGTGTTATACAGAGAAGGAGGGACACACACACACACACACGTCCATCTTTTATCCACTGGTTCACTTCTCAAATGGTTGCAACAACTGGGGCTGGGCCAGGCTGAGGCTAGGAGCCTGGAACTCCATCCGGGTCTCCCATATGGACTGCTTTCCCAGGTGCATTAGCAGGGAGCTGCCTGGGGAAGTGGAGCAGCCAGGACTCAAACCAGCTGTCATATGGGATGCTGATGCCCCACAAGGCCAGCCCCTTGGGGTGGCGTTCTAGCAAGTTCCTGGGACTCCCTGATGCTGGGCGTCCCCACACTGCACAGAGCAGCCAGGAGCCACAAGGTCATACCAGTAAGCAAGCCTGCTGTTTACAATTTGGAAATGAGCTTCTGCCTCCCAAGTCATAAGGAAAACGAGAAATACGATTCTAACAAGGAAGCAGTCGAAGTCTGCCCGCTGAAGAGAGGTGCACTACTGTGTCAATAGCTGGCAGCCTTACAGCTCCTAACGGCCGGCTCGGCTCGCACTGGCCGCTGGGAACACTTCTACCTGTGCCAGGGGAGGAGCCTTGGCCTCTTTGCGTCATTTCAGCGCTGGGGGCTGTTGCAAAACACAGCTGAAGGCGTCACACGAAACAGGAGGAGGCGGAGGAGAAGTCACGGTGGGTGTTCCTCTCAGAATCACGGGCAGCGGGGAAGGGAGACCTATTTTCTGCAGAGAAAGGTAGCCAGAACACACACTCCACCTCCAGGCAGCTTGCCAGGCTCATGGACTGGGATGGGCTCGGGGGCTCCCTCTGCTGGGCCACTCCCGGACTCACAGGGAGGTCAGAGGTGGCATCTGCACTTTGGAAGATGCGCTCTGCTCTTAAGTGGCAGGGGACCAGTCAGCTGATGACTCTTATTGCCATCAACTTTTCCCTTGCCGAGTGATGGCTGGTTTTCATTTTATGGGGTTCACAAGTTCTGTAGGAAACCTTATTTGCTTACTCTTCTTTGAGTATCTGGCTGCTTTGCTACAGAATCAGTGAATGAGTCTCTGTTTTACAAGGCTTGTTTTAAAGTCAGATTGAAAAGAAAGAAAGAAAGAAAGAAAGAAAGAAAGAAAGAAAGAAAGAAAGAAAGAAAGAAAGAAAGAAAGAAAGAAAGGGCTGGTCGGGCGCCGGATTCTGTCCCGGTTGCCCCTCTTCCAGTTCAGCTCTCTGCTGCGGCCCGGGAGGGCAGTGGAGGGTGGCCCAAGTGCTTGGGCCCTGCACCCCATGGGAGACCAGGATAAGTACCTGGCTCCTGCCATCGGATCAGCGCAGCGTGCCGGCCATAGCGGCCATTGGTGGGGGGGGGGGGTTGAACCAACGGAAGGAGACCTTTCTCTCTGTCTCTCTCTCTCACTAACTCTGCCTGTCCAAAAATAAATAAATAAATAAATAAAGTCAGAGTAGAAGGCAAGCACAGTTAGTTGTTCCTCAGTATCCATGGCAACTGGCTCTAGAATCCCAATTCAGGTACCAAAACCTATGGATGCTCCTTTATTCAAAACAGTATAGTCTTTGCATATAGCCTATAGATCTCCTCTCATATATTTTAAATCATCTCTAGCCTATCTCAGATATTCAATACGATGTAAATGCAGTGCGACCGCTGATACACTGTACTGCTGAGCCCCCGCACCCCAGAGGCTACTTAGGGCTGACCCCAAGCAAAGGTGGCTCCCTGGAGTGGGGATGCCAGCAGGGAGCTACCGGGTGTGTGTGTGTGTGTGTGTTACTCAATGCAATGGGTCTCCGAGCCAGCAGGGGGCAGAGGTCAGCTCGGAGGACTCCGCAGTAGCTCAATACTAGGAAATGCTTTTCCTCTCCATCGCGGGGCACAGAGCACGTGAAGCGCTGCTGACAAGCCTCCGCAGAGTCCACAAAGGCTGCTTTCTGATGATACAAATAGCTGAAAATGTTTCTGGGGCATGCCAAGAGTTCAGCAGTACCACAAGCAGCTAGCAAGGTTAACACGAATTGTATGGCTGGCTCTGAACCATGGGATAGGCTTGGCCCATTAGAGAGGGGAGAGGGGAGACGGGAGAGGGGGGAGGGAGGGAGAGGGGAGATGGGGGAAGGGGAGGGGGAGGGGAGGCGGAGGGGAGAGGGAGAGGGAGGCGCAGGGGAGAGGGAGAAGGAGGGAGGGAGAGGGAGGGGGCGAGAAGGAGGGGGGGGGGGTTGGGCAGACCTCATTTGATTCAAGCCCAGGACACACTCCGTGGGCGTCTTTCCACCCAGACCTGTGGAGCGACTGCTAAGCATTCAGGTGAGGTTGTGGCAGTGGCCTCGTCCCCTCCTGCTCGCCGGGGCCAGCTCTTCTCTCTGAGGACTATGACCGACAAGGTGTCAGTGACCCCCCGTTAGATTTCATGCTAAGTCTAGATTTGTAGCAATTTTAGCAAAATTCTCCCTAGAAGGGTTCACAACCAGCACTCTACGGCTGCCAAGCTTCCTTGAAGAGACTCAAAAGTTCTAAGTCCATCACCATCCCCAAATCTGCCCAGTTTGGGGAATTTGTGGCAGCCTCCTCTATGCCTGCCCCTGGATGGGCAGCGGCACCTGTGAGGGTCATGGCCGTGCTCCGAAGAGGCTGCTCCCTCCTGCCAGGTGCCTTGTGGTTTTGATGGAAGTGGTTTCTTCTCAGGGTATGATCCATTTTATGCTCTCTCTTTACCATCCAACAGAGCGACATGTCCTTCCGCTTCTATCTCAAGTGCTCACTAAAGACGGATGCTGGCTAAGGAGGCTGGCTTTCGAACACCTCCCAGCAGCAAAACCTACCTGGCCTTTCTTTTTAACCCTGGAAATTCATATTTCTGTTGTCGGAGAGAAAAGGAGTTTCTGGGATTAAAGACCATATAACAGGAACAGAGTGAGGTGTGATTAATTAAGAGTGACTTTTCATAAAATTAGAGGGGGAAGATGTACTTGAGAAAAAAAGTGGGGAAGTTGATTTCTGAGTTTCTTTTAAATCTTTCATACAATAGTAGTTACAAGATGCCAAGGCCACATATGGTTAAAGCCAGCATCACATATGGGTGTCGGTTCCTGTCCCAGCTGCTCTTCTTCCAATCCAGCTCCCTGCTAATGTGCCTGAGAAAGCAGTGGAGGATGGCTCAAGTGCTTGGGTCCCTGCACCCATGTGGGAGACCTGGAAGAAGCTCCTGGCTCCTGGCTCCTGGCTTTGGATCAGTTCAGCTCCAGCTGGTGCGGCCATTTGGGGAGTGAACCAGCAAATGGATGATCTCTCTCTTTGCCTCTCCCTCTCTCTATATGTAACTCTTTCAAATAAATGAATAAATAAATATTTTTTTTTAAAAAGCAGTGAAATCCTTCAGCATGCTGAGATGCGAGCAGCACCAAACACCAGGCCCCCCGAGACTGAGAAAGGGGCCCTCAGGTTGCCAGGCAGCTTGGCTCAACATGGTGGCCTTCCTGGCAGAACTGCTAGGCCAGGCTCCCAGCGTGGAACTGGATGATGTCAGCTGGGAGGAGAACCAACTCTTTCCTTTCTCTGATTGGAAACACACATTTCTTATGTAATAGGAGGCATTGGGAGAGCAAATGCAGGACAGTAATTCCATCTCTGAGACGATGACTATTAAAGATATGATGTATATTTTTCCTAGTAATTTCTCTTTATGCTCTTGGCTGCCTCTGGATCGTTAAGGATATCCTACTTTTAAAAATTAACATCAACAAGTTCCCAGTTCCCTAAAACTAACTAAACAGGTAATAGCAATGACTATATTCATATGTCATTGTAGAATACTGCGCTTTCTCAGCTTGTCTTCCTTAAGGAAAATCAACAGTGCTATTGAGCACCCATTTGGGGGCCGTATATTTTAGGTATTTTCACAAGAATTCTGCAAAGCTGGTGTCTCCATTTCCGGATGAGAAAGCTGAGGCCCAGAGTGGTTAGGAAACCATGTGCTATGTTGAAATGAGGTCTCAAGGAGGAAATAGGGCTCAAGCTTTGCTTCTGCACCCAGCTACCTCCCGATTGTTGTTTCTTGGGGATGGCGAGACACACACAGCACTGGTCCATAGCAAAATGTAAGTTTTCCTAATCATATGTTCCTGGGATTATCCATCTGAGCCTTTTTTAGTCTGTCATCATGCCAAATCTTTTAGATCCCCCCTTCCTTGGCCCCGAGGGTGTCCAAATCCTGGAGGATGGGATAGAGGTGGTGGAGGGGGCGAGACACCACTCTTGTTCTCAATGGGCCAAAGCCCCTCAGCCCCTTAGATCCAGCCACGTCCCCCCAGCCTCCCCAACCCCCCGTCCCTGAGTGCTCCTCTGTTGGATTCAGTCTTGGAAAGGAACGGGGAGCTTGAGAGCTCTAGCCTTCTGCAAGTCACACCCATAACTGTTGTCAGTAATGTGTACACAGACAAAAATAAGGAGACAGAAATCCTACACCACACCAGCACCAGGCCAAATTGTCCATACTAGAGCTACCTACAGACTCCAAAGGACAAGAAAACCAAACACTTAAGAAGGTGATTTGGCCAGAGAAAAGTGAAAGTAGAGGCATTTGTATGGATTTGTGCAGATTTCTATGTAGCACTACAACTCTAAACATAAATGTATGCCAGATTTATGGGATAGGACTGTTAACAAGATTTCCTGATTTCTTCTTGTAACACAACCAGGACGCTGAGCTTATTTCTGGTAGGACAGGCTTGTTGAGGAGGGCAGGGCTGCAAGCGCAGAGAACAGTGAATTGTGCACACGGAAATCCGGGGACCCAGACCCAGAGCTGCCAGCAGGGTGATCTGGGTAACTTTGCTTCTTAGGAGTCCCAGTTTCCTCACCTACACAACATTGGCATGCTTTAGGGGTATTAGAGGCTGACCGTGCGTCCAAGGATGTCCTCCTCCAGTTTTCATGTTGCAGAGAACAGGAGGTCACACACTGCCTGGGCAACACCCAGTGGAGAGCCCCCTGGGAGGCAGGCGTTGCGCGAGGCACCTTGCCTGTGGTGGTGAATGACACCAGCAGACGCCGCTCAGAGGGAACTGTCATTGCAAGACAGGAAGACTGGCGGTGTCCACCGACCATCAACCAAATGCAACCGAAATGTGAAAAGCTCCATGTTAAAGGTCCCCCCATTATTCATCACCCAGAGTGCTCTGATGAGAAGTGCTTCAAACACACAACTGAGAAAGACGCTCACACACCTGCCACCCATCTCGGATCTTCTGGTTAAAGATGCCGTACTCATATCGGATGCCGTACCCGTAGGCTGCAAGCCCCAGCGTGGCCATGGAGTCCAAGAAGCAGGCTACCTCAGCAGGGCACAGACAAAAGACAGAGCCATTATGCTTAGTTAAAATTGCAAGTCTTTCCCCTAAAAAATATGGCATTGATTTTTAAATAGTATCTTTTCTAATTATAATAAAAGTTAGTGAATCTAAAAATGCACAAAGAATAAACTAAATATCAATGATGTCACGACCTAGAAGTAACCTCTGTGTTCACATTGGTAAATGGTCTGAGAACAGATTAAGGAAGCTGACCACGTTAGCTATGTCAAGTAGTGTCAGCCATGTGGCCTTTGCTTTGTTTTTAAAAACTGAGGATTGAAAAAAAAATCATTTGTTTATTTTCATTTTAGTTGAATGGTAGAGAGTGGGAGAGACAGAAGAAGAGAGATCCTCCATCTGCTGGCTCATTCCCCAAATGCCTGCCACAGCCAGGGCTGGGCCAGCATGCGTATGCATCAGCAGGAAGCTGGATTGCAATCAGAGGAGCTGGGACACAGGCACTCCTAAACGGGATGTGGCCATCCCAATGGCGGCTTCACCTCTGTGCCAGACACCCACTCCCACACTGCCCTCTGGAGGGAAGCTGTCTCCAGGGCCCCTGCATGAAAAGGCAGCCCCTCCAGGGCAGGCATCCCATACGGGCCCAGGTTTGATTCCCGGCTGCTCTGCTTCCCATCCAGCTCCCGACTAGTGCGCCCAGGAAGGCAGCAGAGCATGGCCCAAGTAGCTGAGCCCCCGGCACCTACATAGGAGGCCTGGATGGAGCTCCAAGCTCCTGGCTTCATCCTGACCCAGACCCAGCTGTTGTGGCCATTTGGGGTGCAAACCAGCAGATGGAAGACTGATCTCTCTCTCCCTCCAACTCTTCCAAATAAATAAATAATCTTTAGAAAATGAAAAGGCAGCCCCAGGAAACTGAGGCTCACATGTGCGTCCTTCCCTCATGGCTGAACCATGTTCTGCTAGGTTTTCCGTTACTTAATGAGAGGCTGATCCAGGACAGGCACCCTCAGGCTGGGCGGGGATCCATTGTGGCGGGGTACAAACCGAGGGGTGACACTAATCATTGTAATCGCAGGAGTCTGAACGGAGAAATACACAGAGAACAAGGATGTGCACCCTAGGAATTAACATGGAAAAGAGTGGTGAGAGCTGGAGAGAACACAGCAAGGTGACAAGTGCGCGTCACGGTACAGCCCTGAAGCAGATCCACAAGTGGAAGTGGCCAAGGTCTCCAAGCCGTGCTACCTCCTCCAGCACCAGCTCTCCCTGAGCTGTGGTCCTCTGGGTTTGCCCTTGACCTCAGGTGTAGGGGCAACCATTCCAGATTCCCTAAAAAATCCTGGCTGTGCACCACACTGGCCCTGTAGGCCTTCCCGGAGCCCCATGGGATGACTGCTCACGTGGGGATCGGTTACGCCAGAAGGTGGCAAGCGTACCGTAGGCAGTGTTTTTGTGTTCCGTTTTGTTTTATTACTAGTGGCTGTGTTGAAGCACACTGTGACCAGTGTAGTAAGGGTTAAATGATATGGATCAGATGCAAATGGCTTTCCATAACTTGGAAGTGTGTGCAAAATCCATAGATTTCTGAATCAGTTCAGAGAGAAAAAAACATAGAGGCCAGCGCTGTGGCACAATGGGTAAAGTTGCCACTTGCAGCGCTGGCATCCTATATGGGCGCCGGTTCAAGTCCTGGTTGCTCCTTTTCCAATCCAGCTCCCTGCTAATGTGCCTAGGAAAGCAGTAGAAGATGGCCTGAGTCCTTGGAACCCTGCACCAACATGGGAGACCTGGAGACCTGGAGGAAGCTCCTGACTCCTGGCTTAGAACCAGCCCAGCTCTGGCCATTGGTGCCATGTGGGGAGTGAATCAGTGGATGGAAGAGCTCTCTCTCTCTTGTTTCTTCCTCTCTCTCTCTCTCCCCCTCCCTCTCCCTCTTCCTCTCTCTCTAACTCTGCTTTCAAATAATATATAAATATAATTTTAAAAGATTTATTTATTTATTTGAAAGAGTTGCAGAGAGAGAAGGAGAAGAAGAGAGAGAGAGAGAGAGAGAGGTCTTCCATCCACTGGTTCTCTCCCCAGATGGCCACAGTGGCTGGACCTGGGCTGGTTCTAAGCCAGGAGTCAGGACTTTCTCCAGGTCTCCCACGTGGGTGCAGGGGCCCAAGGACTTGGACCATCTTCTGCTGTTTTCCCAGGTGCGTTAGCAGGGAGCTGGATTGGAAGAGGAGTGGCCAGGACTTGAACTGGCGCTGATTCGAAGTGAAGAGCTAGGAGCTTCTTCCAGGTCTCCCATGCGAGTGCAGGGGCCCAGGCACTTGGGCCATCTTCCACTACTTTCTAAGGCCATAGCAGAGAGCAAGATCAGAAGTGGAGCAGCTGGGTCTTGAACTGGTGCCCATATGGGATGCTGGCGCTGCAGGCAGTGACTTTACCCACTATGCCACAGTGATGGCCCCAATAAATATACTTTTTTAAAAAAGAGAAAAAGGCATTTACTTTTCAGGGATTATAATCTGACACATGTATAGTAACAACTTTTCATTATTTAAATTTAATAAGGAATATACTAATATATCTTACTTAAAAATGTAAAATGTTACAGACAAAAAAATTAAAATGTTTACATCCCTTTTAACTGCCACCTCCAATCCTGCACTTCTAGAGAGAGCCACTGCTTGGTATTTAAAATTCTGGACCTTTTCTTCTCCGTGTCTCTATATATGCATACTTTGAGACAAATATTTAACTTTAAAAAAAACACAAATGGTGTCACACTATATACAACTTTATTTTCTCTGAACCTATAGATCTACTCAGGGAAATACATATAGATTCATTTTATTCTCTGAAAATTGGGTTATAGTTAATATTTTGTATCTACAAACTGCATTATAATATTTTTTTCACCACATTTCTTCTGGTACACGTTGTTGAGTATTTCTCTAGGGTAAATATCAAGGTATAGAATTACATGATTACAGGGTTGTATATTTATAAATAAATGGAGCTGGTATTATATTCTTAATGTTTTCCTATTTATTTGTTAAATAATCATTCCCTGGATAAAGCAAAGAACTTAAATTGCATTCACACACACGATATTAATTAATCAAACTATACCAATAATACTAACATATCACTGCCAGCTAGTGAACCAGATAGCAAGCTACCAAGTGCATAAGGCAAGACTTACAACTTAGTTCATGCCACACAAACGTGTGAGTTGGGCAGCTGTGAACACACAAGTGAAGTAGAGGGGCCACTCTGGAAACTACAGCTCACAGGAGGATCTGGTGAACTCTGGGGTCTTAAGCAATGTCTCTTCTGTTCAAGTTCCCTTCCATTACAGACAAAACTGTTTGTAATCGACCAAATCACAACGCAAACTCAACACGAATGCACACACAATCATACCTGGCTCTTCTTCCGGGACCCCTGTCTTGCTCTTCTACGCGTGAACATAAGAGGCATCTGGGAAGGCATCCATTGGCCAGATGACCTAACACACTGATGATGTCACTTACCAGCCAGCCTTCCGAGACCGCCATTGCCAAGTCCAGCGTCTTCTTCAATTTCTTCCAGCTCTTCCATGTCCAAGCCAAGCTGGCAATGAAAGGAAAACAGTAACAGAAGCAGACACGGATGCGGGACATTTGGTTAGCTGGGCTAAGCAGTCTAGTGTTAGCTCCCTGCCAGCTCCTCTGACATCAGATGCCCACTGCACATGCTGACGACTGCTTCTGCTTCTGCTCCTGCTCACGACGGTGCAGCTGCAGAACGGAGAAGTGTGTGGGCCTGGAACTGTCCACCATTGACTATCACCTCCTTGCTGAACAAGCTTGGGGAGGCTACTAAGACTCTGTATGCCTTGCTGCTATTATAAAAAAAATGTGGAGGGTAACAGAACCTACCTCATTTATGACGGTGAATTAAATGTGATTCTACAGACAAAGCATCAGAACTATTCCAGGACAGAGATTCCTTAAGAAATGCTAGCTATTACCATTTAAAAATTAATCTTTATGCTGTTGGGTTAAAACCTTAGACATAGTCCAATATGCAGCTAATGGTACTTGGGCTAAGGGCTTTAAAAAATGACCCACAGGTATGAGGTCAGCCTTTTCAAGATGGACTAAAGTTCACTGTGTCATGATAGCATATTTACCTTGCAGGGTCAGAAGCTGTTAACCCCCAGTTAGCAGTCGTGACCTATGAGACCTGGGGTCTCACAGCCACCAGGGAAACCTCTGTCCTGCAGTCCAAAATCCCCTACTGCACTCTGGGGAGGGTACGACCAGGCTGTGGGAGGCCAAGGAGCATCTGCGAACTTGGAGATGGAAAGGACTGGTTGCCAGCAAGATCGCTCCTTTATGATGTAGGGAACCCCACAGCCAGAATCCACCAGCACAGGTAGGGGTGGGGAGTGGGGAGGTGGGAGGGACCATCCGGCCCACACACCATAGGAGGACTGCAGAATCATTTTGTCTGGCCCTGCCAAGGCAACCACAGGCAGGATGCAAAATTCAATAAAGCTGGAGCAGGCTAATTTTTTTTTTTGACAGGCAGAGTGGGCAGTGAGTGAGAGAGAGAGAGAGAGAGAGAGAGAGACAGAGAGAAAGGTCTTCCTTTGCCGTTGGTTCACCCCCCCAATGGCTGCTGCAGCTGGTGCGCTGCAGCTGGTGCACCGCGCTGATCCGATGGCAGGAGCCAGGTGCTTCTCCTGGTCTCCCATGTGGGTGCAGGGCCCAAGCACTTGGGCCATCCTCCACTGCACTCCCAGGCCACAGTAGAGAGCTGGACTGGAAGAGGGGCAACCGGGACAGAATCCGGCGCCCGACTGGGACTAGAACCCGGTGTGCTGGTGCTGCAGGCAGAGGATTAGCCTACTGAGTTGCGGCGCCGGCCAAAATTTTTAAGTTGATAATTGTATATGGCTCTGCAAAAGATGTTGTAAATATCCAAATGGCCCTGGACAGAAAAAAGAGGTCCCCACCTCTGTCCCAGCACCACAATGGACACCTAGCAGAGTTCTGCAGCCTTGGAGATCACTCCGATTGCACAGTTCACCACGAGGGAGGGAGCGATGGTCAGGTGAATTCAATGACCTGCCCGATGTTGACCAGATGAGAATCCAGCCCAGCCCTGGCTAAAGCAAGGTCTCTTGTGAAATGACTGTGTTCTTACTGAAAGCCATGCAATCTCTATTTATACAAAATGGAGAAGGAATGTACACATTTGAAAACAAGCCTAGGATGTGACTACCTTCGAAGCCCACGCTCCGGCTGCTTGGTTGTACAAGTCTCGATGACTAAATCTTACAAGTTCAAACAGCGGCTTTGCTTCTGTTCACTGCTGAAGAGGCTTTTGGATTTCCTCCCAGGTGACTGGAGTTTACTGGGGTCCCTGTGCAAGCCAACTGCTAGTGCAAACACTGCAGATTTTTAAATTCTAAAAACGCCATCTGCTTTAAGTCATAAACTTTGAGCAAGCAAGCAGACACAGAGCCCTTCCTCCCACCTGGTGATGTGCTATGCCAGGGGAGGTGTCTGATTCTCAGCAGGTATTAGGAGACCCAAGAAAAGGGAAGTGCTTGGGAGCTGCAATGGGTCTTCTTCAGGAAATATGCAACACACACACAGGACGCCAGCCCCTGGGGGCGCCCAGCTGGCCACAGAGCGGACAGTCTTGTGTGAAGGGAAAGACAGTGCAGACAGCTTGTCCTTGCAAAGGCAAATTCTTCCTTGCCACAGCACCTCCAAAAAAAGGTTAAGGACTATTTGCTTCTGCTACGGAGACGCCGGAAGCTCAGAGCAGAAACAGCAGAGTGTATTCCCAGAAACAAACGAGCACTTTAGGCTTTCGATCTCAGGCACCTCCTGTAAGGCGGAGTGCGTTTCCACCTCATGAAGCGACAGAGACGTGTGACAAGGTGATTGTCAACGCTGACCATGTGCACAGACCGCCTTGATACATGAGTAACTGTCAAACCTCGATCATCTCTTAAACACCAGACAGTGGCCCAAAGTGAACCTTGTGATTCTGGTGGCACACCCCAAAGTGCTCGTGGACTTTAAAAGCCTGTTCAGGGGTTGGCGCTGCAGGCAGCTGGTTAAAGCCCTGGCCTGAAGCACCGGCATCCCATATGAGCGCCGGTTCTAGTCCTGGCTGCTCCTCTTCCAATCCAGCTCTCTGCTATGGCCTGGGAAAGCAGTAAAAGATGGCCCAAGTCCTTGGGCCCCTGCACCCATGTGGGAGACCTGGAAGAAGCTCCTGGCTCCTGGCTTCGGTTAGGCGCAGCTCCAGCTGTTGAAGCCATCTGAGGAGTGAACCAGCAGATGGAAGACCTCTCTGTCTCTACCTCTCTCTGTAACTGTCTTTCAAATAAAAATCTTTTTTTAAAAAAAGGCCTGTTCAGATCCTGATTTCTAGGATGGAATCTGTAATTTGTTGGAAACTGCTATCAAAGACTTCAATTATAAGATAAAATTCTCATGAGTCATAATCAGTTCACTAACTTCTCTTTTTGGTCGAATCTTCAACGGCAGGTATCCATACAGTGATGGGTATTTCTAATCGTTTGTCGTAGCCTTGTCTGTAGACGGCAATTTTTCACTTTTCTTCCATGTTCCATGTGTCCAAGGTTCCTAAAGTGAATTGGCAGCTTAAAAGGAGAGGGTGAGAGGACTGTGGGGACAACTACCTGGTAGATGGCCTCATCACAGGCATTCTGCAGGCCGAGGTTGATCATGGTGTTCTGCAATGTTCGGCCCATGTAAAACTCCAGGGAGAGGTAATAAACCCTCTGAAATAAAGGAACGAGAGGTCAGGTTTCCCCTGGGGGCAGCCTCAGCTGGCAGTATCCACATCCAAGGCGGTAGGTGGGCAGTGCGGCGCAGCATGTGGCACTGCTGAGCTGGAGTCCTGGCTCTCTCGCTTCCAAGCCAGGTTCCTGTTAACGCGCCTGGGAGGCAGTGGTGCTGGCCCAAGTGCTTGCATTTCTGCCACTCACATGGGTGACCAGGATGGAGTCCTGTTCTCCTGGCTTCAGCCTGGCCCAGTCCTGGCTGTTACAGGCATCTGGGGAGCGTACCAGCAGACAGAAGCTATCTTTCTCTTTGGCTCTCTCTCTCTCTGTTTCCCTTTCCCTATCACTTGGCCTTACAAACAAACAAACAAATAAGTCTTTAAAAAAAAAAAAAACAACTCTCAAGGTCCTTTCAGGCCACCAATAGGAACCAACCAAGCAAGACAAGCAAGATTACTGTAACACAGAGTGGGAGAAACTCCTACAGATGTCAGCACAGAGTAAAAGCACTATTAGCATCTGGTTTTCAGGAAACCATTTTATATGCTATTTTTGGCAAAAGACTTCAGTATATTTTTAGTCTCAATGAGGAAAAATAAAGCAAACTCACCCAACTAACTGCATTCAATAGCTTGTGGCTTCTCCCCCTTCTATTAGGCTCAGGAAGTCAGACTGCCATAGCTTTTGAATCATTCATAAAATATTTCTAGGTGCTTCTATAAGGGTGAGGGTCAGGTGCAGTGGCTGGGACCACATCACATCCTCCAAGAAACAGGAGGATTCACTCCCTTCTACTCTATGGCTAGAAAATATTGCGCTGCGACTGATGAATAGAAGTAAATTTACAATTAATTTTAGAATTGAAATTATTCTAGACAGGCTACGAGGGGAGATAGTTCCTTCTAAGAAAGCCCACCTACGTGTGTTAGTGGTTGTGCCTGATGAAAGCAGAAACGTCTCTGTTGACTTGGAAACTGTTTGTGTTTGACCTGGTAAAAGCCAGGTACATTTTATCAGCGTTAAAATCGAGAGGAGCAAAGATCAGACTTGCCTAAAACTTTTTTATCTGGATACAAGCAGAGTTGACTCACAAGATCAGTGAGTAACTTCACCCCCTTTGACAATATCTCCTCTCTGTATCTGTGCCCCTTTTTCTTCTCTGCCACACACAAAACAACCGGAGTCCGCAGGTGCACCGACATCAAACCTTCTCAAATTTTAGGGACTCTCTCATTTCCGTAAGAACCTAAGACAAAGAGATTTGGCCAACCTGAAAACGTCAAAAGTGTATGCTTTTTGTAGTATTTGCCATATTGGTTACATACATAAAGGATACTTTATAATGTTTGTGGAAAAAAAGAGAATAAAAAATAAGCTTATTTTGGTGCAAAAATGTTTGACATTTATGCACCTTTTTTTTTTTTTTTTTGCATTTTTCTTGAACTTCTGCAAGACCCCTCAGAGACGGACAACATGGCAGTATTTGAAAGTGTCAGTTTAGGAATGCTGTTCTTCCCCACCGTCATCTGATGGAAGAACTGCATTCCGTCTTCACAGGGAGACAGTCACCAGTCACGCACAGTGCGGCATGCAACCCTGCTTTCCAAGGCAGCCCGTTTCCTGCAAGCTGCCTCCCTGTGCTCCCTTCTGCGGTTAGGGCCTCCCCAGCCAAGCAGATGC
Organism: Oryctolagus cuniculus; assembly: GCF_051225735.1. Taxonomy (NCBI): domain Eukaryota; kingdom Metazoa; phylum Chordata; class Mammalia; order Lagomorpha; family Leporidae; genus Oryctolagus; species Oryctolagus cuniculus. The sequence goes on along the minus strand of NC_142878.1, from coordinate 25,269,729 downwards.
CTTTGTGAGACTGGGAAAAGCCAGCTTTCCTGGCGCAGACAGAAGGCAAACGGGGGCAGGGCTCCACAGACACCACAGCTGGGGCTCAGGTACACGAAGACACTGCCATCGCAGGAAACAGTATCTCCGCCACAAGCACCCGCTTGCGTAACGGCACAGTTTTCTCATCCTTCCTTGTTTCTACTTCCACTGGCTCTAGAATACAAGCATGATGTTTTGCCTTTTTAATGAACTACGGAGAGGTTATTTATAACTATAACATCTGTCTAACACCTGACATTGTGAGGGCATCATCCGGGAATAATGGCTGAATCTGTATTCCATGTCTTTGCTTCTCTTTTAGTGATTTCAAATTAGCATGGACTTCAGACATTTTAAGACAAAAAGTAAATGAGAGAGCACCTCCTTAAGTGATACTCTTTATGAGTACAGGGGCTTAAGGTGACTTTCTATTTTCTCATAAATATATTTTGGGGGAGGAAGAACTCATACTTGGGAACACACGACACCTTGAGAGAGGCCGGCGCCCCGGCTCACTAGGCTAATCCTCCGCCTTGCGGCGCCGGCACACCGGGTTCTAGTCCCGGTCAGGGTGCCGGATTCTGTCCCGGTTGCCCCTCTTCCAGGCCAGCTCTCTGCTGTGGCCCAGGAGTGCAGTGGAGGATGGCCCAAGTGCTTGGGCCCTGCACCCCATGGGAGACCAGGATAAGTACCTGGCTCCTGCCATCGGATCAGCGCGGTACGCCGGCCGCAGCACGCTGGCCACGGCGGCCATTGGAGGGTGAACCAACGGCAAAGGAAGACCTTTCTCTCTGTCTCTCTCTCTCACTGTCCACTCTGCCTGTCAAAAAAAAAAAAAAAAAAAAAAAAAGACCCTGAGACATAGAACTCTCAGTTAATGACCTCCAAAAGTTTATTGTGATGCCTAGTACTAAAGTATTTGAGCGTCTCCACTATGCCTTATAAATTACATACATGTGTTATTATGACAGATATTTTATGTTTATTATGCAAAATGTTAACTTTTTCAAAAGGCTTGTAGAGAAAAACTGAGGCAGAAACAATAACTAACGATTCTAAATTATGCCTTATTTTACTCCCAGTATTAATCAGAGGACCTGGGAGGATCTGGGGAGGTGTATGCAAGAGGTGGCAAGAATAAAACTGAGATGGGCAGGACAGGGGCCACTTGCAGGGAGCCATACGGTGGGAGGGGGCACTCACTGCAAGTGAGGGGTACAGTGCAGACAGCCCAGACGTGGGGACTGGTTCTGCAGGGGAGCACGGAGGCGCAGGGGGTGATGGGAAGGGAGGGTCTCCTGGATAGGAAGGTTTATGCCCACAGAAGGAAAGACTACGAGGCACAGCTGGGCACAGGGCGAGGATCCCTGTAGGAAGCTTAAGTGCACTCCAATGCACAGAATGAGATTACCAACTCACATGCCCTCTGGGGCCAGCAAAAACCAGAAATGCGTCATGGAGGTTACAGAAAGGAAGCTTCCTGGGCTGAGGACTGGAGTGTGGTAAGCCCTGCCTGAAGGCATGGAAAATGAAATGGCAGAGAGGTGTCTGGCTCGCTGAATACAATGTGTCTGCTGGTCACAGCTGGCTCCTGCTGCAGGCTCTACCTGGGAGCTAGGTAACCACTTAGCATCGCTGCAGGGGGCCAGGCTGGCAGGAAGTGAGGATGGAGGGCAGTGGGGATTTGAAGGCAAACTTCAGAAACCCACAGGAATATGGCAATCCACTGAATGGGGCACACAGAAGGAAGTCAAACTGAGAACCGTTTTGCGTCTGAGTGACTGTCATGAAAGTTAGGCACACAGAAGACAAGGCGAAAGGGGAAGAACAATGACTTGAGGTTTTAACAATGTTTGTTTCTTTATTTGAAGGCTGAAAGGGAGGAGAGAGAGAGAGAGAGAGGACACTATCTCTTCCATCTGCCGGTTCACTACCCTAATGCCTGCAACAGCCAAGGCTGGGCCAGACTGAAGCCAGCAGCCAGGAACTACACGTGGGCCTCCTACAGGGGTGGCAGGACAGCAAATACCAGGACCACCATTTGTTGCCTCCTGGGGTGCACATTAGCAGGACGCTGGATGGGAAAGAGAGGCGGGACTTGATCCCCCACAATCTGCTGTGCCACAGTGCCCCTCCCCTACTTGAGTTCTTCACGTGTTGAGGAAACATCAGAAGACTTAGGTGTGTTCCCTGAGCACTTGGCCATGCAGGAATGGAGTGTGAAAAAGAGCTCCGGCTGGAAGTGCACCATGGGGACCATGTACACAGTTCCCAGACACTGGGGGTCGGGTGGGCTGGGAGGGAGGCATGGACGCATGGGCTGGCTGTACCATGCTTTCTGAGGGCAGGAAGCACCAGGACAGAGTCTATCTTTCCTCCTTCCACTCGGCCTCCCACCTGCCCGGTCCAGGTTTCTCAAGCTCGCCACAGGTGGACGTGGGCCCCGCGTCGCCCTTCCCCGCCAGCCCTCGTCTCCATCCCCGGGCTCCCTAGACGGCCCAGGAACCCCCCTGTACTCCCCCAGGAGTCCGCTCAGGGCTTCGGAACAGGGTCGGGCAGGGCCCACGCCCCCTCTCCGCCCCACACTTAGGCAGCCCTCAGGAGAAGCCTGGGTGTCGCCTGCTCCCCCAGCTGCGATCGGGGGTGCTCGCGGAGCGCGGGGCGGCCCTACCTTGGGGCACTTGTCGTAGTAGTGCTGCTGCGTGCGGATCCAGCGGCCCACCAGGTGGTCTCGCACGGTGTGGGCCAGCGCGAAGAAGTAATCGCGGGGCGTGGCCACGTTGCGGTCCTTGACCAGCGTGAAATGCAGGTGCCGGTTGAAGCCCTTCTTGAGCTCGGCCACGTTCTCCACGCCCACGATGCCGCGGATGCTGATCTGCCGCCGCCTCTCCTGGTCGCTCAGCGGCTTGGCCATGGCTGCGGCCCGGGCAGACGCGACGGCGCGGGACGGGAACCGGCCAGCCGCGCTCGCGGCCGCTTTAGAGGCGCACCCAGGGCTCGGACCCGCCTCCCCGGCACCGCCCCCGTCTCCGCCCCGGGCCGGGCGCGGGATCTGCGGGCTCCGGGAGGGCGGCTTCGGGCCCGCCTGCTCCCTGCGCTGGGTGTGCGGAGGCCCGCGTGGGACAGCGAGGGGCGCAGACGCGGGCCCCCTGAAGGCTGCGTGCGGTGCAGCGGCCGCGGCCGCCTCCCGCCCGCCCCCGAGGGTCAGCGCGCACCGACTGGGGCTGCCCCACCCCCTGGCCTGGCCTTGGCGTCGCCCCTTCTTGGAGCCTTGGACGCCAACGTGTCGTCCGCTCCCCCCCCCCCCCCCCCCGCCAGGACTGTTTGGGTTTCTGGATCCCTGGCCGCAAGCCCGCCGGGTCCAAAGCGCCGTGCGGCTGCTCCGCAGGGCTGGGATCCTGGCCACCAGGGAGGCGCGAGCTGGGGATTTTACCCCAGGCCCTAGGTGTGAATGAAGTTTTAACCAAAGGCGGTGCGGGGAGGAAGTAGAGGTCTCTGTGTGTGCCAAGCGAAGGCGGTACTCCTGTGCCGGCTGCCTGTTTGGTCCCCAGGGCCACTGACCCCTGCGCCTGCACCTCCCGCTTCCGTGGGGTCTGTGTGTATGTGCACCTGGGCCTGTTAGTGTGTGTGTGTGTGTGTGTGTATACTCCTTGACCTGTTAGTGTGTGTGTGTGTGTGTGTGTGTGTACTCCTTGGCCTGTTAGGGTGTGTGTGTGTGTGTACTCCTTGGCCTGTTACAGCATATGTGTGTGTGTGCAACTGGGCCTGTTGTGTGTGTGTACTCCTTGGCCTGCTAGGGTGTGTGTGTGTGTATACCTTGGCAAAGGCAAACACACTGCCTGCTAGATTGTCAGAGGTTTTTAAAGCAAAGCTGGATATTTTGAGTTGATGCCTAGGTAGGGGGCGGGATTATTCGATCCAGACCAAATGAAAACGTTCGAATCGCCCAGGGCTGGCACGATTTCCAGATCCTTGTCCTGCCAGCCGGGTGGCGCCTGAGGCAATACCTGCACTACCCAGTGACCTGCGCTGGCTCGCATCTACAGCAGAGTGAAGCTGAGGGCTTGATGGGAGGGGAGCAGAAGTGCCCTACATTAGGAGGCGGAGTGGAGCCCCATCCAATGATGTCATTTCAACCATCAGTGAGGCCTGTGAGGGGAAAAGCCCGGGTGGGCAGAAAGAGAAGGTCCTTTGACAGCTTGCATAATAAAATGTGTGTTTCTTCATCTGCTTTGGACCCCCCCCCCCCCAGGATGGAGTCCTTCACGCCTCGGTGTGAAATAGTTGGATCCGCTCTACCAGCTGCATGGGACACAGGGTGGAGAGGGGGACAGGACGGGAGGGTGAGAGGCTCAGAGGAGCTTAGTCCCAAGGAGACTCTGAGCAGCAGAAGGCAGGAGGAAGCCAGGCCGCTTGGATGGCTGGGGAATTAGGGCGGACACAGAACAAGGGAGACACTGAGTGCCAAGAATTAGTGCTGCTTAGGACGTTTCAGACAGGGGGATCCTGGGGGCCTGCTGACGAGGGTGGAGGACGCTCTTGTCGGAAACCCAGGGTGCTGAGCTAATGCCTGTGCTGGTGTCTTGGTCCGGGACCCAGGCAGACAGCTTGCACTTCTGAGCTGGACATCTCTGTAATGGGAAATACAGAACCAGAGAATGGGGGCCAGGCCCTTGAACCCCACGTGAAGAGGAACCCAATCTTCCGGGGTGGTTTAGGGGTTCTCCACACTCAGTCTTAAAGGACAACCTAGCTCTTGGCCAGTTACTCCCTTCTTACTTCTCTTTCAGTCTTTCAGAAAAGTCTTCAGTATGACTGTGAATTAGTTCCTCTATATTCTTCAACAGAACCTGGGCCCGGTGTTAGCATCCAACGGGAATTTACAACATTGTGTCCTCTTCTGTGAGCGATACTTTCCCGGTTTATGTCCTGATGGAGTCTCTGCTTTTAAAATGTGAGTATTTGGCGCCGTGATTAAGGTGCTGCTTAGAATCCCTGCGCCCCATGTTGGCGAGGCCGGGTCTGAGTGCCAGCTCTGCTCCTGATTCCAGCCTCCTGTTAGTGTCACCCTGCTCAGCAGCAGGTGAAGGCTAAAGTGCTTGGACTCCTGCCACCCCTAGGGGGAACTCAGATGGGGTTTCCAGCTCTTGGCTTCAGCCTGGCCCAGTCCTGGTTGTTGCAGGCATTTTGGGGAGTGAACCAGTGGCTGGGAGAACTGTCTCTCTCTACGTTTCAGATAAAAATAATGAAAATTTAAATTTGGGGTAAAGTGCATTTGTTTAAAGAAAAGCCATAGTGTGGGTGGTCCATGGGTGTGGCAAAGAACTGTAGCACAGCTTGCAACTGAAGCTGTAGAAACAAGGAATGGGATGGTCTCGCTGGTTCCTTCGTGGTCAGAGAGGTGCTAATTCTGTGCCGGTCTGGGACACTGAGCTTTTGAGATGTTAACACTACTTTTTTCTGGGCCAGTGCTGTGGCATAGTGGGTAAAGTGGCTGCCTGCAGTGCTGGCATCCCATATAGGCAATGGTTAGAGTCCTGGCTGCTCCAATTCTGTTCCAGCTTCCTGCTAATGCGCCTTGGAAAGCAGTAGAAGATGGCCCAAGTCCTTGGGCCCCTGTACCCACATGGGAGACCCAGAAGAAGCTCCTGGCTCTTGGCTTTGGGCTGACCCAGCTCTGGCTGTTGCAGCCATTTGGGGAGTGAACCAGTGAATGGAGGATCTTTCTATCTGCCCCCCCCCTCCATAACTCTGCCTTTCAAATAATAAATAAATAAATATTTAAAAATACTGACTTTTCTTTAGTGTCTTCCTAAGTAGAAATGCCAGATACTTTGGGGCCTGGAGAAAGCACCAGATTTCAGTTGTTCCCATGTTCACATTGGCATTGCCAGTGACGACCTGTGTTGTTGCAGTTGATTTCTCCACAATGTTGCAGTGGATTCATTTCTGAGAGGAGGAGCGTGGTGGAGGCAAGAGGCGTGGAGTCACCACAAAGACCCCGGGAGTTGGGTGAAAGTGGGCTTGAGGCAAGCAGCCCGCAGACTCGTTTATTTCAGTTAGTACAACAGCTTATATAGTCAAGACCAGCCAATCCGGTCAAGGGGCAGTCTATGCCCCAACCAATCACAGCCTGTTGCCAGGCAGTTTCCAAAGCCATCCAATCACAGCCTGTTGCCAGGCAGGCTCTTGTTGCCAGGCAGTTTCTGAAACCATCCAATCACGGCCTGCAGTCAGTCATGCTCTGTTGTCATATTGTTTCCTCTTGTCATGTGGTTTCTGAAGCCATCCAATCACTGCCTGTTGCCAGGCAGTTTCTGTTGTCAGCGGCCATCTTGGCATGACCTTTTCACCTCAGTGGCCATCTTGGCATGAACTTTTCACGTCATTAATGTGGTAATTAATGAGGTGAAAAGGTCATATCAAGATGGCCACTGACAACAGAAACTGCCTGGCAACAGGCTGTGATTGGATGGCTTTGGAAACTGCCTGGCAACAGGCTGTGATTGGTTGGGGCATAGACCGCCCCTTGACCGGATTGGCTGGTCTTGACTATATAAGCTGTTGTACTACTGAAACAAACGAGTCTGCGGGCTGCTTGCCTCAAGCCCACTTTCACCCAACTCCCGGGGTCTGTGTGGTGACTCTGCGCCTCTTGCCCCTACCACGCTCCTCCTCTCAGAAATGAATCCACTGCAACATTGTGGAGAAATCAACTGCAACACTGTGTGATCCTGGCTTCTCCTCCGCTGCTCCTTGTGGTTACTGTAAGAAGCCAGCATTTGTGAGTAGCTGGACAAACTGTCCAGGCCTCACTGGACATAAGAACTGGCCCATGTTGGGAAACCATGGGCATGCATGGGAGACAACCATGAGCATGCATGTAAGTTTGGGTCTTCAAGAACCTAAGGCAGGATTCAACAGGCAAAGGATTGGACAGGGAGAGGGAGCCAGGTGAGCCTGGGACAGCCCCGCACTGTGATACAAGGCTGAGCCAGAGAGAGGCCACCTCCCAGGCTGTGTTCTAGTCCCAGGCCACTGGTCCTGGAGGGAGTCCGCTCCCAGAGGTACGTGAGGGCTCTGATAAATCCCTTTAGGGAGCAAAGCCATCTGCTCCCTGGCTCACTTTCGCTCCCTGCAGCTGGTGGTCTGCCTGTTCCATTCTGGTGACCACCAAGAGAAGGTGTTCAAGTGTTCAATGAAGACAGGTGAGTAGCCACTGCGTCTCACAGAAGGGCGTGTTGCTGTGGCCTGCCACTTTCGGATCCACCAAAACCACAATCAGCATTAGCCAAGGGCGCCGGCTGGGCTCTTCCTGTGGGTTTCCTCAGTTTGTCCTCTCACCAGCCCTGCGAGGCAAGTGGTATTTTTCTTCCCATTTTACAGACAAGGAAACTGAGGCTTGGGGAAGTGAAGGAGCTCACTCAAGATCACTTCCCAAGGAAGTTGTGGCGAAGGTTTTCAAATGCTTGAACGTGCTTTTCTTTGCCTTGAAATAGGATTTGGGATCTGTACTGTAATGTAAATTTTGACGGTATCTCAGCAAGGCTACTTAGTGGGTGTGGCCTTTTGAGCTACTTCTCATCTCTTCTGAACTCAGCGAAATGCCATAGTTCTACAGTGGCCCCGTAAACAGGTCCCTTGTACCCTGGATTGGATGGCACGAAGGAGCTTAGTGCCCAGGGAGTGAATTTCAGGTACACATCTCTGGATGCACCTGTCCACCCAGGTTGCTCCCTGGAGCCTGCTGTTCCAAGTGTTTAGAACGATGGCCTAGAGCCTGGGTTCATTATCCTACGGGGTGCCCCTGGCATCCACAGACAGTGCAGCTGACCTCCCTGCTGTCTCTGAAGTCAGCCGTGGCCCTGGCTTGTTACCTGGGCATGTCTGGCTTGTCCTGGAGTAGGCGGGTGTCCCTCCCACCTCCCGGCCCTGTCACATTCGGTCTGCTCGTGACTGCAGCAGGGAGGCGTGTTAGCCGTGGTCTAGCAGGAGTTTCTGAGAAGCCAGCTGCAGGTCTCCCTCTGTCCCTCAGATCCTCGTGTCTACACGGAAAATGTTGACAGTGGGTGAGCGCTCAGAGCTTCGAGTCCAACTTCTGCAAACTAAGGGTAATCTCCATCTTTCTCTCTCTAAAGTGACTAAGCTCTAGGAAGATGCCCGTGTGGAAGTGTGAGGAAGTATCAGAAGCCTTAATAAGATGGAAACTTCAGGGCTGGCGTTGTGGCACAGCGGCCTGTGATGCCAGTGTCCTCCCATGTGGGTGCCAGTTCGAGTCCCGGCTCCACCTCCGATCCATCTGCCTGCTAACGGGCCTGGGAAATCAGTAGAAGATGGCCCAAGTGCTTGGGCCCCTGCACCCATGTGGGAGACCCAGAAAGAAGCTCCTGACTCATGGCTCCTGGCTTTGGATTGGCCCAGCTCTGGCCATTGTGGCCACTGTGGGGGTGAACCAGTGGATGGAGGATCTTCTCCCCTACCCGTGTGGCTCTACTTTTCAAATAAATAAATAAATCTTAAAAAAAATCCATGAGCTATTAACCTAAGTCTTTGGGGACTAAACCTTTAATACAGGGCCTTTGGGGGCCACTCAAACTACTATTGAAACCATAGTAGCACTTGGACACACACAGGAGAATACTTAAAAAAGTTTATGGAAAATGGAAATGGAAGAATGTATATATTTAATTTACTGCCCATCTGAGCTTATACACTATTCATATTTGTTACTGCCTGCTATTATTACTCATGCAATAAGACCGAGGTATCAGAAAGGGCTTTCAACCTTGTACAGGAATGAGTGCGATGAATTTGGGGAAATTTTGCAAGGAGCTATGAGCAGCTCTTGACTGAGGAAGTGAGAAGTGTACTAAGATAGGATTTCATCAGATGATCATGATGCAACCTGCAAAAGGGTCAGCCTCCTTGCTACCTTGTCTGAAGGCCTTTGTCAAAGCAAACTCTCCATAAGCACACACAAGACCTGCCCTTTGTACGTGATCGATTCACGGCAGGCACTCGGCATACAGAACATATAGGCCCCCCTACAAATATTACTGGCTTTGGAATTTTGTTCCCTTGATGGGGTAAACCTAAGGCATCACATCCCCAGGTTCTCAAATGCCAGATACTTTAACTTCTCAGAGTTGTTCAATTGTCCTCAAAGTTTGAACCATGAAGTACTCAGAGACTGAAGGGTGACGTTTGGTAGCTTGAAACATACACAAATGTGGAGGGAAAATTGCTTCTTTTTCATTTAACATTTTCAAGAATGGAGCCTGGGAATTGGGATAATGTATGAAAAGCTGATTTCTTATGCAAATGATGAGCTTCTATTGGTATTTCTTATGGTCTTAGATTATAGTTTATTGAGCATAGTTTTATATGATGTAATCTTGCTCTGATTTTCAAATTCAATGTTGCTGATATATCAGGAAAACATTTGTTAAATACCCAATGTGAGTCCAGTATTGTGCAGGGCAGTTGGGAAACATCAGTGAAGCAAATCAGCTGAAGGGTGGGGAGGGCCTTTGGTCTCCTAGCAACCCTCCCTCTCTTCCTGCTTCCTTCTCCTTGTACACTCAGGTATGAGGGAACTTCAGAAAGTTCACGCAGAAGAGAAACACAAGCTAAGTTTACTTTGGTGCAAACATTTTTGAATTCCATGCATTTGAGAGAGTCTTTAAAAAGTTCACAGAACACATATTATGAAAAAAAGTTATGCATGGATTTCAGATTCTTTTTGCATGACAACCAACTTATCTGTGGCCAGTGTCCTGGCCTAGTGGGTTAAGCCACTGCTTGCCATGCCAGCATCCCATCCGGGAGCACCAGTTTGAGTCTTGGTTGCTCTACTTCCAATAAAGCTTCCTGCTAATATGCCTGAACGCAAGAAATGATGGCTCAAGTGTCTGGACCCCTGCCACCTATGTGGGACACCTGGATGGAATTGTAGGCTCCTGGTTTTGGCCTGGTCCAATCCAGGCCATTGTGGCCATTTAGAGGGTAAATCAGTAGATGGAAGATCTCTCTCTCTCCCTCTCTCTCTCTCTCTCTCTCTCTCATCTCTGTCTCTGTCTCTCCTTCTCTCTCTGTCACTTTGCCTTTCAAATAAAAATCTTAAAAACCTTGCTAACTAATTTATGTTCATTAAATTAAAAAAAAACCTTGCTAACTTATCTTTAAAATTCCATTTTCCATGAACGTTTTGAAGCACTTTACAAGTCCATATACTTACGCGGGAGTCATTTTGTAGCCTGACTTGGGTTTCACAGCCCTGACTACAGGACTGCTCTATCTATGGTCATGATCCAAGTGGGAGGAGGATCTGAATTTCTAGTGAATTCAAAACATCAACAAAACCATCCTTAACGAGCATCCACTGTATACAAGGCTCTGTGCTCACACCAATGGTACAAGAAGGCAGCCCATGGGCTCTGCCTACCAAGGACTTCTCAGCCAGGCTGAGGCACCAGCTCACATGAAAACACAAGGCAGACAATCAGACCCTGTGAAAGGCAAAACCCAGCAGCCCAGACCCAAAGCTAGAGCTCAAAGAGAACAGACGTTTCTCCGGGGCCCCGGAAGTTCTGTTCTGTTCTCCACCCTCACGACCGAGAATTCCTCAGTCCTTGTATCCAAATACACTTCAAGGAGAGGATGAAAAGACCACGTTTCACCCCACTGGGATTTTTCATGAAACATGGTTTCATTCATTGAGGAAGATTCAGTGTGTGAGCTGCAGGGACACACTTTCACCAGCAGGGGGCGCACTTTATATTTGAACGTGACTTCACTGGCCAGCGACTGAGCTGAGCAGGATGTGACCACAATTTTCATCAGGGCCTTTTCTCTTTGTTCCAGATCTTTATGCTCCAAAACACCCTGAAAAAAAAAAAAAGGCCCATACTCCGAAGAAGGTAAATAAAAATTGAGTATTTTCATCACTCTAGCCAGAGCCTAAAGTAGATGGCGCGTCCTCACTTTCAAAATCTTAGATGGAAATCTATTGAAATGGAATGAAATAATTTATTCTGATACGGAGCACAGGAAAATATTTTTAAATTAAAAAAGTTAAAAGCATGGGATTTCAACGCCTTCATGCCAGATTTAGGAAACGCTCAAAACCGGATGCACTATTTGGGTTCCCCAGGGACCACTGGGGTTCCCAGGGCTGGAGAAGCAGAGACCTAGGCTGGGACCCAGCACAGGGCTTCCCGGCTGCCTGGGCACCTCTGCAGCTGCTGAGACAGGCCCGAGTGAAGTCACCTTGTTCAGGGCAGAGGGAGCACCTGTGGAACACGGCAGGTTGCATCCGTGTTGGATTCAGACATGACAGCTGGGGTGAGTGGCTGTGACCGGCCAAGTGACTTCCTGGTGAGCACACACCCCGCGGGCAGATGGAACCTGGTGATTGGTTGCACCCAGGAAGGCGTCTCCAACTGTCAGAGGGGAGTGGACCTCTGATTGGGGCATCCTGGCAGGTTCTTGATTCTGTTCCCTGGCCCAACTGCCAAGAAGCTTGTGTCCCTTGGGGACATGGAGGGCCATCGGGAAGCACTGGAAGAAGTTTCTCTCTGAGCTTTGTAAGATGCAGCCAGACCTGAAAGGCGCTGTTGTACTTTGCAGCAGGTGCAGGGGAACCATTCTCCCTGTGTCCCCTGCACGGCTCTGAGGAAGACCTGGATGAACCCTGGCACTCAGCAGTCACGGCACGACTAGCAGGACTGGGAGCACGTGGAGCCTCCGTTTGGGGACTCCCAGAAATCTAGGCCATGGAATGCCCAGGTGGGAGGTTTGGAAAGGCAAGAAAGCGCAAGAACTGGCGACCATGTGTGTGGGAGCCAAAGAAATGTCCTCTGACTCAGCCGCATGAGTGGAGAAAAAGGCAGGCAAAAAGCATGCATGTCACACGTCACGCAAGTTATACACGGTGATCTATGCCATATGTCATACACATATGGTTCTCGGAGTTGTCAAACATGTCCTAGAGAACTGTAATAATTCTTCTCTCATCCAAAAGTTCCATCTGGGGGAGGGGGCATCATACAAAAGTTCATGGAGAATGGAATTAAGGTCAGTTTGAGGGGCAGGCGTCTGGCCCAGCAGTTAAAACGCTGGTTAGGAATCCTGCGTTCCACGCTGAGGACCAGGTTCCATGCCAGGCTCTGACCCCGCCGTCCTGCTCAGGCAGACCTGGGAAACAGCAGGGATGGCTCAGGCAGCCGGGTCCTGGCCACCCACACGGGAGGCCCACATGAATTCTCAGCTCCTGGCTTGTCTGGCCCAGTCCTGGCCATTGCCCATTTGGGGAGTGAATCAGCGGATGAGAGATTGCTCTCTGTTTCTCTTTGTCTTGAATAAATTTTAAAAATTAAAATTACAAAAAGATGAATTTATCTTAGTGCAAAAGAAAAAAAAATCTTTAAAATCTAATTGTACCAGAGGTCTTCAAAAACTTTATGAAAAACGGATATTATGAAAAACTATGTATGGACTACAAAACCTTTGTGCACCAAAATAAGCTTACCTTTTCATTCCTTTTCCAGATAACTTTCTGAAGTACCTTCTTGTTTTTATAGCAGTAAAATGCATAGAGAGGTGCGTAAATCTTATTTTTTTATTATTTGAAAGGGGAGGAGAGAGAGAGAGAGAGGAAGAAAGAAAGAAAGGAAGAAAGAGAAAGAGAGAGAGAGAGAGAATGGTTTTCCATCTGCAGTTTGTTATATCTTAATGTTAGCCGTCGCAAAGCACACTGGACACCGGAGTAAGGGAAAGGGTTTATTGGGGAACACCCTACAGACCGGAGTGAAGGGGCGGCAAAGGAAAAAGAGAGAAAGAGAGTATAAGAGAGAAACAGAGAGGAGAGGAGCTAGCAAGGAGAGAAGATAGAGCAGAGAGGAGGAGAGAGGAGAGCAGAGCCAAGAGACCAGAGGAGGAGGCTAGAGAGAGGAACCGGGAGAGAGCAGGAGAGAAGGGCCAAGAGAGCACGTGTTCTGGAACAGGCCCTTTTAAAACTTTGCCTGAGGGCGGGCAGGGAAGCAGGAGCAGCAAATCCCATTAGGATGGGGGTGGAGCCTGGCTCAGGTAGCTGGGCCATGCGGCCACCTGGCTATAACTGCGCCAGTTTCCTAACACTGTTTCATTCCACAAATGGCCACAAAGGCCAGGGCTGGTCCAGGTTGAAACCAGGAGCCTGGAACTCCAATCAGGTTTGCCACATGGATGGCAAGAGCCCAAGTACTTGGGCCATCTTCTGCTGCCTTCCCAGGTGCATTAGCAGGGAGCCTAGTGGGAAGTGGAGTGGCAGAGACTTGAGTCAGCTCTTGGATACTGGATGCCAGTGCTGCAAGCAGTGGCTTAACCTGCTGCACCACAACACTGGTTCCAGGTGTGTAAGTCTTAAGTTTGTGTGCTGTGCTAAGCAATTGTTTGCAAATGAGTCACTCACATACCTCCAGCTGGACTGAGCTCCAGCCCAGAATGAGAAGCTCAGAGGCCCCTCCAGGCCGCCTTCCCAGTCGCTCTCCCTCCTAAGGGCAACCTGCGCTCTGATTGCCGATGCCGCAAAGACTTTGGCCCGTTTACCACTTAGGGAAGTCCTGCGTTAGGTCTCTGCGTCTGACTTCATTTACTTGGCATTAGGTCTGTGTCTGTGAGTTTCATTTCTGAGCTGGTCAAACTTCACCTGCTTTCATCATTATGCAGTATTCCCTTATACGAACATAGCACACTTTTTTTTTTAATATTATTTATTTTTATTTGAAATTCAGTTACACAGAGAGAGGAGAGGCAGAGAGAGACAGAGAGAAAGAGAAAATGAGAGAGAGAGAGAGAGAGAGGTCTTCCATCTGATGGTTCACTCCCAAATTGGCTGGAGAGAGAGAGAAAGAGAGAGAGAGAGAGAGGGAGAGAGGTCTTCCATCTGATGGTTCCCTCCCAAACTGGCCACAATGGCTGGAGCTACGCCGACCTGAAGCCAGGAGCCAGGAGCTTCTTCCGAGTCTCCCACATGGGTGCAGGAGCCCAAGGACTTGAGCCATCTTCTACTGCCTTCCCATGCCACAGCAGAGAGCTGGATCGGAAGTGGAGCAGCTGGGTCTCGAACCAGCGCCCATATGGGATGCCGGCGCTTCAGGCTGGGGCTTTAACCCACTGTGCCACAGTGCTGGCCCCCATAGCACACTTTTTAGTACCCATTTTACTGTGAATGGAATTTGAGTTGCATCCAGTTTGGGGTTATTAAGAACAAAGCCTCCATGAACATCTTTAAAAATGTTTCTCCTACTCACATGCTCCTATTTCTGTTGGGAGTGTAATTGCTAGGCCTGATATACCTACATTTTAACAGACATTTTTCTTCCTGTATGTGGAACATGTGGTTGGGAGTTGTGGTTCAAGTGTGTTCCTCTGCTAGAAGACTGGCTGGCTCCTGGCATGGTGGAGCTGAGGCAGTGGGGTTTTTAAGTGGCAGGACCAAGTGCAAGGCAGTTAGGTCACCTTCAGAAGGGACTAATGTAGTTCTTGTGGGACCTCAGTCAGTTCCTGTGAGTTGTTATGAGAAAGACAATGCTGGGCCAGTGCTATAGCATAGTGAGCTAAACTTCTGCCTGTGGTGTCGGCATCCCATGTGGATGCTGGTTCAAGTCCCAGCTGCTCCTCAACTGATCCAGCTCTCTGTTTATAGCCTGGGAAAGCAGGGAAGGATGGCCCAAGTGCTTGGGCCCCTGCACCCATGTGGGAGACCTGGAAGAAGCTCCTGGCTCCTGGCCTCTGTCTGGCCCAGCTCTGGCCATTGTGGCCATTAAATAAATCTTAAAAAAAAAAAAAGAGGGCAAGCTTGGTCTCCAAATCCTGCTCGCTTCGTATTTTACCACCTGACTACTCTCACTCTCTCGCTTGTGCTCTCCCCACTATCTTGTTTTTTCTTAATAAAAAGCTTTTATTTAATAAATATAAATTTTATAAGTATAACTTTTGGATTATGATGGTTCTTCTCCCCATACCTGCCCTCCTACCTCCAAACTATCCCACCTCCTACTCCCTCTCCCATCCCATTCTTCATTAAGATTCCTTTTTAATTATCTTTATATACAGAAGATCAACTCTATTCTAAGTAAAGATTATAACAGCTTGCACCCACACAGACACACAAAGTATGAAGTACTGTTTGAAGACTAATTTTACCATTAATTTTTATAGTACACACATTAAAGAGTAAGGTCCTACATGGGGAGTAAGTGCACAGTGACTCCTGTTGTTGATTTAACAATTGACACACTTATTTATGAAATCAGTGATCACCCGAGGCTCTTGTCATGAGCTGCCAAGACTATGGAAGCCTCTTTAGTCCACAAACTATGAAATTATTTAGACAAGGCCATAGTCAAAGTGGAAGTTCTCTCCTCCCTTCAGAGAAAGGGACCTCCTTCTTTGATGACCCCGGCTTTCCACCGGGATCTCACTCACAGGATCTTTCACATAGGTTAGTTTTTGCCACAGTGTCTTGGTTTTCCATGCCTGAAATGCTCTCATGGGCTTTTTAGCCAGGTCCAAATGCCTTGAGGGCTGATTCTGAGGCCAGGGTGCTGTTTAGGGCATTTGTCATTCTATGAGTTTGCTGTGTGTCCTGCTTCCCATGTTGGATCGTTCTTTCTTTTTTAATTCTATCAGTTATTATTAGCAGACACTTGGTCTTATTTATGTGATCCCTTTGCACTTAATCCTGTCTTTATGATCAGTTATGAACTTAAACTGGTCATTTTAACTAGTAAGATGGCATTAGTACCTGCCAACTTGATGGGATTTGGAGTCCCATGGCACATTTCTAGCTCTACCATTCGGGGTAAGTCTGAGGGAGCATGTGCCAAACTGTACATCTCCTCCCTCTCCTATTCCCACTCCTATTTTTAACAGGGATCAATTTTCAGTTAACTTTACTCACCTAAGAATAATTCTGTGTTAAGTAAAGAGTTCAACCAATGGTATTAAGTAGAAAAAGAAAATACTAAAAAGAATTAAATAGTAAGCCATTCCTTGACAATCAGGACAAGGGCTGATCAAGTCATTGCTTCTCATAGTGTCAGTTTCACTTCTACGGGTTTCCTTTTAGGTGCTCAGTTAGTTGTCACAGATCAGGGAGAACATATGATATTTGTCCCTTTGGGACTGGCTTATTTCACTTAGCATTATGTTTTCCAGATTCCTCCATTTTGTTGCAAATGACTGGATTTCATTTTTTTTTTTACCACTGTGTAGTATTCCATAGAGTACATATCCCATAATTACTTTATCCAGTCTTCCTGATGGGTATTTAGGTTGATTTCATGTCTTAGCTATTGTGAATTGAGCTGCAATAAACATTGAGGTGCAAATAGCTCTTTTATTTGCCAATTTAATTTCTCTTGGGTAAATACTGAGGAGTGGGATGGCTGGGTCATAGGGTAGGGCTATATTCAGATTTCTGAGGAATCTCCAAACTGTCTTCCATAGTGGCTTTACCAATTTGCATTCCCACCAACAGTGGATTAGTGTGCCTTTCCCCCCACATCCTCACCAGCATCTGTTGTTTGTTGTTTTATGTATGAAAGCCATTCTAACTGGGGTGAGGTGAAACCTCATTGTGGTTTTGATTTGCATTTCCCTGATGGCTAGTGAGCCTGAACATTTTTTCATGTGTTTGTTTCATCCACCATCTTGTGAGGCAGCTACCAGGCCCACCAGAGGCTAACCCAGGGAGGCTGCCTGCTCCCAGGCCTCCAGCCTCCAAGTCTGTGAACTGAATAAACCATTTCTCTTTACAAAGGACTCCGTGCTTCAGGCAGTCTGTTAAAGCCACCAAAAATGGACTCTGATATTTGAGTACAGACACACATTCTTCTGAAGTAAAGGAGTAGAAGCAATGAACAAAATGTAGTTGGCTGGGAGGCTGGGGACAAGGAACTGGCATTGCTTAGAGTAGCTGGGCACTGACACTGGGATGCTTATCAGTACTGGCTCCTCACTAGTTCACTAGTTCCCACACGTGGAAGCAATGTACTGTATTGCATTGCTCAAGTCAAGTTAACATTCTTGTGGGACAGTCTTCCACTGCTGCCTAGAATAGATCTGGGACACCCCTTCCTGCAAGCTAACTTTTAATATTAACCCTAGCAAGTGATGCTTTTAATTTTTTCAAATCCTATTTCTGTCTCAGTGCAGATAGCTAGACATCGCTGGCAGAACTCACAGTCTATAGCACTGACCGCATTTGAGAGTGGGAAACCCCAGTGGGTCTTCCAATTTTATTTTTAGTTAATACGTTGAAAACTCTGGTTTAAGCACTGACTAGTGTGTTCCATGAATCTGAGCTATGAAGACTGGAAGGAAGGGAACAGTGCAATGTTTGAGTCCCAGGAGACAAGCTCCTGGTGACATGGGCCTTATCCAGACTGTCATTGGCCAGAACTATCACTGGGGACAAAGTAATCCAGTGGATCTTGGCCCAGCCCTTCAGATTCTGCATCTCCTCAACAGGAGTGTCACTTAGATGATGTGTTGGAAACCAAAAATTCTTTTTACTTATTTTCTAATGATAAAACAGAGCATCATTATTATTATTCTAGAAAAATTGGAAAGCATCTAAAATTAGTGATGACATGTAGTCACATCATCCTGTCTTAATATTTTGGGATACTTTCTTTCTTGTATTACTCATTTTTTGGGATACTTTCTTTGTTCAACCCATTTTTGAGAACTTTTTGTGCGCTGATGGCAAAACTACATGGAAAGAGAAATCCTGCAGCCCTTCAGAGAGGCTCCAACCCTCGGGCTTAAACAACAGAACCTACAGGGACTCCAGACGCAGTAGTGGGGCTGGTGCTAGGGAGAGAGATCTCTGGGTGACTGTGTACAACTGTCCTTGGACAGCTGGCTTGCACAGGCTCGCCGATGAGGCGCACTCCCTAGTTGCTAAGGTTGGTTTTCTGTGCCTAGATTGTTTGCACAAACACCTGCGGCCCTTCTGGGAGCCTGGAATTTGGTATGTGCTGGGCAGAGGGCTCCTATCTGGCCAACCCTCCATAACATCCTTAGGCATAAGATCTGACGAATTTCCCTAGCGGCCGGTACTTCGCACGTGGCGCCACGGGCTGCGGGAGGGCACTGGGGCCAGAGGGCTCCAGCACCACGTGCCCGGCTTCCTCCTGACTTTGCCCCACGCCCATTTTCCAGGCTGATTTCACTTTCTATCCTCCAACTATGACAAACTGTGACTACAAATGTGACTATGGTGGAGTCCTGAGTCCTGGCTAATCCCCAAGCATGAGGGTGGTCTTGGGGTTCCCGGGACACAAAGACCACAGGGAAACAAAGTTATGAGATGAGTCACCACCTCTGCTTTCACGAGGACCCTTAGCATGAGCTGGCAGTGCCATTCTTTCAGTCTGGAGCCCCTCCAGTGGGAAGCTCTGTGATTGGAGGTATTGGCAGAATGATGGAATGTCCCAGGTAGCTTCTAGCCACCAGGGAGCTGGGACAACCTTACTGGAGGAAGAGCTACCTGTTCAGGCCACATCTTCCTCTGCTCTGAGCCACTGAATTGCAGAACAATCCCACTGGTTTGTGGGAAAAATCACAACTGCTAACACAGTGCAGTACCCCCCAGCACAAGCATGGCTGCGCGTCTGAGGAAAACCAACACCATGGCAAGCAGGCCATGAATAGGCAGGACAGAACCAAGGGGAGAAAGAGTCGCTGCATGAAGCAAAGGAAAGCTTAAAAAGAATTGCTACTCTGTGATGAAATCGAGCTTTTTTTTTTTTTTTTTTTTTTTTTTTAATTTAGAGCTGTCCTTACTGACAGCACTACCTGTTTACAGGTTAGAAGAAATCTTGGGAGAATCGTGCTGCTTTGGTGATGGCTTATTCACAATCAACCTTGTCCATCTTGCTTTACTGTCTACTGATGTTTGGACACGGTTTGAGTGGGTTAAAGGCTTGTGTGCTGGGAGTGCAGACCTCAAAGTAATGGTCTCGAGAGAGGTGGACCTTTTATTTTAATTTTTAAATTTTTTAAAGAGATGCATTTATTTATTTGAAAGGCAGAGCTACAGAGAGGCAGAGGCAGAGAGAAAGAGAGAGAGAGAGAGAGGAAGAGACAGAGACAGAGACAGAGAGAGAGGTCTTCCATTCACTGGTTTACTCCCCAAATAGCTGCAATGGCCGGAGCTGAGCTGATCCAAAGCCAGGGGCCAGGAGCTTCTTCTGGGTCTCCCATGTGGGTGCAGGGGCCCAAGGACTTGGACCATCTTCCATTGCCCTCCCAGGCTCATTAGCAGGGAGCTGGATTGGAAGTGGAGTAGCCAGGACTAGAAGCAGTGCTCACACGGGATGCTGGTGTTGTAGGTGGCAGCTTAACCCCTGGTTCCGTAATGCCGTGCCCAGGCTGACAGGATTTCTAATGCTGCTGAAACTCTGAGTATTTTCTAAGGTTTTTATGGATTTCCTAGTGGGGAATTACAAGAAACTGTGTTAGGGGTTGCTACTGGGGGCAACATAACTCAGGCACTGAGGAGTGGGAGGTTTGATCAAAGAGGAAAACGGAGGAGAGGCTGGGGTGAACATGGCTGTGGCGGCACAGGGTAAGTTGTAGCTTCTGGAAGCTTTCTGCACTTGGATGTTGAATTCCTGGTGGGAAGCGGTGCACATATAAAGGAAAATGAGAGAGTGCCTAGGAGGCACCTTGCTTACCTTGGAATTCTGCCCAGGGCTGGCCTTGTTTGCATCCCCCAACACACGAGGGGAAGCAGAGCCCAGGAGCAGCACCTCCATACATCACCTCGGTGACCCGGAGGCCGGAGCCAGGCTGCAGGCACATCAGTTCTCCACTGGGATTTCGCCAAGTCCTAGACATACACCATTTCAACCTATTCTGGAGAATTCAAAAGCACCTACTTCCCCCTTCTCCCAGCTGCTGTCTTCTCTATGCTGCCTCCTGCCATTCTAGTGAACAGATACAGCCAAGGAGCCTTGGTCAATATCAAGTGTGAACGGTGTGCGTGCACTGGCAGCTGTAGCGGGTTTGTTCACGTATCCATGAACTTGTTTACAGGGGAAAAAAGGGCACATGAAATAAGTGAGGACGTACCCAAAGAACTCACAGTCATGCACATCACTATCGTGTACAACTCAAAACTTGCCAATTCTTAAAATCTGTTTTTTGAATATCCACAAAACACACAAAGTTTTAAGACTGGAGGTTTAATTTGTTATTCCAGGCCAGTGCTGTGGTGTAGCAGGTTAAGCCAAACCTGCAGTGCCAGCATCCCATCTGGGCACCGGTTCGACTCCCGGCTGCTCTACTTCTGATCCGGCTCCCTGCTAATGCACCTGAGAAAGCAGAAGAAGACGGCCCAAGTCCCTGGGCCCCTATGCCCACATGGGAGATCCTGAAGAAGCTCCTGGCTTCTGACTTCGGCCTGGCATGGCCCTAGCAATTGTGCCCAATTGGGGAGTGAACCAGCATATGGAAGATCTCTCTCTCTCTGCCCCTCCTCTCAAATAAATAAACAAACAAATAAATAAATATTTTTCAAAATTGTCACTCCAGATCCCGAGTGGAAGCACTTTGCATGGAAAGGAGGAAGAGCAGTGAACAGCCCACTGGGGGATGAGTGTGTTGGGACCTCTGTGCCATCCGGAGGGCAGAAGGGCGCGGTTTAAGAGTGAAGAAACCAGACCCGACATGAGAAGGGCTCAGATCTCAGCTGTGTCGCCAACTGTGTGACCCTGGACAAATACACAACCTTTATTTGCTAAAGCTTCCTCATTTTACAAATGGGGGTGGGGAGGGAGGAATAGGAATGCCAGTTTCAGGTGGCTGGACAGATTCAATGAGGCAAAAGGCACAAAGTGCTTACAGCAGCTCCTGGCACACGGGTTGATACCTAAGGGAGCAGTAGCAAGTATTATTGTCAGTACCTGGCCTAGGAAGCTTTAGCGTGAACTATACCCAAGGAACGTAACAGTAAATCTTTTAAAGTTATTCAAGGTCAAAACCCTTTGTGAGCCATTTTCCCCTTCCATGTCCTTATTGTGAATGTAATAATAGCAATGCATATTGAATCCTATGCTGACCATCTCCACTGCAGGGATAAACAGGAGTTTAATCAAGAAGAACCCCAGGGAGGCACTGTATTAGGAACTCCACGTTCTCATACTTAATTCTCACGACCATGTTACCTAGGTTTTATTACCTCCAGCTTATGACAAACTAAAGCTACTGAGGTTCCTTACGTGTCTACGTACCTCTCTAGTCAGTGGTTGTTGTCCAGGGCTGGGAACCGAGTTTTTGTCCCCCCAGGATCGGTGCTGAGATAGATTTTCAGATCAGTAAGACTCAAGGAAAGAAACTGGTCTTGTTTATTTAAAACCAGCTGTGTGGACCTGTATGTCCTGAGAACAATTTCCCAGCTCTGCTTCAAGAAGCTTCGAGGTAGAGCTTTCTGTATTCATCTCTTGGAAATGACACATCAAGTAAATTGGCCTTGCCTCAGCTTCTGCTGAGTGTGGAAGCTCTGTTGCCTTGTGAGCCCAATCGGTTGTCAGCATTATGTCAGAGACATAGAGTGAATCCTGGAAAGAATTTCCGTCCTCGCTGTGTATTCTCTGCAGATTGCAAATGCCTCCTTGCTTCCCGCCCTTTTTCAAGCGTTTCCTTTGTAAGGAAGAAAACATCACAGAACTGAAAGGCACAGATGGCAGCCGCACGTGCTCATTCGCAGCGGAGCGAAGACGGAACCTGTCCCTGACTTTGCCGGAAGCCTCCCGAGGCTGCCTGCGGTAACTGCGATGCGGGAGGAACCCCAGCACTCAGGGTGGGGAAGGGCCCCGACCGCTTTGCTGCCTAGCATCCACCCCCGCTTTCCTGCAAACAGCCCTCGGATTGGGTTCAGTGGCTGGGGCCGTTTGGATATTTCTAACATCACTCACAGGCCATATAAAATTAACAGCTTAAACATTAACCTGCTCTAGAGTCATTGGATTTCCAGCATTGTCTGCAATCGCCTTGGCGGGGCCTCAGGCGGCCACCTGGCCGGACACTCCCCACCTCCGAATGGCCACCGCCACCAGCTCGCGCAGACACAGCACGCGAGCAGCCGCGCATGCGCCGAGGCACCGTCACAGGCGCTATGAAGCTGGGTGCTGGCAGAGAGGCCGGCCAGGTCACAGCTGGGCCTACAGCGCAGAGCCGCTAACTGGTAAAGCCCGAAGGCCTCCAGCCCCACGCTGAGGCTCGCAGACCGAGCCTCGTAGCTCCAGGCAGAGACCGCTGCTAGGGTCGGGCTCATTGTGGTCACCCCGAAACTTTGTTGGGACTTGGTGCTGTAGAACCCAAGTGTCACCAGCTTGGGGCCAGTCTGGGTGGCCTGAGGGGCTGCCTTTGTCACCCTCCTCCAACCGTGGGCAGACCGCAAGGGACCATGGGACTGCTGTGCCTTGGTCAGTGCTGTGCGTGCTGGGCGGATCCTGACACAAGTGCCCGTGGACAGAGGCCCTGGGCTTGCCTGGGCTGTCAGGCAGAGACCCGCGCCCTGGTGGAGGGGGCTTGGTGGGCTTGGCTTACCCCTGGCATCTTGCGGGCCTGGTGTGCAGCCCCAAGATCTTACAGGGCACGGCGACAGTGAAACAGATGTGACCGTCCTAGGGCCTGCCCAAGTACTGAGGGGCTGCCTCTGTCACCCCTCCTACAACCTTGGGAGTCATAGGAATGCTGTAGGATTCCGTGCCAGGCTGACAAAACCCAGCATGGAGCAGATCCCGTGGGTCCCAGGCCAGTGCCTGCAGACAGAGCCCATGGAGCTGCCTCAGTTCCCAGAAGAGTTCTGTGGTCCTGGCTGAGCAGCCTTAGCCGGGAGGCAACATCACCCGTGGATGACAGGTGCAGCAGGCAGCAGTGAGCCTGCCTCAAAATGCATGACAGAGCTAAATGTTGAGACCTGAACCGTTAAAACTGTTGGGCGAAAACATAGGGGAAGTCCTTCAGGACATTAGAATGGGCAAGGATTTTTCTAGATCAGACCTGAAAAATACAGGAAGTAAAAGCAAAAATAGACAAATCTGATGGCACCACACTAAAGAGCAAAGGAAACAATCAACAAAGACACAGCCCACAGAACTGGAGAAAGCATTTGCAAACTACACGTCTGACAAAGGGTTAATCTGCAGAATATATAAGGAACTCAATAGCAAACAAATAATCCAATTTTTAAAACGGGCCACAGGTCTAAATGGATATTTCTCAAAGGAAGACATAGATATGTATATATATATGACCAACAGTACATTTAAAAAATGCTCAACATTGGTAACCATCAGGGAAATGCACATCAAAACTCCAGGAAGATTGGCTTTTCTCAAAGACAAAAGCTCAGTATTGGTGAGGATGTGGAGAAAGGGGAGTGCCTGCACACTGTTGGTGGGAATGGCAGCTCGTGTAGCCATGTGGAAAACGGTACGGAGGTTCCTCAGACTGGAATTCGATCTACCACATGATGCAGCAATACTACCACTGGGTCTACATCCAAAGGACATGAAGTGAAATTATCTTCAGCCATAAAAGACAGATGGAATCTTGTCACTTGTAACAGAATGGTGAAACTGGAGGTTACCATGTTAAGTAAAACAAGGCAGGCGCATAAAGACAATGTCCCATGATTTCACTCATACGTGGAGTCTGTAGAACTTTTAAAATTCCAGATTCTCAGGCCGCACCCCAGACCCATTAAGTTAGCAGCCTGCCACCAGTATTTTTGAAATTCCCTTGACAATCTCCGTGTGTCGTGGAGGTGGAGGACTCCACTCTACCAGTAGCTGGTGAGTTTCTTTTACATACGGTGGAACATGCATCTTAGCTGGAGAGATGCTAAGAGTAGAAAAACTCAAAACCCAAACACAGCCTTGCATTACCTAAGAAAACGGGATTGCTGTTACTGACAGTCTCGCCCCAGGAGGGTTCGGAATGTGAAACATCTCCTCCTGAGTCCCAGCAGTTCTGCAGAACTGAGGTTTTCAGTGGTCTAGTGTCTGAAAGTTCTACCACGCCCCAGTGATGATTAAGTTTCCTTTAGTTTCTAGGCAGGAAGCTTAAATATGAACCCGGATGTATGAGACTCCTAAAGAGAAAAAAAGGGAGAGACCAAAATGAAAAGCACCATGCGAAATGCATGACTCCTCTTGTTGCGGAGTGTGCTCCGGTGTCCCTGTGTCTTGGAAACTTTAGCTCCCTTTGGGGCCTTGATTTCCCTGCCCCCATACCCCTAGAGCTAGCTCAGTGCATTGCTCCATTGGGCTCCTCTACCCCCATCACCAAGGCAGAGAGCAGATGTTCACATGTCTTAATATCAAGGAAAAGTGTCCCCTCGGCTGGGGTCCTGGGCAGCCAACTTACCCACAGCATTTGCCTTACGGGTGGTGACTGCACAATGCCGTTTTAACTCTTGGTCTCAGTTGGAATCTTGATGATGCGGAATTTGATAGCAGCATGTGGTCTTGGCTGGACCTCAGGAGATTTTAAGACTTACTGATTTCTTTCTAGGAGGATATTTGTGATTCTACTGCTGGCATCCAGGTCGCAGTGTATTACTGTACCTACACCAGGTTTGTGCATTCTGCAAAGCCTGTCGATGCAGCCAAACGCCAGCCATGAAACTGACCTCTTGAGAAGCTGCAATTAACTTCCACCTGCTCGTCATTTTTCGGCCTACCCACCAGCTAAGGCTGGAGACTTATTTCTTCTCATCTACAGCCACGCTGCCCACCAGGCAATTAGGGAAACAGATTGAGATTATGTGTGAAAATCAGCATTACAGTAGGAACAATTAGGATCCTCATTTACTGAAGATGACTTGCTCATCAGAAACTAATTAACTATTACGTTGAAAACACACTCAAGAAACAGAGCAGAAGAGTTCATATTTAATACCTCCTTCTTTCCTTAAAAGCGGTTTGTTAAATGGCAGCTTAATAATAAATCAATAGATCTTTGATTCTAGAGGTAGGTTCAGACAGGAAAAAGATGGGTTCAGTTAATTAAAGAAGAGAGCAGATGGCGAGGACAACAAAGGAGAACCTCAAATGTAAGAGAAGCTGGAGAGGGGTTCTAGGGAACGGAGAAGCCTCTGGCATAAAATACAGCGACCTAAGCCTCCTTGCGAAAGACCAGATAAATATCTACATTCTCTGCTGGTTTATTAAGGTTTAATATCTTCTGCTTAACACCTTAACACCTGGGAGGTGGGGTGGTTAAGCTGATTAAGAATACAGTTTTGGGGTCGGAACTGTGGCTCACTTGGTTAATCCTCTGCCTTGCAGTGCCGACATCCCATATGGGTGCCTGGTTCTAGTCCCAGTTGCTCCTCTTCCAGGCCAATTCTCTGCTGTGGCCCAGGAGGGCAGTGGAGGATGGCCCAAGTGCTTGGGCCCTGCACCCGCATGGGAGACCAGGAGGAAGCACCTGGCTCCTGGCTTCGGATCGGAGCAGCTCCAGCTGTAGCAGCCATTTGGGGGGTGAACAAACAGAAGGAAGACCTTTCTCTCTGTCTCTCTCTCTCTCACTGTCTATAACTCTACCTGTCAAATAAAAAAAAAGAATATAGTTTTACTGCTCAGTTCACTAATTCTTAGTTATTTTTCACCACTTGAAAACCGTCTTCATTTTCTCCCTTGTGATTTTCTTTTCCACGTGTATTAAAATGGCAACATTTGAGTCATCCTGTAGTTGATCTCAGCGGTACTATTATCATTTTGCGTATCGTTGCTTTGACATGATTTGGATGTCAAGCTTATCAGTGTGCTGCTTTTTCTCAGACTTAACTGTGCCCATATTCTTCTACTAATATTTGTAGAAGAACTGGACAAACATTTGTCAGACTCCAAAGGAACACGCCCGAGAAGATGACAGGAAGAATCAGTAACCACACTCATTCAGGATCTTGTTGGTCATTCGCAGATTGCCACAGATTAATAACACCAAACTTGGCAGCACTTGTTCTACACCAGGCACTGGTTTTAGTGTTTTATGTTGCATTACCTGATTTCTTCCTCAAAACAATCTCATTACAATCTCCTGTTGAGAAATGTGCACACTATGAATTTTCACCATGTGCCCCAGGATACGCAGTGAGCACACCTTGAATCTGGACGAGAACTGGGGATGTCAGTGCCGGATGCTATGCGGGAAGTTACTCTTTCTATTCTCAGGATCATCTGACAGTGCAGAGTTCAAAGGCTACTTAATAGTTACACTTAATGTGTCTTTCATTTGTATAGAACAAAACACGTTTACATGCCTTATCGTACTTTATAACCCTTTTTGCTGTGTAGTATAAATACATATTGAACATATTTTTCTTATTAGAGACTTTTATCCAGAATTGGGAACCACTGGTTTATTATGCATGCATCAAAGTGGTTTATTTTGCTTGACGTCCACACAGTGTAAGATGCTGGCTTCTAAGTTGTTAACAGATAGTTAAACTATAACATTCCGCCTTGCTTCTTTCTTTCTTTATTTATTTATTTTTTATTTATTTATTTTTTTGAGAGGCGGAGTGGACAGTGAGAGAGAGAGACAGAGAGAAAGGTCTTCCTTTGCCGTTGGTTCACCCTCCAATGGCCGCCACGGCTGGCGTGCTGCTGCTGGCGCACCGAGCTGATCCGATGGCAGGAGCCAGGTACTTATCCTGGTCTCCCATGGGGTGCAGGGCCCAAGCACTTGGGCCATCCTCCACTGCACTCCCTGGCCACAGCAGAGAGCTGGCCTGGAAGAGGGGCAACTGGGACAGAATCTGGCCCCCCGACCGGGACTAGAACCCGGTGTGCTGGCGCCGCAAGGCGGAGGATTAGCCTAGTGAGCCGCGGCGCCGGCCCCGCCTTGCTTCTTAATGAAACTATAATTCATTATCTTTGTTAGTTACTAGAGAATCTTAGGGCAAAAATGGCAAGAGCACCAAGCAAAATATCAACCCTTTAGGATTTCGTGGGGCATGTTTATTTGTAGCCAATGGGAGCAGGCAGAGGTGTGATCGCAGAGTGTGTGGAGGAGCTGGTCTAAATCGCTTCCTGGACGATGGCTAGCTGGAGGAGCTGGTCTGAATCGCTTCCTGGACGATGGCCAGCTTTCCTGCTCTCTCTGCTCTCAGTCCCGAGGAAAGGGGAGGGGGAGTCCACTCTAGGACTGCAGTAGTCAAGTTCACCACAGGAGGAGGAAGCAAATGAGAGCCCATGGGGAGCAGGGAGGAACATGGGATCAGATCAGATCCGGAGTCTGCCTTTGGTGGGTTTCTGTTGCTTTAATTAAACACCCATAGACAGGGTGATTGATAAAGAGTTGAGGTTTATTTAGTCACAATACCGGAGACTAGGCAGTCCAAGAATACAGGGCTAGCGTCTGGTTAGGGCCTTCTTGCTGCATCTTGACATGATGAAGGGCATGCAACTGGGAGACAAAGCAAGTGTGCCAGCAGGGGCTCCCTTATTGTAAAGTCACTGATGCCACCATGGGTCCCTACCCTCCTGGCCTCATAGCATCCTAATTATCTCCCAAAGGCCCACCTCTAAATACCATTAACATAGGAATTAGTGATTTCATTTTCTAAAACAGAACCCTTTGGGAGACATTTAAACCACACACATTTTTTAAAAAATATTTATTTATTTGAAAGGCAGAGTTACAGAGAGAGAGGAGAGAGAGAGAGAGAGAGAGAGAAAGAGAGAAAGAGGTCTTCCATCCACTGGTTCACTCGCCAAATGGCTACAATGACTGGGGCTGAGCAAAGCCAGAGCCAGGAGCCAAGAGCCAGGTGCCAGGAGTGTCTTCCTGGTCTCCCACATGGGTAGCAGGAGCCCAAAGACCTGGGCCATCTTCTGCTGCTTTTCCCAGGCAACTAGCATGGAGTTGGATTGAAGTGGAGCAGCCAGGACTTGAACTGGCACCCACATGGGATGCCTGAACTGCAGCCGGTGGCTTTACCTGCTATGCCACAGAGCCGGCCCCCACATCTATTCTTTCTCCCCTCCCCTGCACTCCTGCTTTGGGCTTTGTCTCAGAGGACAAGGGCTGCAGAGGAACTGGGACAGTCTGGGGATAGGGCAGCAGACCGGCAGGTGCAGTTTGAAGGAGGCTGGACTCAGGGTCTTGTCCAGCCCCGAAGTCACCAGGTTACAGCACATCCTGGCAAAGAGCAGACACAAGACAGGGCTCCTGGTGTTCCCCAGGCTCTGTGCTTCCTGTTTAGGAGATCCTCTGAATGTTGTTGTAATGGAACTTTTCTCTCTTTTTTTCATATTGAAATATAGTTCACATGCCATATATTCCATTCCCTTAAACATCTCAGAGGTTTTGCTATATTCACAAGATTATGCAACCATTGCCATTACCTAATTCTGTGATATCTATTCTGCAATGGGAATTTGATAAAATTTTGGTCCCTCCCCCGCCCCCTTCCTTAGAGGAGTGCCTCACATGCTTGTACAAATGAATAGTTCTGTAGCTTTTCTTAGCCCAGCTGTGGCAGCATGGAGAAGCAATTAATGCATGGGAGAGTCCAGAACGATGTTTGTGCATTTAATCAGGTCTCCAGTACTCAGGACTCCACATTCTGTGTTTATCCCAATGCCTGGTTCTTCAAATAAATCCATGAGTTAGGGAGCCCCCATGGCATGTGACCCTGGCTTCCGTCAGCACCAGTTTTGGTAGACATACCTGGCACCTATATTTGAGGAACACATGCAGGTGTCTTTTGCATGTTCATGAAAATTATAAGGTGTGACCCAAGCACTTCTTTGTTTAATTATTATAATTCCTTGATTCATAATTAGAAATTCCAATTCAGTGGCAAGCTGCCCTATCTTACGAGTGAGTTGAAGAGATGGGCCAAAGATTAATGCACCCATTAGAAGCAGGAGCAAAAGCATCTCATTTCCGGGAAATAGGACCCTTCCTTGCAAATCACTTAATCACTCCTACGTGAAGAGGCCAAGGATCCCGACTTCCACTAACCTTATCGCAATGGGAAGAGCAAAAAATGTGTCACGTGGCCCAGTAGGCAGTGAATGGAGAGAACAAAACTGGAAGGAGACAGATGGGTCAAATAGAGGGAAAAGAAAAAAAAATCTCCTAGTAGCAGGAGAGGCAGGAAGAATGGGCAGAAATCAGGATGGACAATCACCAGAAGCCGGTCCCAACTGCACCCAGTCCTCTCTGGAAGATTGCAACCTGGGTTATATTCTTTTTTTTTTTTTTTTTTTTTTTTGACAGGCAGAGTGGACAGTGAGAGAGAGAGAGAGAAAGAGAGAAAGGTCTTCCTTTGCTGTTGGTTCACCCTCCAATGGCCGCTGCTGCCGGTGCGCTGCGGCTGGCGCACCACGCTGATCCGAAGGCAGGAGCCAGGTGTTTATCCTGGTGTCCCATGGGGTGCAGGGCCCAAGCACCTGGGCCATCCTCCACTGCCTTCCCGGGCCACAGCAGAGAGCTGGCCTGGAAGAGGAGCAACCAGGACAGAATCCGGCGCCCCGACCGGGACTAGAACCCAGTGTGCCGGCGCTGCAAGGCAGAGGATTAGCCTATTGAACAGTGGCGCTGGCCTGAGTCATATTCTTTTAACAATAAAAGTGGTTCCTTTGAAAAGCAATGTAAGGGAATCTATAATGTTGTAATGATTTGAAAACATTGTACTATTTAGCCAAAGAAATGCTAAAGGAGCCAGGTTTGAAAAAGTCAGTGCTACTCTACTTGGTAGCACAAATTTGTGGTCATTTTCAGAAGCAGGTTTACTGAAGTATGTCCCCAGATCTTAGAGGAAGACTCCCCAGCTCCCCAAGCATCTCAGCTGTGGCCGCTGCACAACTACTTAGGATTCAGTAAGATCAGGAGACAGTGCTACGTGCCAATGGGTGGAAGGGCACCTGCTCTCGAGAGCTCTGGGGGACTTCCTGGCTATACACTGTCCCTGCAGCGTTGTTCTGGTGAGGGTGAACTGTCACCACTAGTGGGCAAAGGCTAAGAAATTCAAAAGAGACATTTTGTTCTCTCATAAAAATCATTTATTGGCACACCAGAAAGGATGACTTTTTTTCTAGTACAGTAGCATTGTGCGTCTCTAGCCGTGATTCCGTGTAAGCTACATGTTACAAGTCACTGGAGACCTAATTACCAGGAGGATTTTAGTAAAGTACAAGGGTAACTATGAGGCCACAGCGGCCCAGCCATCGAGTAAATCAAATAGCAACGAGTGTTGTCCCGCAACAGAGTTGTAGCCAAGGAAAACCAAGATGGACATTAACAGGATAGCACCCATTCAATAAATTAGGTACAGTTAACTAGAAAATCATTATAACCTATAGAAATCATCAAAATAAAGGAAGCACAGAAGTAAACCATTAGCTATTTACATATATTACTTTCCCCAAAAACTTTAATTTGTTAGCTTTTTCATCCTATCCCTTTCCTTCTATTTGTTATTATTATTTGTTTTCATGGTGAACATTTTAGCTCACTGGAAACTATTTGGATAGCTAATCAGAACTTCTTTCCAGAGCCTACTTTTCCTAACACGTGACTGATGTCAGACAAGGAATCAGAAGGGCCACTTGGCTAAGTCCATGTCTGGAAGTGAGAAGCACTGCGACTACATTGCGCTGCTGTTCTGCTCTCCGTCATGGGGCTGACACGCGAGCTGATGTTTTCCCAGCATTGTTCGCACTACTCCGGGAAGTAAGGTTGTAAGTAGCAGCAGAATGCATGAGCTTCCTGTGACAGGCACAGAGAGTGTTACATGGGGATGGCGTGTGTATCCTGAGAGTGTGACAGTGCCCACTCCACCCAGGACCCCCGGTTCCTGAGAACGGGGCCTGTGCCCTCGGGTCACTAGTTTCCTTTATGCCATCCACTTTTAAGGCTTAGCATAGTTGTAGCATCAACACATACGAATGCTGACACCGTTTCTGCCAGAGAAAGGCCCTGTGATGAATGGTAGCAGGTACCACGATTAAAGACAACACAGTGGAAAAGGCCTTGAGTTGGTCCGTTTCTGGTGCTACAGCCAGAATACGTAGATTTTTACCATTGTTCTAGGGAACATGAAAACTCTCGCCAAGCAGCTTCTTTGACCTTTGTCTATTTCCTGTCTGCTACAAACGCAAATTTATAATCATTTTAGTTTTGCTTCATTCTCCCACTAGACTATAAGCTCCAGGAGGCAGGAAGCGCACCTGTTCACCCAGCTCTGTGTCTCCACAGTGTTGAATTAAAACACAGTGCCTGGTCCATAGTATGTTCTCCGTTAAAAATTTGTAAAGGAGTCCCAAATCATCAAGTCCCCTGGCTTGCCGATTTCGTAGCAAGGCCTGCCCCAATGATGGGGCCATCTTAATGATCCTAGCGTGATTTAAACCTGTGTGGCTGAACCTTTGTGCTTCAGTGGGTGGTGAAAGTTCTCAGCGCTAGGCTCACTCTGCCCACCTCCCAATAATGAGAGCTGACGCTGCATGGGAGGGAACAGGGCAGTCCAGGGAGTGAGCTGCAAGCTCCAAATTCAGCTCTTTCTTCCCTACCTCCCCCTACCACCTCTTTCCCAACAGAAAGCTCAAGAAAATAGTTATTGGGAGAACATTCTCCGGGCAGTGCCAGTTCAATAAGTCACCAATAACATGATCGGACGAGAAGCAAAATAGAACTCACCTACAGAGAAACTTAAATTAAATCAAAGCAAAACCTGGGGGTGGCGAAGTGGCGTGGCGGGCTGTCTGGGTCCGTGGTTGGTTAGAATCTCTGGATATGGAAGCGAACACAGGCATGGCAGTGGTGGGGAGACGTGGAGGGGTAAGGGCAGAGCTGTGGGTGTGAAGACCGTGGAGGACCAGCTGTCTTCCCCCGCCTCTCCTTCTCCCGCCTGCTCGCTGTACCTCTCTGTGCGGCTGGCTGAGCGCCTCGCCCTGGCTCTCGCAGGCGGAGGTGAGACGGGCAGCTGGCGCCTCCACGCACATCCTTAGGCTATTGACGCTCTGCTGGAGTAGAAGTCGGGGACCTGCAGCCCGGTGTGAAGCGTGACCTGGGGAACGAGACTGTGAGTGCCGCGAGGCCCCACGGGAACCCCCACCCCAGTACACGGTGCACAGTGGGTGTGCCTCTAACCCAACATGCGATCTGTTTGCTTCCCTTTAGCATCTGTTTCAGTGGGCATCGAAGAGAACCGCAGCAGAAATCGGCCTGGCCACCGTGGTGGGCCCTCAACTCCTGGTGGTGTTTGATAAAATGAGGGTACTTTGAAAAGTTCATGGAAAAATGGAACTGAAAGGTTTATGTTGGCACAAAAAATTCTGAAATCGTATTTTTTCAGTGAGCATTTTCCATGCACTCTTTGAAGACCTTGCCCGTCCATGACCGTGGTTCTCAGCCACGCACCTCTTTTATAAGCTGCGGGGAGACTGTGCTCCTTATGAATGCCAACAGGGCGCTGAACCCGCCTGAAGCCACGCTGGCCAGCCGCACCGCAGGAGCCTCTACAGGACCCATGGCAGAGACAGTCCCTTCCTCATTAAGGGACCCCGGTTATTCCAGCCAGGGCAAGCCCCTCTTCCTGAGGTTGGACAGGTGACTGTCAGCTATGAAGAAACATAGATTTGTTTATTTATTTATTTTTTTTGACAGGCAGAGTTAGACAGTGAGAGAGAGAGAGAGACAGAGAGAAAGGTCTTCCTTCCATTGGTTCACCCCGCAAATGGCTGCTACGGCCGATGCGCTGCGCTGATCCGAAGCCAGGAGCCAGGTGCTTCCTCCTGGTCTCTCATGCGGGTGCAGGGCCCAAGTACTTGGGCCATCCTCCACTGCACTCCCAGGCCATAGCAGAGAGCTGGCCTGGAAGAGGAGCAACCGGGACAGAATCCAGCGCCCCGACTGGGACTAGAACCCGGTGTGCCGGCGCTGCAGGCGGAGGATTAGCCTAGTGAGCCGTGGCGCCGGCTGAAACATAGGTTTATTAACACGGGGTACTCCAAAGGTCTGTGGAAAACTGAATTAAGTTTATGTTGGTGCAAAAAATGTGGAACTTCGTACAAAGTGTTTCCATAATGTGCATTTTTATGAACCTTCTGAAGACCCCTTGCATGCATGGATTTCAGATTTCTTGTACCAAAATAAACTTATCTTTTAATTCAATTTTCTATGAATTCTCTGAAGTACTCTTGTACTGTTTGGCCAACTCCTGTTCCATCTCAAGCCTCAGTGAGTAGCTGCGTGGGCAAGGCTGTTAACCATGTCATGCAGTACAGGTGGAAGACATCTTCCCTGAAATGCCTGGGACTAAAAAGCCTTAACAGAATTTGGGAGATTTCTAGATTCTGGAAGACTTGCACCCACTTTACTTGTTGCGCGTCTCTGATCCCAGAGTCTGAAATCCAAAATGCTCCAGGACCTGAAACTTTCTAAGTATCCTCAGGTTTTAGGGAGCAGGGACTTAGCTTATTGGTGAAGAAGCCTACATCCAAACTGGAGAGCCTGAGTTTAAGTTCCAGCTCTGGTTCCCAGTTCCAGCTTCCTACCAGTGAAGACCCTGGGAGGCAACTGGGATGGCACAAGTAACTGAATCCCTGCCACTCACATGGCAGACCTGGGTTTTGTTCTTGGCTCCTGGCATCAGCCCTTGACCTGGCCCCAGCCCATGATGCTGTGGGAATCTGGGGACTGAACTAGCAAACGGGAGCTCTCTCTCTCTCTCAGTCTGTCCATCTGTCTTTCCGTCTCTCAGATAAATAAATAAAACTTTAAAAATCTTCTGGGGGAGGGCACTGGTGCAGTGGTTAAGCCACTGCTTGGGATGCCTGTATCCCATATCAGCACCCCAACTTTACTTCAGATCCGGCACCCTGCTATTGTGCACACTGGGAGGCAGCAGAGGATGGCTCAAGGACGTGGGTCTCTACCACCCATGTGGGAGACCTGGATGGAGTTCCAGCTTCGCCTGGCCCAGCCTAGGCTGTTGCAGGTATTTAGGGAGTAAGCCAGCGGATGGAAGATCTCTTACTTTCTCTCTCCATGGCTCTGCCTTTCAAATAAAAATAAACAAATAAACTTAAAAGAAAAAACCCTTCTGGGATTTGGAGGATTTCAGATGTTGAATTTTCAGACTGGGGATGCTCACCCTGTCTTTCCTTGTCAGTGCCTTTGTCTATAGATACTCAGAACATTCTGGACATCCCTAAGGCGCATCCAGTATGACATTCTTTGGAAAGAAACAGCTAAAAAACTTGGAGAGCTCTGAACGAGGTCTTCCTGCATTTCTCTTCTAGGGAAATTGATGGTTTTATTTCTTACCATGTGAAGGCTGAACTTGGAGAGATTAGATTTCAGCCTCTCGGAAAGAGGCTGAAGACAGAAGGCAGGGCTCAGTGAGTTAGACAATAGTGAGTTTCTAAAAATCACCTGCAGTCACTTGATTCTCATGCCCTGTCCTCAGGCAGCCATTGGTTGGATGAGGTTGATGGCTGCTAATGGGAGGTTCAGCTCAGGAGGGTGAAATCCTCCATCCTGAGTCCTGATGGTGGCTGGCTGGGCTCTGAGCCCTCTCATTCCACTCGCAGAGCACTGGCCTCTCTGCCCTTCCCTGCCTCTGGGAGGCCTCAGGCCCTTTGCACTGGCTGCTCCCTCTGCCCGGAAGGCTCTGCACAGCTCGTTCCCCGCTGCCCAAGCTCGGTTCACCTGTGCCTGCAGGAAGGCCTACCTGTACCGGCCCTCCTGTATCAGACTCCAGGTGCCTTCCACAGCCCAGCACTCTCTCGATTCCTTTGCTCATCCTGGGTCTTCTCTCCACTGTACTCTTCTCTTTCTGACACACTGTATAACTAATGCTATCATTACGCTTACAAGTCTTCACCTGTCTCTTGTAACCACAGTGAGAGCTAATGATTTTTATCCCTCCCCCGCACTGATATGTTAAAGGCACTCTATATGTATTTGTTTGATGAATGAATGAATCAGAGGAACTTGTTTCATATCTACAGTAAATCATAAGTAACTGTCTTAAGGCAGGAACTAGGTTTTCTTTTTATATTTGACAGATAGAGTTAGACAGTGAGAGAGAGAGAGAGAGACAGAGAGAAAGGTCTTCCATCCGCTGGTTCACCCCCAAATGGTTGCAATGGCTGCAGCTATGCCGATCCGAAGCCAGGAGCCAGGTGCTTCCTCCTGGTCTCCCGTGCACTTGGGCCATCCTCTACTGCCTTCCTGGGCCACAGCAGAGAGCTGGACTGGAAGAGGAGCAACCGGGACTAGAACCTGGCGCCCATATGGGATGCTGGCGCCGCAGGCCGAGGATTAACCGAATGAGCCACGGTGCCGGCCCTCAGGAACTGGGTTTTCTACTCTCATGGCACCTGACTAAGCTGGACAAGAGCACAGAGAAGAGGCTCAGATTTTCTGATCTTGAAACTGACAACTTCCAGCTACATCTTCACCTCTCGTTGCGTTTGTTTTCATGCTAGTTGGTTAAAGTCTTCTCACTCTTGGAGGTGAAGCTAAAACTTGGAGGGATGATCATTAGCCACCAGGAAGACTTCCACTTTCCCACGTGCTGTTAACTACACCGTGGTCAAGTATGAGGGTACTGCGCAATGTTCATGGAAAAAACGGGAATTAAAAGATAAGTACAATTTGGTGCCAAAAAATTTGAGATCATGCATAGTTTTTTCATAATGTGCATTTTCCATCAACGTTGTGATGACATGTCTGGATTTCAAAGTTTTGGGCACCAAAATAAATTTGTCTTTGAATTCCACTTTCCCATGTCCTTTGTGAAGTCCCCCGTATAAAGAAGGGGCTCAGGCCGACGTGGAGTCACATCGGTTGTGCACGTCGGGCCCCTCTCCCCTGTCCTCCGAGCCACAGCCTCGGCCTTACGCTCTCAGCTTTTCTCTGGGGTCTGCCCCCGCTGCCCACCAGCAGCCTCGGATGCTGCGGCGGCGGGAGCAGCGTCGGCTTCCGGGGGCGAGGTGCTTACCTGCACGTTCCTGTTGAGGCTGACGGCAGGGAAGAAGAGGCCCTCCACGTTCTCGAACGCAATGGGACCTTGCTGTTCATCGTTGATAAAAAATGTCAACGTTTTTCTGTTTAAGTCGAGGAGGACCCCGACGGTGGCCCCTTTTCCGATCCCTCCCTCGGTTCTGCGGGAAAAGAAAATGAGTAGGTTTCATTCTAGAAGCTCCTCTTTTCTTCTTTTTTAAAATAGTTAATTAAACCAGTGCTTTTCAGCCTGTTTCAAATTACTGCCCCTACCACCCCCCCAGGCTTTTTAAACATTGTTTTCTCCTAATGATCCCGCCGCACAGTGTTTTAATACCACACGCTTGTGTATGTGCTGACTGTGTGTCTGTGATTCATGTAGATATAAAAAGGTTGCACAGTTTTGTCCTCATCCCACCCATTGTCCCTCCCTCGGGGGAGAGAGCTGCCCCTGACGAGAAGGCATGAGCTGCTCTGCGTCGCTGCGACTGAATTCGTTCACACAGCGCCACTGCCACTGGGCCCAGCAGCAGAAAACACAGGCTTCCAGCTCTCAGCGCTCTCACTGTAGCCATGAAGCGTCGTTAAATATAAAACAACTTAATCTGAACGTCAAAATAAAGAAGCTCTTAGGTTGAACCTACAGCATATGCATAAAAATTGGATTTGGGGTTTTATGCTACCCATGAAATGGAAAATTTGTGGGGAGCAACTGGGAGCAACTCAGACTAGACTAAGTTACTGGAATTAAGACTTATTCTATGCATCTGCTCTCCTACAATATGGCGCTGAGAAGGGAAACAGCTTCTACACAGCTGCCTCCAGTTCAACCAATAAACTGTAGGACCTACTCCTGATTGGAGAAGAGCAGCGTACTCGGCGTGTGGGCAGCCGAGTTGGGATTGGCGGAGGAGGACTATAAAGGAGGAGAGAGACGGCATGCACCAGGAACATCTAAGGGGAACATCTAAGAGGAACACCTGTGCAGCCCCCGAGAGAGCCGGCTGGCGGTGTGCCGCTCCCCCGCGGAAGTGGGGAATGTGGCAGGGGGAACCGCCCTTCCACGGAGGTGGAGGGACGGTAGCCAACCCGGGAAGAACCAGCAGCAAACCCGGGGAGCGCCGAGCAGACCAAAGAACAGCGCAGGGTCCTGTGTCGTTCCTCCACGAAGAGGGGGAGCGACATAATGGTGCCATGACTCGGATATGAAGCCTAGGCAGGGTTTAGTGTTGCTCCTCCGTGAAGAGGGGGAGCGACAAAAATTCATTTCAGAAAGATGCTAATTTTTAGCATGTTGAATTTCAACTAAGAAGTTAGAGGTTGTCCTTAAAGTGACAACACTGCAGAAGGGGATTCTTCCCAGCGAGGGGAGGTAATTACATGACAGGAAATGTAGTGGTGTTAAGGAACCTGCATTTCACTGATCTCACAAAACTCTGTCTTGTGCTTCAGTTGATGGACTCGCAAAATACTATTAAACATGGACGATCAGTTTTGTGTTTGTTCCTTTTCTAACAATACTGAACTTCTTCCTCATCTCAGCAGAGCACAGGAATTTCAGAATTGCCATTCATTTCCTCTTGCGTGCAGAATATTGGCTGTTCACAGCCACTGAAGGACGGTTTTACAAATAGCATCTTGTCATTCCCAGGTTTAACAGTGACAGCACAAGTGACATGCAGTTAGCAAGCAAGCAGACGTGTTCGGCCTTAAGAACGTGTTTCTCTGCTTCGTGTGCTGGTAGTGTTACTTATCCACTCCTTTCCTCCAAAGGAAAGAGGCAAAAAGGGAAAATGTAAGCATGGGGTATTGGTGATGTAAAGGAATCCAGTGTCAGAGAGTTCCCCAAAATGTCAACCACTGAAGACAGCTGCATCTCTACTCCCTTAGTTGGAAGAATGCATGGGGCCAGAGCTGGGGTGCAGATTAATCTTCCGCCTCTGGTGCTGGCATCCCATATGAACCCCGGTTTGAGTCCTGGCTGTTCCTCTCCTGATCCAGCTCTCTGCTATGGCCTGGGAAAGCAGTGGAAGCTCCTGGCTCCTTCCAGTCGGCACAGCTCTGGGCTGTTGGGGCCATTTGGGGAGGGAACCAGTGGATGGAAGACCTCTCTGTCTCTCCCTCTTTCTGTCTGTAACTCTACCACTCAAATACAAAGCTGGATTCCCTCCCCGACCCCGCCACTGCAGCAGAATAAACAAAAGACATTCTCTGCTTAGGAAATCTGTGAAAAGAATGCAACTTAATGAAAACAGAAGACCAGGGGGAAAATGGAAAGTATGTATTAAATTATAATTTCTATATTTTGGCGCCAGAAGGAAACCTTAAGGAAACTACTGTATTCTCTTAGTCTCAGCAAACTGGAAGTCTTCTTTCATACATTGAGAGGATTCTCCAAGTACAAAGCTATCCTAATCGGCATCCCTAAGCCTTGGTTTAAGGAGCAGCTTCTGTTCTGAGTAGAAGTGTTGTTAACTAGCGTAACAAGCATGGTTGCTATGTTTTCAGGTGTCTCCAGTAGGAGACATCTTCACACATCTCATTTCATCTCTAGAACATTTCTGTGTGGGAAAATATTATTATCCCAGTTTGGTGGCTTTGTTAACTGAGGTTCGGAAACATGAGGCGACTTGTCCCACAAGCACTTTTCTGACACGCTGCAGGTGTAGGTTTCAGAATCTTGGGTGGTTTACGATGGCTATGCCTGGGTACTCTGAGTTTCAGGCCACAGGTGGGCTTCAGCAATGCAGAAAATAAGCCACCAGTACAGACTCCGCTAAGAGCAATGCATCGCCTGTGCTTCTTAATGAAGCCCAGCCCCTGCTGCACTTCCTTAATGTTGCCCTTGTAACAAGGCTTTGAACTTGGGCTCGCTCTCCTGACCGGAAGCCAACGTGAAGAAGGCTTGGTTTGGGGGCTGCAGGGTACCTGTTTGTGTGCGAGTTGCTGTGCATGAACCAGCTCCGGTTATTGTCCACATACATTGCCCAGGCTTTGTCGTCCTTTCCTAACATCACATCCTTCGTCACGTCGATGCGAGCCACGCCAAAGGCAGGATCAGGGTGGTTGTCATAGCGGTCTACCGTGAGCTCCCAGTAGTGCACGCCCTTGGAGAAGCCGGTCTTCCCCAGCACCACCCGGTCATCGTAGCTGCTGCAGGTCACCGTCAGGTTGTCATTGGAGAAGATGATGTCTGAGTGCGCCGAGCCAGGGTCAAAAGCGAACCAGGCCACTGGGAAGAACAGAGAGGAACTGGGTTACTAAGGTGCACCCGGCAAGCTGAGCATCAGAACACACTCCTGGGCGGGTGAGGTGCACTGTGTTGCGTTTTCATGCTGCCATGCGGGGGCGGGGACGTGCCTGGGGCCGGAGAGGCCGTGAGTGAGCAGACAGGGGCACGTCCTGGGAGCTGGTACTCTCTGCCCCAGAAGCAGGCAGAGGACACACGACCGATTCAGCAGGGGTTACCTGGCTTAGACTGCACTCCCCACCAGCTGATCCGGGAGTGAAGTGGCATCGGTTTTGGAAGGTGCAAGTTCCTTCGCCTGGTGACCGGCAGAACAGTGCACCAGAGGCATAAAGGGAGAGGGGATGCACTAAGCCTGTGTGACCCCTGAGGCAGGGAGGCTAGGATCTAGAGCCCTGGATGGAGGGGGGATAAAACACACGGAGTGAAGGCAGGAAATATCCCTTCGGCAGAAGTGCTGGAATCTACTCACTTTGACAGTTACCTTGGCTCTAAGGAAAGCTCATGGGCTGTGAGGCTATCTGCAACGTCAACTGATTTTCATGAGCGACTGTGACTTGGGTGCAGGACACTTTGCTTCCTCCATACTGAACATACAGACTGTGTGTTACTCCTAAAACTAACCGCACAATGTTTTGCCAGAGCCGTAGCCTTTGTGGATAGTAGGTGCAGACAGAATGATGTCTTCCTACAAGTTGTTATGCCCCAAATTCTAAAAGCTGCCTACAAATAACACCGTCTGGCGAGACAGAGTTCCTGATTTATTACACCTGTGAGCCACCTCGCATGCACTCCGGTCTTTGCTATTCACAACAGAGTAAGCTGATTCCATACCTGCCAACAGCTTTTTAATGTCAACTGTGGGCGTCCCGAGTGAAAGGCATGGGGGAGAGAAACAGGAAGCAAAAGTGACATCGATAAGAAAGCATGCCTCTTTTGATAGACGACTACCCAAAAAGAGCTCAGTCTACAATACGGCACACACTGCAACAGTCGGTCTGACTCGTATCGTTATCTGCATTAGGGCTCATAAAGAGGGCTTTAGGTTGACTTATAAAAACTGGGGGTGGGGGTAGGGAGTGGGGAGAGGTAAGTTTGGGCTATAACATTAAAAAATACAGGCATCTTTCCCATTTCCTCCAAGAATTTGAGAAACTGATAACGGAGTTAGAATGACAATTAGACAATTTTATTGATGTAAGATAAGCTGCTGCCATTTATTTTGAAAAGGAAATTGTGAGCACACCAATCACACAAGTAGAAGTAACAATTACAATAGGGATACTTGCCTAATTGAGAGTAAGGTGCAGACTGTGTCTCAAAATTGCATCCTATAAAGAGATA
Organism: Oryctolagus cuniculus; assembly: GCF_051225735.1. Classification (NCBI taxonomy): domain Eukaryota; kingdom Metazoa; phylum Chordata; class Mammalia; order Lagomorpha; family Leporidae; genus Oryctolagus; species Oryctolagus cuniculus. The sequence goes on along the minus strand of NC_142878.1, from coordinate 25,229,087 downwards.
CTACACATCAAAGCTATGAAACAACCGATGATAGAAATTATCTGTATACACTTAGAAAGCACCAGGTGACTATAGTCACTAAGGCCTGATTCATGAAAAAACATTGCCCTTTTTACGTCAACTTAGTTGGCTGGATATTAATGCTTTTCTGCTCTTTGAAAAGTTCATCTTCTTACCATTTAATAAGTCCTCCTCCAATTGATTCTAAACTCTGCAGCTTAAATTTTCATCATCTTCCAAGTTCAATGTTTTCCACTAATTATTCTGCATTAAGAAAACTGACTGTTTTAAAAATGAGAAAAATTTACCCCATTGAAATGCGAAAGTTCCTGGATCCCTGATGAAACACTGCTGTGGACCACCATTTCCTGCCTCTCTAACTGGCTGAGCTGAATGGGCTTTCTCAGGATTTGGGCCCCAGTTAAATTACAGACACCTTTTCCATTTCTCCTACTACGTCAATCCTCCCCTGAAGGGGCTGAGGGATGGTGGCAGTGGGTGTGGGCTCAGAGATCGTTGGGATCACCTTGTAACTTTTTCCACTGCGCCCTTCCCTAACATTTGGGTCCCCTACCCCAAGAGAAGCTGCCTTGGGATGGAGGAGGATGGTCTCATCTTAAAATGCTTAACCATGAATAATGCATAATTTCCAAGCATGTGTTGGGGACTGATCTAGAAAACGTGGTTTTGATGAGCAGCAGAGAAAAAAATCATTTCATTTTTTTTTTTGTTTTAGTAAGGCCCTATGTGCTAATTTCTAAAACAATTGAAGAATAATGCATTGACTTAAAAGAAATTCACAAGTTTTAAAAAGAAACGTACTACAAAAGAGGACTAATGACCAAATTAAAATAAAATTTAGATTATGGCTTTAGTTTTTGGTTAGTTAATTTTACCCTGTGATGATTTCACTTTCAAAAAAAAATCATTTTCTTCTGACTCATAATGATTTTTATGTTTAGAGTCTCTCCACTGTGACTTCCATTCCTGCTCATGGGTAGAGCATGACGAGTATGGAGCATTCAGAGTTGTAAAACTGAATCTCACAGCCATCTTTGGAAATAAATTTGTAGAATCTGAATAGGGCTTTAACAATTTTTAAATGAATCATGCCTTGTGCAAGTTTTTTCACAAGTATTCTGAACTTTTTATACTACTTTAAACCCACCATCATACATGTAAGATTCAACAGTACAACTATAACAATGCATTAAATACAACCATCAAAAATCTCCAAACCCACATTTCATGTTATTCTTAAGACAATATACATTACAAAGACCATACAATATTGCAGTACATTAGACACAGTGAAAGGTGTTCCAGAACAAAGCATGTTGGAAGCCAGTAGTGCACAGAAAAACAATAGGAAACGGAAAAGCACAAAGGAAAACATCATTTTCAAGAGAGCTTGAAGTCCCTGCATCCTTTTTGCACTGTCATGCTGTGGCCTTCTTCATTCCAGGATGTGGGATGAGCCAAAAGAATAAAATAAAAAGCAAAAGAAACCTTTGGAAATGTGAAATGTGCATCACGTGTATCCATGATTACAATATAGTCCTGAAGAGATCAAATGAGTCTGCATCCTGGGTATTTTAAGATTCTGCTTGCTAGACGGCATTCACCGCCCCTGCAGTCAGCTAGAAGCCCGGTCTCACCGGCTCGACTGTGGGAGACTTTGCAGGGGCCGGACTTTTTAATTACTCAGATCTTTGGGCACTGGGCATTGGGAGTTAAGGGTTTCTAATGAAGCCAGGACCGGTCCCTCCTCTTTGTTAGGAAAACCATCAGCTGTGAGCTCCTCCCAGGGAGCACAGGCTTTTGCATAAAATGCTTTTACTTTCTGCTCACTGGGTTGCTTGCTTTGTAAGATGAATTCTGCAGCTGGTGTTTTTTTTTTTTTTTATTTTATTATTATTATTTTGTCAGTAAAGATCTCTTGAGTCTATGTTTAATCAGACCACTCCAGGCTGGATGCACTGATCCAGTCTCCAGCCACAGCTGGTTTCCTGGATACAGAAGGGCTGCAACCCTGCGCAGTACTGCCACGGCCTCCACCCAGCCAGCCCGGTGCCGTGCTAGGCCACTGCGCGTGATGACAGAGCAGGGTATCTACGGTGGGACCAGCTTGTGCAAAAAGAACTGCTTCACTCATCACTTTCCAATGCCATTATACAACGACCACAGCCTCACAGGTGGTCCTCACGCCACACAAACGAGAATGCCACAAAACGCCATAGTCCAAGGGCTCCTCCTCCCGGAAGCAGGCCACAGACACAGAGACTAGCTCATCCCCCTCACCCGCACATGAACAGCGAGAACGAAACAGGTAATTCAGAGGTGCCCCCAAGGCTCAGAGCTGCAGAGAAAGGGCTGAGAGCTCAGCTCACCGGGTGCATTGAGAGACTGTAAAGAGGAATGCAAACTCTGCTGGTGGGGTGAGGATCGGAAACCAAAGTAGGCTCTCCCCGGGAAGCTGGCTTGTAGATTAAGGGTGGAGGAGAAAGGACTCATTCTACGGAGCGGCAATCTTTCCGAAGGCACTGGAAAAGGGAGGGTCTGTTCTTCTGAATCTGTGTCTAAATGCAAGATCAATGCAAACTAGAGATCAGAAATGTGCTTCCTGCCCATGCACGCTTCCCCAAGACCTGCCTGGCCCATGCACTCACACAGTCTCCTCTGTCCCTCGGGGCACCACATGCAGGCACTCAGAAACCCCCTGGGCCTGGGGGCCGGGAGGGACCCAAGGGAGCGTTTTCATTTCCCTCCACTTTTCAGTGGCAGAAAAAGTATTTTTCGGAGGTTTCCTTTTAACGAAGTCAAGTATTTATTTTTTAGAGCCGAATTTAGAAACTCAGGAGCTTAGTTTTATTCGTTGATGACCAATAGGAGATGAACACTTACTGCTTCAGCGACCTTGGAAGTCACTGCCTGGGTACCAACGGCCTCTTAAAGGGCTGTTTAGCAGATGGCGATTTCTGCGAATTGTTTGCTGTTCCCTAGTTCCCCCTTTCTCTCTGTGTTTATATATAATATATATGCACATATATATTATAGATACACACACACACACATATACACAGAGTGGAAGAGGACTCATGGGAGTGCCTAAGGAAGAGGGGGCTGGACAGGTGGTGAGGAAAAGAGCTTTTCCTTTGCTTCTGAATTATAATCAGATACCACTTGACTATTTTTGGTTCTCTGTGAACAGTGCTGAGCTGCACTGGTGGCAGAGTCTTTTTTTTTTTTTTTTCCCCAGGTAATCTGATCTGGCATGAAGGTCATCATATCAGAGTAAGGATTTCTGAATTATTGGATCTGGGCTTCTGAATTAGTTTCTTTAAGTTATTAAAGTCACTCTTTTTGGGCTAGTATTGTGGTATAGCAGATAAAGCCACTGCCTGTGGTACTGGCATCCTATATGGATGCCATTTCATTTCTTGTCCTGGCTGCTCTACTTCCTATCCAGCTCCCTGCTAATGGCCTGGGAAAAGCGGCGAAGGATGGACCAAGTGTTTGGGCCACACCACCCATGTGGGAGACCTGGATGAAGACCTGGCTCCTGGCTTTGGCCTGCCCAGCCCTGGTCATTGCGACCATTTCGGGAGTGAACCAGTAGATGGATGATCTCTCTCTATAACTCAGATAATACGTCTTTTTTTTTTTTAATCACTCTTTTCTGTTTTTGTAAAACAATAGCTGGTTCCATGGGGTTGAGATGGATCTTTGCCAATTGGAGCCTCTTTATAATTCAGTTCAACAGTAATCATTTAGGAAATACAGATGGCATGAAGGCAATACTCCATGTCCCATCCCAATAAGGAACTTTCTTCTCATGAAAAATAACATTGTTTGGATGCAGAGGGCATTTCTGGGACTATTTTTCTGGTTTGAGTCTGTTCGTGTCTCTGCTTTGTCACACACATGTCTCCTGGCAGAATGCTACACTGCGCGTATTTAACCTAAAATAACTGCAATGTGTGCACAGCATGATCCTATTTAAAGAGCTCAGAAGGGCACTGGCAAGTTTTCATACTGCCAAGAGTCAGCCTCATTTTCAATTCTAAACTCACAATATTAAGTTAGCTTTAGACTTAATCCTTGGAAGAAGATTTTTTATTTTTAAACTATATGCCAGACCTCAGAGAAAAAGAATTAGTATTTGTGAAGTTAAAGCTTTGTGTTCCCAGTTAGAATACGTTCAAGTTTTCTCCTACTTAAACTTCATATGATTTGGATAACTTGACATGTATGATCATTTCTTTTGTTTGGATGACAGAAATTTTAAAGAAATACATTATAACCCTCATAGGAAATAATGCCTTTTAGTTTAATGGACAGATCTGAAGTATAACGCAGCACTGTCAGACCGACACAGGCTTCTGTTAGGAAATGTGCTTTTCACCACCTGTGAACCATCCGTTCATTATCTTGAAAATATTTGTTGCTTTAAAAATTAAGGGAAGAGACATACATGGTAAGATTCATTTTGGAATACACGGAATCCCCGAGCAATCACCTGAAAACCCGTGGAGAGATAGATGCACATCTCTCCATCATGAGGCATACTCACCTTTGCTAGTCTCAGCATCAGGAAGAACTTAGAGTTGGCGATGGAACCACTTAGTGGGTGGGGCTGAGAGCAGCTATGAGTATTCATGGGATTAAAAACTTGACACTGAAATGGTATTGTCTTCCTATCGTTTATGTGGATCCATTATTTACTGAAGACCCATTTTTCCTTTATTCCTCTCAGTCTTTAACTATGCTCTTTACCCAAGCACAATTAAGACCCATGCTATCAACCATTCCATCTTCATTTTTGAGTTTTCCCCACCTATGGCTTCCCATTTCCCCACCATCTGGACTCTTACCACATTCTCTAAACAGGTCCTGAAAAAAGAAAAAAAAACAATCCTACCTTGCCATGAGACCTTTCAAATGAATTAAGAGAGAGAAAGAGAGAGGGAGGAAAGAGAAAGCAAGAAAAAAAAAAAAGACTTTCCACTTAATCCCAATCAAAGGAATCAATTCTCCCTCCATCCCCTTCCCCATGGCACACAGGGCAAACATTTGGGCAGCTGCTATAGGTCATCTGTGCCCCTCTGTCTTATGTCAGATGGCCGGAGTCTTGAAGGAAGACACTTATCTCAACAGCATCTGAGAGGCAATCTTCAAGCTTCCCCTCTAAGTCCCCTGGAATGAGGAGCTCATTGCCTCCAGACAGCAACCCTACTTCATGGTTATTGTTTATATGAGGGTACTGCAAGGAGTTCAGGGAAAACTGGAATTAAAACATACATTTATTTGAGTTCAAAAAAATGTAGCCTTCTTTTCGGCCTCCCTTCTCTTGCCTGCTCCTGTTCTTTATCTTCATGGGCAGTTCTCTGGCCCTGTCATGGTTAGTTTCTCTCCTCATGGAGTTGCCCACCCTCATGGCCTGAATATATTCTCACTCTCTCACTTTAAATAAGTTCTCTCACTTATATACCTTAAAGAATTGAAATATATGCAGTTGTTTCATAATAGGCATTTTCCAAGAACTTTTTGAAGATCCCTTGTAGTGTTGAATACACCTCTCAGAGCTCTACTCGCCAGCTGTAGTACTGCTATCTGCAGCTGCATGGAACACATCATTAATATTTGAGGCCAGTCACCAGTCCTCTTTAAAAGTATCCTGGGTGAGGGGGGCCGCTAAAGTCCATTTCAACCATTTCTCTATGTATGGATTTTCGATCTCTCACTCTCCTGATCATTCCCCTCTACATATGTTCAAAGGCATAAACCAAACACAATATGAAAATACTGAGCAGAGTATCACCATGTTCTGGTTTATCCAAATGATACTTATCTCACTTTGAACTTATGTGAACTGTCCTAGTGTGTTTCTATGTTATACACATGGGGTACAAGTAGGATGTGTACCCTACTTCTTTACTTCCCTTACAAAACACAAACTACTGAGTTATGGGAGAGGCTTCTCAGGCTATAATATTGTGTTAGTCAGCACAATGATGAGTAAGGCTTTCACGAAGGTATGTTTCAGATTAGGGTTAACATCCAAGACGATCATTACTAATTTTTAACATAGAGATCACTACAGAAAGATCAGTAGCTCCTAATGAGATTTTTTTTTTTATATCTGATCATGTGTCATTATATGTGGTGATTCTATCTGGATGAAGAACTGCGCTGAGTGAAAGCAACCTGTCACTGGCTAACTGTGGTGGCTCCACCCGTTAACTATGGGGACTGTGTTCATAATGAGAACGGACCAAGACAAGCCTTCCATCAGCTCTTGTCCATGACCATCATTTCCTCTATTTCCTGGACTTCCTTCTCTTCCCATGTAGGACTGGCTGGATTCTGGGGTAAAAGCCTACATTAGGGTAGAAGCCTCTGCTTGAAAGAGGACATCAGGAATTACCAAGCAAAGATCAGTGGGAGGACAAACATGTATTAATTACTACTTTTGGGTTCAAGAAGAACAAAGAATATTTGAGTGGTGCACTCCTGTTTGGCTCACGGCATATTTCCTTTATTTGTTCCTTAGTGACTATTGTTGAACACCTACAATGTGCCATTGTATTAAAATTGAGCAGTTGGGAAGCATGAAATTGGAAGGAGAGCTGACAGTAAGAAAAGTAGTAATTTAGAGAAAATCTGTGTCATATATGAGTATTATTGATTGTGTTTTTTTTTACTCCTGGAGGTGGCATTTCTTGACCAACTCCAACATGTACAGAACACTAAAGGTTTATATGATGTTGTAGAAATTTTGAAAATGTAAAGTACAGTTGTTGAGTTGCTATTTTTGGAATTCAAAGAGGAAAGGCAAACAGTGCCCTTAAGACAATCCAGCCTCCTTTACGTCCTGTCAGAAGTCTTGATTGTCCACCTGTCTGGCAGTGAACAGTTCCACAAATTAGCCAGCCCTTGAGTTCTGGTCCAAAGAGATGGCTGTATTTTAGATGAGGGTAAAGCAAATATGTGACTAAGAACTGCACATGCCATGTTACAGATGAGTTTCAGTTCTATTACAAACCAGCTATAATTTGCTTTTGTTGGGAAGATATTAAGAGAGACAAAGAAATGAATGAAGAAGGAGGCTGAGCTTTCTTGAATGATCTAATAAGCAGCCAAAGTCATAATCATGTCCAACTGGTACATAATTTATAACAAAAGGTGGTATTTTAAGCTTTCTTAAGTGTGGCATTAATTGCAGTTGCCGAGTGGGAAACAAATCTGTTTTGAAAACCTCCTTTTAAAAGAAGGAGACAGTTCTTGCCATCCATAAGATGACTGCATGCTTCCTCACCAAGTTCCCCATTCCAAATTAGAATACCATGGCATTATTTTAAGGAATGATCATCAGAAGAACCAAAAAAAAAAACCCTGCATTTCAATTAAATACAGAAGAGTCCAAAGGACTGAACTGCTCCTGGGAATGTCAACCGCCAAGCACTAGATTTCTGGATCCAATTCAGTCCTATGGAAAAATCCAGAAAATTACCTGGAATATCAGTCAAAATTAAAAGCAACAAAATATCTCTCTCTACTAGATGCTGACACTCATCATTATATTCTTGTCCTTGGATTTTATAAACTAACCAGATTTGGTCAAGACATATGATTTACCTATCTGAGGATTTTGTTCTAGAAATTCATATTCTTCTAACTAAATTTATTTTTGGAGAAACCTGGATGCTCTGAGACAGGGAAAGCAAAGTAGAGGCCTTGAAAAAAACATCTTCAGTGGTCCATATGCTTTTTCTTACATGTTCCTTTATCAGCTCTTTAGTGTGGGTGTTGGATATTCAGTATCATAGATAGGACCTAAGATACACTAGATCCTTGAAGGAGGTAAGAGGTAGCGAACGCCTTTTTGTGGCATTTCTGAAATAGCTGACAGCTTCCAACAGTAATTTTGAAGAGAGAAGCCACAACGGTACTAATGGCAAATAACTTAAGGAGGTCATCTGCTCTAATTTCCTGGAGAGACAAGACAACTAAAGTTTAGGGAGTGGAAAGGACACATCAAACTCACACTGCCAGCTGTGGTGGGATGGGGTAGAGACCCTGGGGGATCAGTTCCCGGTGGACAGTGGTTTGGGGGTGACAAAACTATTGTTGCTCCTTTGTGATCTGGAAATGTACAAGAAATAGAGTTGATACACAGGCCATGGAGTTTATTCTAGTGGCCTCAGGGGTGTTCAAGATTTGTATAGATGGCCTGATACCATCTGCAAATCCTGAATTACACTGGGATGATGAATCTTTTCTTCCCTGAATAGAGAATTCAGTCTTCTGTGGTAACACATCATCATTCCCCTGTAGAATTTCAGCCATGTGGAGGCAGGTGGGCTGGGTGTTCCCTGCTGTGTTTTGGACAGATCCTTATCTCACATAAGGTTCCACCTTCCCTTCTGTGGGCATCTCAGAACCTCAGAGATTAAAGTGCAGCGCTTATATTGGGCCAAAATCATCATAAACTGTCTTCAGAGATTCTGAGTAGGTGCATCAGAGGCTAGTTGGCATTCACAGAGGGAAGCATAAGTCTGTGTACTGCTTGCATCATTAAATACTTTCTGGATCATTTCCTTTGAAGTGTGGGAGAAGGAGCTATCATACTGGAAGGGGCAATGAGATGCTGGCAGTCTAACTGGGGGAAAGGAGAGACATTTTAATCTTTATAAATAGCACCATCAAGGTCCACTTTTCAGAAAGCAAGTTCCAAGACATGATGTCAAGAACACCAATCCATTGACTGTCGTCAGATGAAACATTCCTGAGAACTGTTGGGTGGGTGGCTATTGTGAACGTTCAGCTAAGCCTGTGGGAGCGCGCCCTAGTCTTCAATGCCCTGGGCATATATACACTCACAGGGCTGGAGTGTGCAGGCATCTCTGAAGCCTGATTCTAGATCACTGATTGTCTTCTTCCCACTTTTCCTCCCCACTGAGAATTGGAGAGCTGGAAAGCTTCTGTGAGACCAGAGCTCTTTGGTTTCAACATGAGCAGGGCTCTGAGCCCCAGATCTCATTCTGCTAGTAGTGTTCAAGGGCCTTAGAGATGTGGCTCTGACATTATCTTTCCTGTCTGGGCAGTGACTCTCAACTGCCAGCCCACAGCATCCACTGGTACTAATTATGGAGGAGCCCTGTGCCAGGGAGCCAGCCGCTCAGCAGGGCTTTGTGGGGAGCAGGCCTTAGCACAGAGACATGTAAATGGGCAAAGGACCTCAGGAAAAGCTGGGATCTTAGGCTGGAAATGACAATCACTTGACCTCCCCCTGAGAGCAGGAATGTTGTGACACTTCACTAGCAATTAGGTTGTAGTTCTGGCCAGGGTTTCTGGATGAGCACAAGAGGCAGCTGCACAGTGTGGCTGCATCTGACAGTATGCTTTCAAGCACCTAGCAGACAGACTTGCGATAGCATTCCTTCTCTTTCTTCATTTTGGCTAAGTGCAAATAGCAATTTCCTAACATAAGCAGCAGAGTGCACTGTGATGGGTGTTGCATGTTGAAAAGTCCTGGATGTGATGTGTTACTTAACGCTCGGAAGCTCAGACCGCCCACAGAAATAACTCCCTCAGAGGGTGCGGCAGACAGGATAATGACCCAGCCAAAAATGTCCACATCCTAATCCCTAGAACCTGTGGATACATCACCTCCCAGGCAAAGGAGACTTTGGAAGTGTGATTAGATTATGGACCTGGAGATGGGGGCATGCTCCTGGGATATCCAGGTGAGTCCAGGGTAGTCACAAGTATCCTTGTAGAAGAAAGGCAGGAGGGTCAGAGTCAGAAAGCCATCAGAAGACATTGTAAGACAGAGAGAGGGGCCATGAGCCAAAGAATGCAAGTGCCTGCTAGATGCTGGAAAAGCCAAGAAAAGAAATTCCCACCTAGCGGCTGCTGAAGGAACTCCAGGCCAGTGCAACCATTGAGGACTCTGACTGCGCTGGTGGTCATTTGTCCCAGCAGCAGTAGGACACTGATGCATCGGGTAAATCTGAAATGCTGCAGTACTAGAGCAGGGGAGAGGGTCACACAGGGCAGCGCCTGCCGTGTGTACTCTGTATTCTTTAAACTGTCAGGGTGGGCAGAAAAACATCCCACCCTCTTTTTCTGTAGGCACTTAAGATGAACCATGGAATGGAGGGTTTTCATATGATGTCACCACTGGGTTTCAGCATCCTTAAACTATTTGCTGGCTGTTATGTTACTGTCAGTTTTCATGGACCCTTTTGGTGGACAATGAAGAAAGTTCTTACTCGTGTGCCATAAAAATGAGGAAGGTTTACTACAATACTTTGTTTGGGCTGATTTCATATTGGGGTTCCATAATGTCTTCTGAGATTCACCTGATCCTCCCACAGCAAGAGTTCCAGGGCATGTGCTGAATTAAATGTTTTGGGTGGCAATCATTCCCCAGTGGATTATATTCCTCTGAACACGTGCCATAGAATGCTCTCTTTTGGTTTCGTGGGGTCTTTTCTCATTGCTTCCAGTTACCTCCCTTGGTTAATGCCACCAACAGCCTCGGCTCATGTCTCTCACAACCTCTCTTCCTTCTCCTCCGGGGAAGCTGTCTATCAGTTATGCTCCGTGCAACTGCGCATAACCGAGTGAGACCCAGGGTGCAGCTCTGAGGCTGGGACAGGGCTTCCGTGCCTGTGCTTGGTGTCTTATACTTTTATTTTTGTGCCAACCCAGAGGCCACTGTTCTTACTTCCAGGTTGCAAGGTGGCAATCTAGACTGCAGGGTGGGACCATAGTTTTTAGGGAATCTGAGGAAGGCACAGTGAAGCTTAGGAAAGAAGAGGAGCAAAGCCCCCTAAATTCTTGCATCCTGTGCTTCTTGCATCCTGTGATCCCAGGGCCCCAGCCAGTACCTGATGTAACAGAGGTGCTCAGTTAACACATTTGAGTCACTAAAATTTCCTTTAACCATCAGCTTATGGCAGGATGTTGAAGTTTCTGCCTTGCATTCAGCTTTTGGCTTTCAGACAGTTATTCCCCCTGTTTTCTTTGGGAACTATCCCCCCTCCACCCAGGTCAAGTTCATTTCCCCTGCAGTATGTTGTAACTTGTTTCATGCAACTATCAGACGTAAAAAAAAAATCAGAATAGTACTTCTATGAAAAAGTAAATTAAAACAACTCTATTAGCAACATTTTTCTTTTTAGAAGAGCCTACTTGATAGTTGAAATTAAACTAAATGATAGAGTTAAGGTGATGCGATAAAATGGAATGGCTCATTCATTCCTGGGGTAAAAATCTACCTGGAAACCAATCTGGAACACTGATCAAGGGTCTTAAAAACATTCGTCTGCTTTAGCTCAGCAAGAATCTGCCCAAGGGAAATAACCCTTTTACACACATAGCTGTGCTAAAGAGTAGAGACTGCAAGTCTCCAAGCCCTACTCCCCCGGAGGCCTGGTGAGTGGAGGCTGCACCTCTGCTGTGCACATTGTCTGCAGCCATTGTCCCAGCCCTGTGAGGGTCCAAGGGGTACAGGCCCTCAGTGAGGGGAGACCCAGGAATATTACCTTTTTTATATTGCCTGTTCTTTCCAGATTTTTTTTTAAAGAGGCACAATCTGCTTAAGGGGGAACTAGGGAAATAGAAACAGAAAATTTCATCTCCTGTTGTCAGCCTTGCTGATTTTTTTTTTTTTTTGGTAGGAGTGTAGTCTGTCACACAGAATGAGCCTCAGAACTTTATGTATTGAGAGGCCTTCTTACAGGATGTTTGCAACAGATACTATTCTGCAGATGGTTTCAAAGACTGAGCACAGCCATGAATGGCCATTCAATGAATTATTTTAAAGATCCATACAGCTATGACTCTGTGAGTCTCTTTTAAGTCTTTAAAATTCTTAACTACCTTCAGTGATATTTATCTCTAAGTCAGGGTAATTTTGCAACAGGCCTGTGTGCGTGACGCCCACAGATACAGCTGCAGGAACTTCATGCTCAAGGAACTAACCAGCTTGAACTCACATAAAAACACATTTTCCTTTTCTCTTCTAATGACACAGCCTTTCTCATTTCCGTTAGATTACATTGCTTTTCATTATTTTCTTGATCAAGTCTACAAAAAAATTGTATATTCCTGGGGATCCTCTTCCCTTTTTCACAGTGCTCATTGCTATTTGTAAGTAGGGAACTGTTGGCTCCAGGTCTGTCTATCTTCTCAGCTGTGAGCTCCGTGACAGCAGGGCTGTGTCTCTTCTCTGTACTCACAGGACAGTATAGAGTAGGTACTTATCCAGCCCTGTCCAATAGACAGAGAGAGAGAGAGAGACAGAGAGATATATCTGTTTTTGAAAAAAAAAAAATCAGAGTTCATACTGTAGATATGTGATATCGCTCACATAATGGCAATCTTAGGTTGGCAGGAGGCTTTGAGACCATTCCAAAAGAATGTACATGATGAGTGATTTAAACTCAGACAACATGCTTATAATAACAAGTTAGACTTGCCATTGCATGCGAAATTGTACTCTTCTGTGATACATTTTGTCTTGCGCTTTAGAAAGCAGTTAACTCACTAAGAAGAACATGCAAGGTTTCATTATAGTAGAAAGCCAGAATGAGCCACCCCACCAACCCCCGAGACCAGCAAAGAACAAGCATCTCTAGAGCAAACCTTTCCAAGAACTGTAGGAAACAAGATTAATAAAATAGAAGCACAGTGAATATATAAAGATTCTGTGAATAGCTTTTTTCTCACTGAGTTCTACAAAACAAAAAGGGATATAATTATTTAATTTTATAGGTTTTTTTCTATCATTACAGAGTAATAAAATCTTTTCAAAAATAAATTATTAGCTATATATTTTTTCTTGCTTTCTAAATCTTGTCTCACTGTTTGGATGAGTTAGAGTGAGGGAGAAACAAATAGAACAAACCAAGGTTATGGAGAAAGTATGTATGTGAACTTTATTTCATCATGAGAAAATCATTTCTGTGCAGTAACAGAGAATACTGATATCTACATGATGATAGAGTTTTCTTTGTATTGAATACATACCTTATATTTGTACACAATATATAAAATTCATGGAAGAAATTAATTTCTACAGTACAGTTTCTTTGTTGGAAGAGAACTTGTTCCATTAGTTTCATTTAGAAAATGACCCCCAATTCTGTGACTGTGGTACCAAGGATCGCAGTTCCAATCCTGCAATTTATTAAATTAAACACCATAATCTTATGAACATGAAAAGAAACCGAGAGACTACATCCTAAGCACTCAGGCTGCTATGCTACTAAGTGATCTTAGCTAATAGCACGATTCTCACGATGTATTATGGATGGAAATTGTCTTCCTGTGGGTCTGATGACACAATATTAGCAACATGGCTGCAGATTCCTCTCTGCTCTGCGGGCATGCACTTCACTCCTCAATCAAACCTGTACACACACAGGAAACGAGGCCATCGCCATCAAGTACCTTCCGCACGGCACCTAGGAAAACCTCACAGAGGGCTTTAGCATTTAGCACGGCATTTTGGGGAAAGAGACAACAGCTCTCAAAAGATAGGTCACCCCAGAGAACAGGTGCCCAAATGATTATCCAGGGGAAGTCTGGCTACCGTGTTACCATGATCCAAATGGGTGGGCATTTTCTCTTTAGCAAATGCTTGACTTGGAATAGCATCACTCATAGAGCAACAACCGCTCCCCAAAGCATCGTCTTCACGGCCAGGGGTATTTTGCCCCTGCCATGGTATTTGAAATTGTGCTTGTTTTTAACCATGTGAACCATTTTTAGGGGTGACTGGCATATGCTGAGGTTTGTGGGAAGCATAAAAAGACACCATCCCAGTTCTTTTAGCTAACATCTTGAACTTGAACAAAATCACCATAATTAGTTCTGCAGAAGGAAGTTATACAGAATGCCAGTGGGGGTGTGATTTCTATGATTAAAATGACACCCTCAAGGTCTCAAAATGCTTTGGCACCAGCATAAACGTCTCTTCACGGGTTTAATTTCCTCGGTGCCATTGCTCTTAAAGTGAAAATGTTAAAAGCCTCAGAGGTTATACTTGGCCATCAAATTCAGCATCTCATCTGTGATGGGATCACTTATCTCTGAAGGCCAAAGCTTGTACAGTGTAGCCAAGGAGCAGAAGTTCTCGGAGATTAACCTTGCACAGTGGCCCTAGGCAGCCTCACTGAGACTAGAGGGACTGGCACAGGTGAAAATGGCGAGGTAATGAGTTGCTGGTTTCTTCCTGTTGGTGCCAATGGCCTCGGCTTTGGGGAGGAAATGGATGCAGTCCGAGCTGGTTGGGCCAAGAGTGGCTGACGGGACCTCTCGGATCAGCTCCAGCACCCTTCACCCATTTGCAACACATTCAGTCACACAAATCCACAGCTGCCAGGATCCTAGGTCCCACCCCCCTCAGGAACAAGCTCTTGCTACAGAGCCATTTAGAATCGTCTGGGCAGAACTGGCAAGCGATGTGTATCGGTGGAGAATGGGAGCCTGCTCTAGGGCCTAGATACATTCGTCTGAGACACCAGGACACATTCAGGCCTTCACTGTTCAGCTTCTTCAACTGCAGCTTATTTAGAATGTTACCCAAGGAAGCCGCCGGCCCGAGCCATTGCAACTGCCGATGTGGAAGCTTTGGTTGGGTCACATCCACATCCCACGGGCTCTCTAAAGGCAGGAGAGGAACAGCAGCTCTGTGCCAGAGTGCAGAGCAAGTCATGGAAAACACTTGAGGAATGCGGGCACTGCTGGGGTTACCTCCGGGCTTGCCAGCCATTCTAGATGCCACGCAGTTCTCGCTCTGAGGGGCACTGCTGAAGGGCCTTACCCTCGGACGTCTGCAGGACCAGGGTCTTGCTGTACGGGCTGACTCCTGTTTTGTTGAAGGCCTTGACTCGAGCGTTGTATGTGCTGTTGAAGTGAAGGCCATCCACGGTGCACATTGTCTCCTTTCCCACATACACTTCCTGAGGGCCAAGAAAGGAACAGAACCCGCTTAAAATAAACTCTGATGAGAGCCAGGGTCAGGGTCAACAGCTCTGGCATTAGCCTGATCAGGGTTGAGTCCTGTGAGACACTGGGCTATTTGATTTTCCTTTCCTGTTATGCAAAATGGGGGCACCTTCCGAGTTTGGTATGAGCATTATTTAAACTTAAATGCATACAGCCTGGTACTTGGTATTTAGCATGGTCCTTGCAGCTTTAATGAATGGAAGTTATTAGCAGACGGGGCTTAAAAAATTAAAATTAGGTACTTATAGTTAGGACTAGGCTTATGAATAGTAACTTGGTATTTGAAAAGGATATTACACCTACGGGTGCTCTTTATCCATTGTTATGGTTTTTAAAAAACATGTTCAAAAACATGAAAACACGAGGGTGGTCTCTGTGTGTTTTGGCAGCTCCGCAGATAACTCTGGGCACTGCCACAAAGGTTACACTCAGAGCCACAGGGGTGCAGGTTTCCATCACAGTGCAGAGGGAAGGGGGAGAAAACAGGGAAGGGAGGGAGAATGACATTTAAACGGCTTAAAATAAATCCGAGCAGAATGCATCTTCAGCATAGGTTAGGCATTTGCTTCCCTCTTTAGCTGTACACTTTGCAAAATTTATGCTGATGTAATGACTGGAAGTGATTTGCATTCAAAGCACAGCCTTAAAGGGACAACTGTCTGGTGGGGTACTAATAAAACTGGAGGCCTGGGTCGCCCAGCCGTTCCTTCCTAATTTCCGACGTAACACAGGTTTGAATATCGCGCCCTCTCACTCAGAGCTTCTCAAAATTTAGGTGCGTATGAATCACCTGAGGATCAACATTTGCTTTCCAATCCTGTAGGTTTCTGGGGTGGAGTTTGAGATTTTACATTTTTAACAAGTTCCGGGTAGGGGAAGACTATTCTTTGAATGGTCCAGCAAGGAACAACCTGAAGGCTCAGGCTGGGAGCACAGAGGGGTGGTTGCACTTTTTCATGGTAGCCTGTGGACTAAGAGGAAGGGATCCAGATGACTGGGAAGAATCGATGGGATGCAGGGACTTCTTTAGTGTTAATTGGTGCTCCGGGAGGAAGAAGTAGGCAGATGGTGCTAAGACTCTGAGTCTGATATCTAAATAAGGACAACCAGGATGTAGAAAAGGCAGGATTAGGTTTTAAAAGAAAATTATGGGTTTATTTTAAGGCATGTAGGGTTGAAGGCAGTTTCAGGACATTTCTAGGTCAGACTCTTAGAGGAGAAATATGATTGAGAGAGCTGGACTAGAGAGTGGGCAGTGCAAAGGGGGCGAGAAGTGGGAGGGGAAGGGATGGGAACCACGCCCCAGCTGACGCCTAGGACACGCACGTAGGTAGCGGTTGGGAAGAAAACGCTGGGACAAAATAAGGGAATTTATTTATTTAGGGACTTAGGAAAGCCAGGAGAATGAGTTTTCTAGCCTAAAATAATAATAATAATAATAATAATAATAATAATGGAAAAAGAAAGGCCCTGAAATGAAATGAGCTGAAAAGGCAAAGTCAGGGATGAGAAACAGACAGACAGGAGTTTACACACACACACACACACACACACACACAGCACAAGAGACACCAGTTGAAATGGAACCTGAGATCTGTGTCTTGCAGAGGGAGGACTTTGATTTCGTCAGCCAGTAAATCAACACCTATGTCAATAAGGCCTCCCCATCCAGACAGGGAGCCTATGTCTTGGAGGAGAGCTGCAGACTTGGCCCCAGTCCTCAGGCACTTACAGCTACTGGAAGACCAAAGCCACGGTCAGGAAAAGGAGCCGACAGGCTTTTCTCTGGAGGACTAGTGGTGGTGGTGGCCACTGACGGCCTGAAGAAAGCCTGGTCCTCATGGGCTGGGGTCTGCTCTTGGACAGGGGCCCCATCTTCTGCAGCGCAGGGAGTGGCCTCACTACAAAGAAAAGCCACTCCTCTGCCTGGAAGTCTCAAGCATCAGAGTGTGCAGGGGAGAAAACTCAGGCAAGGGCCGGCGCTGCAGCTCCATAGGCTAATCCTCCACTTTGCGGCGCCAGCACACCGGCTAATCCTCCACCTCGGGGCGCCGGATTCTGTCCCGGTTGCCCCTCTTCCAGGCCAGCTCTCTGCTGTGGCCAGGGAGTGCAGTGGAGGATGGCCCAAGTCCTTGGGCCCTGCACCCCATGGGAGACCAGGAGAAGTACCTGGCTCTTGTCATCGGATCGGCGCGGTGCGCTGGCTGCAGCGCGCCGTCCGTGGTGGCCATTGGAGGGTGAACCAACGGCAAAGGAAGACCTTTCTCTTTGTCTCTCTCTCTCACTGTCCACTCTGCCTGTCAAAACAAACAAACAAACAAACAAACAAAAAAACTCAGGCAAGAGTGGGGTGGTGCAGATGGAAAGCAAGGTGGGAGGAGAGGGTGGGTGAGAAGGAGGTAGTGTGGATGAGAGAACAGCAGACACACAGGGACAGGCAGTCACGCACACAGATCATAAACTGGTAAGCATACCCATATGATTGCTACCAGGCCCCCCCCAAAAGGTAAGAGCAGGCCAGTCACCCAGAAAAGTGCAGGGACCAGTCTAGGCCAGAGCAAAGTGCAGGGACCAGTCTAGCCCAGAGCAAAGTGCAGGGACCAGTCTAGCCCAGAGCAAAGTGCGGGGACCAGTCTAGCCCAGGGCAAAGTGCGGGGACCAGTCTAGGCCAGAGCAAAGTGCAGGGACCAGTCTAGCCCAGAGCAAAGTGCGGGGACCAGTCTAGGCCAGAGCAAAGTGCAGGGACCAGTCTAGCCCAGAGCAAAGTGCGGGGACCAGTCTAGCCCAGAGCAAAGTGCAGGGACCAGTCTAGCCCAGAGCAAAGTGCGGGGACCAGTCTAGCCCAGGGCAAAGTGCGGGGACCAGTCTAGCCCAGAGTCTGCAGTGCTGCTCCTACCGCTGTTAAGAAGAGTAGGACACTTCAGACACCTCTGATGGCACAAGAGAAAGCAGGCCCTCAGCTGAAGGGCAGGCAGGGTCCACCAGGATACCCATCCCAAGGACAGTGGGGAAGCCAGGCTCCAGGGCACATCCTCTGGCTTGACAAAGAGCAGGTTCTTGACTCACCCGGAACTGACCACCACTGCCGTCATCCAGTTCCAGAATGTATCCTTCTGCGGGCACCGTGGACAGGGGCGGCTGTTTCCAGGACAGTGTAGCACTGTTGTTGTGGGTGCAACATTCCTCCAGCTGTAGGATGGGGGTTGCTGGGACTGGAGAGGAAGCTAAACAGAAATTAGTGTAACCCTGGCTTCTGCTGTTTTCAAATAGGTCAGCGTGCTGGAATGACAAACATCCCCCTGGTGAGTGTGTAGTTAGAAGCAGCCAGTCGGGATGCATGGGAGAGTTGAATGGGATCCTTCCAAGAGTCTCCATAAGTGGGACTGGTTCCTCAACTTCCCGCCTTAGTTGTGGCACGTGGAAAGGAGAGAAGCTACCCCAGTGGCAATGTTTGCATGGGGGCTGGATTTCCCATACATTCCACTAAAGCCGATTCAACTGAAAACATGGATGAAGCCATGTTAATAATTTTATCATGAATTTTGGGATGGAAATCTCAAGTTTATAAACTGGGACTTACTTTCTAGGAAACAGCTCTTTTTTTTTTTTTTTTTAAACAATTGATTCTACTGCAGATTTTGTGATAAGTGACATACACCATGATCTCTCAGTTTCAAAAGTTCTGAGGAACCTGCCATCAGTCTCTCAAGGTGGCTGTACCTTGAACTAGTGCTAGTTCAAGTGAACTCTTTCTTCAGGTATCGAACACCCAACTGTGAGTGTGGGAGCAGACTGAGGTGCAACAGGAGACTAACTTATCCTCATGGCCGTGTGACAATCTATCATGGCACTGCTGGACTCAGTAGCCCTTCTGCATATGCTATGCTAAGAGCCTTTTCTATTATTAGAACTGCAGAGCAGTGGGTCCACAGACTCACAGGTGTAGAAATATTATTCAACAAGGGGCACTGCAAGTTAATCCTCCACTTGTGATGCCAGCATCCCATGGGGGCACCGTTTCAAGTCCCAGCTGCTCTGCTTCCAGTCCAGATCCCTGCTGATGTGCCTGGAAGAGCAACAGATGGCCCAAGTGCTTGGGTCCCTGCACCCATGTGGGAGACCCAGTTGAAGTTCCTGGCCCAGCCCTAGTCACTGTGGCCATCTGGGGAGTAAACCAGTGGATGGAAGATCTCTCTCTCTCTCTCCTTCTCTCTCTGTAACTCTGCCTTTCTTTCTTTTTTAAAAATTCATTTATTTATTTGAAATGCAGAGTTACAGAAAGGCAGAGGCAGAGAGAGAGAGAGAGAGAGAGAGGTCTTTTATCTGCTGGTTAATTCCCCAAACGGGCCATCAGAAGCCAGGAGCCATGAGCTTCCTCCAGGTCTCTCATGCAGATGCACGGGCCCAAGGACTTGGGCCATCTTCCACTGCTTGCCCAGGCCATAGCAGGAAGTTGTATAAGAAGTAGAGCAGCTGGGACTTGAACCAGTGCCCATATGGGATGCTAGCACTGCAGGCGGTGGCTTTACCCACTATGCCACAGTGCCGGCCCCAACTCTGCCTTTCAAACAAATAAGTATTTTTTTTTTTAAAACAAGAAATGTTATTCAACAAATAATCCCAGTTACCAACATATGAACTCAATGTGTGTTGCTGGGAACATCATTTTTACCAAATGCTCATTTTTTTCTAATATCAAAACATTTATTTATTATTATTTTTTAGCAGTTTAATAACAGAACAGCTTTATCAAAAGAACACTTTAATAAAAATAATCCCACATCCAGGGACATTTTCATGAACAAATGTTAATTGTGGGACACCTGGCATGCTGTTCTAAAATTGGACTGTCTGTGTCATGCATGCATTGAATTAAATCTACTCCTTGTCAGTTACCCCAACCAAGAAGATGTTTAATTAAACAGCAGTATAGGAAGCAGGTTCTATGGTGGAAACTCGGGGAAACAAAAGCAGTGACTGTAACATAAGAGATGTGAAGGTGGAGCAGGTTAATTATCTTATACTTAAGAAAAAAAACTGATATACTACAATACCATTTTGTCTGAACTATGGAATCACACATAATTAAATCAAAATCAGTGACTCCCAGCAGACTCATAGAATGGCAATCACTTTAAATAGCACTTTGACCTCAGAATCAGCCCTTAAGGCATTCTGGGCTGAAAGCCCAGAGAGCATTTCAGACATGAAAAGCCAAGACACTGTGGCAAAAAAATATCCTACATGAAGGATTTCTGTGAGCGAGACCCCAGTGGAAAGAAGTGGCCATCAAGGAAGGATGTATTTTTCTCTGAAGGGAGGAGAGAACTTCCACTTTGCTCATGGCCTTGTCTAAATACTGATGAAGAGTGTGAATTCAAGACTTCCATAGCCTTGGCAGCTCATGTCAAGAGCCTCGGGTGATCACTGATGTCATATATGAGTGTTAATTGTTAAATTAACAACATGAGTCACTGTGCACTTATTTCCCTTGCAGGACCTCTGTCCTCAATGAGTTGTATGAGAATTAACTATAAAACTGGTTCTCATTTTTTTGTGTGTGTGTATATGTATGTGTACAAATTATTGAAATCTTTACTTAGTATAGAGTTGGTTTTCTGTATATAAAGTTAATTGAAAATGAATCTTAATGGAGAATGGGACTGGGAATGGGAGAAGGAGGAGGGGGTGGGATGGGAGTGGGAGTGGGGTGGGGGAGGGTATGGTGGGAAGAATCACTATATTCCTAAAGTTGTACTTATGAAATCTGTACTCATTAAATAAAAGGTTTCTTTGGGGGAAAAATCAGTGACCCCAAATTGGATGCAATCAGTTTAGGAAAAGAATCAGGTTTCAAGTTTGAATGACACAGGTTTGGGTGGTCTTTTAGGGAGGACTATGGGTACTACAGCCTCTGAGGTCCCACAACATCTGGACTCGGAGGAAAGAAGATGATTTCACTGTCTTGTTCAATAAACAGGACTGGCTGGGAAGAGGCAAGACAGGAAATAACACCTTCTACTGATTCTCGTGAACAGCTACACACAAACAGGTGGCACTCAGAGTTCCTACTGGAGGGGTATCTTTAAGTCTGTAATGATTAAGGTCTTAATTTGTTATTTGAAATTTGTTTTATTTATTTTTTATTTTTGACAGGCAGAGTGGACAGTGAGAGAGAGACAGAGCGAAAGGTCTTCCTTTTGCCACTGGTTCACCCTCTAATGGCTGCCGCGGCCGGCGCGCTGTGGCCGGCGCACCGTGCTGATCCGAAGGCAGGAGCCAGGTGCTTCTCCTGGTCTCCCATGTGGGTGCAGGGCCCAAGCACTTGGGCCATCCTCCACTGCACTCCCGGGCCACAGCAGAGAGCTGGACTGGAAGAGGGGCAACCGGGACAGAATTCGGCTCCCCAACCGGGACTAGAACCTGGTGTGCCTGCGCCGCAAGGCGGAGGATTAGCCTATTGAGCCACGGCGCCGGCCTTGTTTTATTTATTAAAAGACTGCATTTAAAATCTTTACTGTGAAACTAAAATATAACAAGCTTAAGTAAGCGTTTTCCCAAGGGCTTCCAGAGACATGTGTGATTCTCCCTGGGACAGCTATTCTAAACAGTCCTTCTCAGCGCATACCACAAAACAATTCCTTTGACTCTTGCTTCATTACCTCCCTATCAATCTCTTGTTTTCCCTTTGTCCACATTTCAGGTAAGTCTACATTTTATCAGTTATAAAAGCACAGAATGAGAACATAAGGTGGTTTCAAACCGAATCATACAAATGTTTTCAGTATTGTAATAAGAAACTCAAATTTCCCGTGTAGGCACAGCTATAATTACATGATTAACTGAGATATATTATATCATGTGTAATTAAAGTGCTAGAACTTCATTTATAAATGCTCAGAGGATAAACTGTAGAAGACCAAAAGGATGGGAAAAAAATCTAATCTCTCACTGATCTTCATATATAATATTTTCCCAGATTTAAAAAAATAAGCAAGTGAACAAAAAAGTGAAGTGGAGAGGAGACTGAGAAAGAAAGAACCAACCCTGGGACATCTGCATGTATCTTAACCTATTTCTCAATGTGCTGAGCACTATTCCTTCCCTATTTATCCCAAAATGATGTATACAAAAGGCAAACGTGACAAAAGTATAGCCTCAATAGCAAAGGATCATGTTATTAATTTAGAAGAATAGATTTTACAGTGGGTGTTACCCCATTTCACTTTATTAAGTATTAAAAAAGTGACCTACAAGAAATCCAAAGTATTTTCAAATGAAGCTGTCTTTTATGGCCTTGAAAAGGGTGGAAGTCTGAGAAAGATCATGTTAT
Organism: Oryctolagus cuniculus; assembly: GCF_051225735.1. NCBI lineage: Eukaryota > Metazoa > Chordata > Mammalia > Lagomorpha > Leporidae > Oryctolagus > Oryctolagus cuniculus. The sequence continues at coordinate 25,206,730 of NC_142878.1, read as the reverse complement.
TTTACTGAAACTCCTTTCTTTGGCACTTCCATAGCTTTCTTGATCTTTATGCTTTCATGATCATTTTAGGACATCTTTGGTTTTTCCTTAAGAACTAGTTTGTCTTGACCTACCTGGTCAGAAATCTAGCACTCAGCATTCTTTAGCCAGTAAAATCAACTTTAGACTAAAAATTCTCCCTTTAGATACAAAAGGGTAGCTATTCTTACTGACTTCCTTGAAGAGGTCTGGCACAGGTATGCTTCAAAGTGAGGTTCTATAACAATGACTTTCAAACACTGTTTCCAAATGTCTTCCCCTTTTACACTTGATCTTAGCAAAGAGGCCAAGAAGCCACGTCTATCTTTCTTAAGGCTGCTTTGGTTCAACTTATATCTCATATTTCTTTCTTTCTTTCTTTCTTTCTTTCTTTCTTTCTTTCTTTCTTTCTTTCTTTCTTTCTTTCTTTCTTTCTTTCTTTCTTTCTTTCTTTCTTTCTTTCTTTCTTTCTTTCTTTCTTTCTTTCTTTCTTTCTTTCTTTCTTTCTTTCTTTCTTTCTTTCTTTCTTTCTTTCTTTCTTTCTTTCTTTCTTTCTTTCTTTCTTTCTTTCTTTCTTTCTTTCTTTCTTTCTTTCACAGGCAGAGTGGACAGTGAGAGAGAGAGACAGAGAGAAAGGTCTTCCTTTGCCATTGGTTCACCCTCCAATGGCCGGTGTTGCTGGTGCGCTGCGGCCGGCGCATCGCGCTGATCCGATGGCAGGAGCCAGGTACTTCTCCTGGTCTCCCATGGGGTGCAGGGCCCAAGCACTTGGGCCATCCTCCACTGCACTCCCGGGCCACAGCAGAGAGCTGGCCTGGAAGAGGGACAACCGGGACAGAATCCGGCGCCCCGACCGGGACTAGAACCCGGTGTGCTGGCGCTGCAAGGCGGAGGATTAGCCTAGTGAGCCGTCACGCCGGCTCTCATATTTCTTTTATTTCATTTTATTTTCTCCAATCCTTCACCACCATCCCAAATTCCTCTGTGAAAGTAAACAGAGTGTGGCAAGCACAAGTGAAAAATAATGGAAGCTGGCCTCCCAGCCTGCACAGAGCACACTAAACCTAAGTGATGCTTCTCTGAGCACTGGATGAACACCAGACAGTGTGGTGAGAGCCTTCCGAGCTACCACCAATGCCACAAGGTAGGTGCTGTTATTAGTTCTGTTTTGTAGATGAGGAAACTGAACCATGGAACATTTTCATGGCTAGGAAGTGGCAAAGCTGGGATTTAGACAAGGACCCTGGATCCAGAACTGCAATAAATACATTATATTTTTGAAAATTCTTGGGAAATGGAAATGAAAAACGAGTTTATTTGGGTGAAAAACATTTGAAATCCATGCAAAGCTTTTCAGGATGCACATTTTCCAGGAAACTTAAAGATACATTGTATATATGATTTCAAAATTTGGGGGAAGGGAAGGTAGGCATTTAGACTAGTGTTTAAGATGCCTGCATCCCACATCAGAATATTTGGGTTTGATATCTGGCTCTGGCTCCTGACTCCAGTTACCTGCTAATGGAGACTCTAAGGGGCAGCAATAATGGCTCAAGTGGTTGGGTTCCAGCCACCCAATGTGGGAGAACTGGATTGAGTTCCCAGCTCTTGGGGAATGAATTAGCAGATAGGAGTTCTCTCTCTCAAATAAATAAATATTAATATATCGGGGCTGGTACTGTGGCGCAGTGGGTTAATCCTCCGCCTGCGGCTCCAGCATCCCATATGGGCACCGATTCTAGTCCCAGCTGCTCCTCTTCCAATCCAGCTCTCTGTTATGGCCTGGGAAGGCAGTGGAGAATGGCCCAAGTGCTTGGGCCCCTGCACCTGCATGGGAGAGTGGGAAGAAGCACCTGGCTCTTGGCTTTGGATTGGCGCAGCTCTGGCTGTTGCGGCCATCTGAGGAGTGAACCAATGGAAGGAAGACCTTTCTCTCTGTCTCCCCCTCTCACTGTCTGTAACTCTACATCTCAAATTAAAAAAAATCATTAAAATATATATATATTTTCTTGGCCGGTGCCACAGCTCACTAGGCTAATCCTCCGCCTGCGGCACTGGCACCCCAGGTTCTAGTCCCAGTCGGGGTGCTGGATTCTGTCCTGGTTGCTCCTCTTCCAGTCCAGCTCTCTGCTGTGGCCTGGGAGGGCAGTGGAGGATGGCCCAAGTGCTTGGGCCCTGCACCCACGTGGGAGACCAGGAGGAAGCACCTGGCTCCTGGCTTCGGATTGGTGCAGCGCGCCGGCCATAGCGGCCATTTGGGGAGTGAACCAACGGAAGGAAGACCTTTCTGTCTCTCTCTCTAACTCTGCCTGTCCAAAAAAAAAAAAAAAATATATATATATATATATGGCACCAAAACAAATTTTATAAAACGATTTACATATTTATTTAAAAGGCAGAGTTACAAAGAGAGTGAGAGAAGGAAGAAGGAGGCACACACACACACACACACACACACAGAAAGAGAGAGAGAGAGAATCTTCCATCCACTGATTCCTCCCCAAATGGTTGTGATGTCTGGGGCTGGGCCAGGCCGAAGCCAGGAGCCAGGTGCTTCTTCCAGGTTACCTACATGGGCGCAGGGGCCCAACAACTTGGGCCATCTTCCGCTTTTTTCCCAGGTGCATTAGCAGGAAGCTGGATCGGAAGTGGAGCAGCTGGGACTCAGAATGGCGCCCATATGGGATGCTGGCACTGTGGATGATGGCTTAACTTGCAGTGCCACAGCACCTGCCCCCCAAACAACTTTCAAAACTATTTTTCATGAACTTCTTGAAGTACTCTCATATTATTTCTCCAGTCTGGTGCTTAGTAATAGTGTCTAGCAGCAAAGGCTTCATGCCTAGTGCCAAAAGTTTCTGTTTCTTAAAATTACCAAGAATTACAGGTAGAAATTAATGTGACATTTCACCTTCAGAAATGATGGCTGGGAGTGCAATTTTACTGCAGTGTCTTCTCTGAGTTCACTTGTAGACTGACCTTCCTCTTTAAAGTAGGTGAACAATTCACTTAGCATCTGGGGAAAGTCTGGACATTACAGGCACTGCAAGTTGGTCTAGCAAGCTGTCCCTGGTGCAGGCTTACGGATAAAGATGAGTGCATGTGTGAAGGACATGCATTTCAGGCCCCCAGAAATGGAGCAGGAACAGATGACATGAAGCACACGAGGGCTCACCTCAACCTTGTCAACCCTCTGATGGCCCTCACTGATTTATAGCAGAGTTTGTTCAGGTCATATTGTCATTGGCGATGACACTGTTGCACACTCAGGGCTCTTACATTCATCATGAGTTAATAAAGACAATTGAGTGCTTAGATGAGTAGAGGCACTTACAGGGATTAACAGCCATTCTTGAAGTACTGGGTTGCTGTTCTGACCTGGTTCAGAATAACCACACCGGCATTTCATTACAGCACCATGACTTGCGCTCTTGGGATACTCTGTGTATTTAGACAACTCTGGGGTAATAGTTTTCTGGAAGGGAGCACGTATCTGAAATATGTTCTTAACCAAGCAGCAGAGCCCTTGGCAGACTAGGAAAAGACTCTCAAAATCTCATTCCCATGACCTGAGAAAGAGTTGATAATACCAACTTAGAAGTATGGGGAAAAAATGTTTCTATCAGTCTCCAATGAAAACAGAAGGTAAACTTAATATATTGTTTTCTATAAAAGACAAGTCTGAAAGATCAAACGCCAGTCCAAATAATCTGGAAAGAGAGTAAGATGGCTTTCTAATCAACAGAACACATGTCATTATGATTTAGGGGTTCTTGAACAAAGAAGGCATCAGAGCTCCCCAGAGAGATGACAATAGCTCGCAGAGGGGAGGGGATGTGGAACCAGAAAGACCAGACCACTTAAATCCTTAGCTAATAAGAGAGTAACTTTAGGCATTGCCTTCTCGCTGCCTGAATGGAATTGTGAATACCAACTGCAGACCTTCGGTACAACAACAAAACGGCATCTGGGATGAGATTTCAAAACTAGAGAGATGGCATGCTAAAATTTTGAGTCAAAGCAATAAACAGATATGAGGGCATTTCAATATGTCTCTGGAAAAATGGAATTAAAAGACAATAGATAATTTTATGCAAAAAATGTTAAAATCTATGCATAGATTTTTAATCATACACATTTTCTATGGACTTTTTAAAGACCTCTCACACGCGTGGATTTCAGATTTTTTGCATGAAAATAAACTTACCTTTTACCCATTGCCTCATAATTTTTAAGTACCCTACTATTTTAGTTATCACGTTGAAACATAACTTCCAATGCATTTTTAAGTATCCTTGAAAATAACTTTCTACTGCCATTTTACTTCCATTCACATGGCATACTTAGAAAACCCAAGTAAGTGTACACATCGTTAGTTTCACAGTGGTCAGACTGCTTTAACACCACTCCAAAAGCTCCTTAATTTTGGACATTTATACATGGATTTTTATGGTACAGTCTCGAGGTCTTTCTATAGACAAATTGTGAGAGTGCCGTTTACGACACTGACCTGTTTTTACAAAATGACCAGAGGAAGACTCTACTAGGAAGAGCTGTATCTGTTATGTTAACAGATATTACAGGAGCCAGCGGAAGTGTCAGCTACAGCCAATCGGGTTCTATTGCATCATGACCTTTCACATTTCTTTCCATCACAAGCAGCTGACACATAAACATTCAGATTCCAAAGAGGAATGGGCTCTCGCTGAATTAATTAAACTTAATGAGTACAAAGCAGAGCATATAAATTAACTTGACAGAGTGATAATAATCAGAATTAAATTAAATTAAGATGAAGTGTTAAAAAGAAAAGGAAGATGAGATCATTCAGTCTCATACCAAATGGCCTGTTATATTAACTTCAGGAATGATTGTTCTGGATAATGGTCTGTTCTGGATGAATTTTGCTGTGTTCTGGCCATCAGAAGCCTTGACGCTGTCCGCTGTATGCACAGGCTTGGCAAAGCTGTACACATGGGCCTGCCCGTCCTTACTTCCGGGTGCATCCTGATATTCTGTGATGCAGAGCACACGGAGCTCTGGGGAACTGTTCACCCCAACACAATGGTTACCATCCTGCCAACCAGTGTGGACTCCACTGTGGGCAGACAGGACTCAGAAGGGCAATGAATGGAGGAGGACAGGGTGCTGGCAGCTAATGAAATAATTTTTAAATCCTTTCACCCTCCAACTGTCCCCTCCCCTTCCTCCCCGGCTAATTGGGTTGGCTCATCTCCTCCTCTTCTTCCAAAACGCTGAAGACAGGTCTTCTGTGACATATTGCCTCCTCTAAGCTGCCTGTGACATAACCTTTCAATGATTTTATCTGACAGAACTGGCACAGGGAGGCTGCTGGAGGGGCCTGGGCTACAAGGGATAGGTTTACTTCCCACTTTACCATTTGGTCTTCAGGGAAATAGAATAAACAGAAAGAAAGAATTCCTAAACACACACACACACACACACAATCAGGTTTATATGTTTAAGAGAGGAATTCAGTTATTCCTAGAAGAAGGTGCTAAGGAAAGAGCAAGCTTTACAGCGTAACTTGGAAATTGTAGGAGTGGGTTCTGCAGCCATCCGCCCTAGCATCGAAACCTATCCCAGGCACTCGCTGTGTCAGCTTCGCCAGGTAACCCAGGTTCCTATGCCTCAGTCTCCTGAGCTCACTGGTGGAGTTGTGAGACAAAAACAAGTTAAGACACGAAAAACTCTTAGAATGCCTGGCCCATTTAGCACTCAATAAATGCTCCGTGTTTTTGTAACCATAACAAAGCACTTTCACTTATAATCTATATACTTTCCCCCAAATGGATTAAGGTATCTTCTGAAAGCAATGCAAAGGAGAGAGAAAACTGAAAATAAATGAGCAAAAATATATTACAAGGATGAGAGAAGGATATTCACCAACTACAGGGATAGGTTTAACCGTGACCTAATAGCCCTAAAACTGACTGATTATAAGATTCCCGTTGTCTGGAGAAAAAAAAAAAAGCAGCAGGTGAACTTTTAAAAAAACACTGAAGTTCTAAGTGTCATTTATCACCTGGGTACTTAAAGTGGGAACTGCTAAGAGCAAATCAGTATCTTCAGTTCTGAAAATGACCAGAGAATGACACAAACTCAGAGAACAGATTAGTAATGGCCAAGGACAAGGGACAATGGAGGTGGGGGTATGACTGTATAGGGGCGGCACAGGGCGGATCCTTGTGGCACTGGCACAGTTCTAGGGCTTGACTGCCATTGTGATTGTATGAGTCCATATCTGTCACAGAATTCCATGGAACCAGACACACACACACACACACACACACACACACCAGTGCTGGCTTCTTAGTTTTCCAACTTCTTGTGAAGGTATATTTCAAAACAAAAAGTCAAAAAAAGATTAAAAATATTCTACAAGTGGATATTACTTACATTGCCATAAAAAAGTCTTGTTGCATGGTTGGCTTGAGGTTTTACTTTTCTTTGAAAGAACCATTTTCCTTAAAATAATACTTTTCCTCCCCTTTAATCCCCCTCCTGCTCCCAAAGGCTGCATCACTTGATCATATAAACTGGCTGTAAAGTTCATTTTAAGTTTTTCGTTTTTGCTTCCAGGCCTGCGCTTTCCTGCTGTTCTTAGCAGGTGGGCTGTGATCATCTCAAATTCCCACTGATCCATGCTTAACCATTTGCTCACTATTTCTATCCAGGCGAGAGCAGTCCTTTCATTTCTGGCCTCTCTAGATTTCTGTCAACACTTCTGGGTTACTTTCTGTAACAAGATTTTATTTACGTGCAGTGATCTTCTCTCCCTGCCTCTTTTCAGGTCAACTATTCCCTGATGCTGAGCATGTGAAACCTCTCAAAGAGGCAAGCATGCAACTTATCTGACTGGCTCAGAGGTGGGCCACACTGCCACAAGGAGACGTTTTCATTACTTGATAGGACAGGAGCCACTCCAGGCTTTTGTGACATTAGCCTGAGGGACACTGAACCTGCCTCAGGTGCCAGTACCCACTGGGGACGCTGTGGCCTGCCCAGGGAATGTGAGCACGTACCTTTCACCTGCACGAAGTCCAGCTGGTGAATGGACTGCAGCAGAGGGCTGTTGTCCAGACTCAAGTCGAAGTCGGTGGTCATCCTGGGAGTGAGTGTGCCCTTCCCCCACTGGTCCTCAGTCAGGTGCACTCTCCTTATGAGGGCGTCAGAGATCTAATCACATCAAAGACCACAGCCTAAGAAACAGAACACCACACTCCAAACACGGTGCTTCTTGACCCTCTGGGGTGTCACCACCAAAGCGCCTTGGGGCCCAGACCCTCCCTGCTGCAGTGCAGTTGATGAGAGGGGGTTGGCTAGGACGGGGGTGATCCAGCCTTAGCAAGCAAACACGCGTGTCTCTCTGAGTCAGGAGGAGCTATAAATAGCAGGTGCTCACTGGTCTAACAGACAAACCTGGATGTGTGATTATGCTCTTTATCACTAAAAGCCAACAACTTTAAAGAATGATACAATGGTGACCAATTAACCTTATTAGAATCAACAGCTTCCAATTTTAGCTGTGTGTATCTCATCAAGACTTGCAAATGCTTTGTAAAACAGTTTAGACAGACTGTGTATAGAATGTCTTACATTTTCAGTGCATAATCTTCATGTGATTATCACTTTCTTCTTTGGTATACAACTCTTTCTTATATTCAGTCTCCCTCTGTCATTCTTAGCTAGTTTAGCAGAATTTGAGTTGGAAGATATCTACAAGGTGCCTTATCATTGGGATCAAAATTAAACAAAATTCAGCTTATGTCACTGCATTTCTCTAAAACGACACTGAAGAACAAAAAACCTCCACTATACCCACTAGATCACTGACTTGCTGGTCAGTAGGAGGTATCAAGAAAACATAAGCCTTGCATAACTGGGCATTTCCAGCAGATGAAACTGCCTGAGGGATATTAATGGAGAAAAACTCAATTCTTAGGCAAGGCATTAACTTTGGAAGAGCTTACAAGAAATTACATTTTTATGATCAAACACAAGAACATAACCAACACAGCCCATGCACTTTTCAGTTTTGGAATATATGTTTGGAGACACTTTCAGAAAGGCAGTGGGGTTTATCTAGCTGGTACCCACCCACTATGGGGTGAGGAAGGCTGTATGGGGGATCCATACCCAGCCAGGAACATCAGAAGGCCTTCCCAGGATGTCTGAGACTCAGCATGGGACATTTGGAACCTACGCAGAAACAAGTTAACACTCACCTGCAAAAAGCCACTAGGGTCGTTTTCCTTAATCACCTCCAAGCAGTACTCCATGAGACCCGTGGTCTGGCGCAGTTTCACAGTGCAGTGAGAGATCTGATCTCGAACCACCTAGGATGGATGAGGAGACAACGGTTCAAGGTGGCAGAGGGCAGCAGAGAAACAAACTGGGGCTTTGGAAAACTTCTTCACACCAGGATCCGAGGGCTCCATGGAATGGAACTAAACGAGATGATTTTGTGGGCAGTGTCTGCTATGGACCTGGCTTTGGGAAACAGACAAAAGAGAAGGATTAGAGAAACTGGAAACAGGGTCCATTAGAAGGAAGGCTGGAACCCTGTGCATCTGGTGACCCTGGCACGTTCACATACACCTTCCCTGCTCCCCTGGGAAGCTGACCTTCCTGAGACCTGCTCTGCAGGTGAGGTCAGGGGTAGTCTGTAAGGAGCCGGAGCCCCCTTCTCCTACCCTCTACCTGCCCTTTATAGCACAGACGTCACCTCTCTTTCTTTCTTTAGATTTATTTTATTTATTTGAAAGACAGAGTTACAGAGAGAGACAGAGAGAGACAGAGAGAGAGAGACAGAGAGAAAGAGAGAGAGGTCTTCTGTCCGCTGTTTCACTCCTCAGATGGCCGCAATGGCCGGAGCTGCGCCGATCCGAAGCCAGGAGCCAGGTGCTTCTTCCTGGTCTCCCACGCAAGTGCAGGGGCCCAAGAACTTGGGCCATCTTCTACTGCTTTCCCAGGCCATAGCAGAGAGCTGGATCAGAAGAGGAGCAGCTGGGACTAGAACTGGTGCCCATATAAGATGCCGGTGCTTCAGGCCAGGGCTTTAATCCGCTGTGCCACAGCGCTGGCCCCACAGACATCACCTTTCAAGCCCAGTGCCTTTCCCTTCCTGCCCCTCCCCACAGTCCCAGGGACATTTGTCCTGATTCTCTTTCCTTCAGTGGGTGGTGGAGTTTGTGAGAGAAGAGATAATGACAATAAGGAAGTTGGAGACAGAAGATGGCTATGGAATTAAGTTTTAAGAATAACCCACTTAGACTCACGGTCTCATTTTGGAAAACGGTTTCAAAGGCTGTCCTATTTGCCAAGCTGTGAGTCAGCTTTAACCTAAATAGGCATGCAGTTACTGCCTCTGGGAAGTTGTCTTTGCCCAGTGACAAATGCGTGACATTCCCTGAAAAGTGTCCTCCAAGGATGCTCAGCTTCTGTGTCCTCCACTCAGTGACCTGAATCCTGAATGGTTTCTGAAGCACAGAACTGAACAAGGATTTTCCAGGAATCTTAATTTTTATATAACTTTACAAAAACCTCAAAAACATCCAGTATTTTGGGTTCTATGCATGATAACTAAAAATAATTTTATTAATTATTAAAGCACATTTGCTTGCTGCTTCTTTTCATTTTTGATTATAAATTTATTTTTCACTAAGGTTGTCATATCCACTTTCCAAAATAATTGGGAAATACGTGAAAAAAAAAAGAAGTAATTTCATCATCTTCACATAAAGTCTTAAAGCACTTTGATATTCCCTGTTTTTTTTTTTCTGAACCAGACTTATTTATTATTCCAATTATAGCCTATGACAATCCCTTCTCCTCCCCCACACACATTTAATCCCATATCTTAGTAATTCTCCATGCTGCCACCATTAGTAAATGTTACTGCCTACATAGACATCCCACTGAGTAGATCTTGACAATTTATTTAATCATTTGTGTTTCTCTATTATTGTACATTTAACGTCCTCCTAATTTTTGACAACTCATTCACTTATTACTTCTGGGTTATTTCCCTGCTAACTTTTTGTCATGGTAAAATACACATAAAGCAGCATTTTCCAAATTAACCACTTCCAAGTGTCCAGTTTTGTCCGTTCACTCCACAGTGCGGCCATTACCACTGTCCATCTCCACCACGTTTTTCATCTTCCCAGACTGAAACTCTGTACCGAACTAAATAATAACTCCCATTCTCCCCCTCACTCCAGCTCCTGGCCATCACTCTTCTCCTTTTTGTCTCAATGAGTTTGATTATGCTAGGAACCTCATATAGGTGAACTCACACAGTATGTGTTCTTTTGTGGCTGGTTTATTTCAGTGAGTGCAATGTCTTCCAGGTCTATCCATGTTACAGCATGTGTACAAACTGCCCATGTATGGATAACCCACATTTTGTTATCCATTCATCCACTAGTAGGAGCTTGGGGTGCCTACTCCTCCCGGCTACTGTGGATAAAGCTATTGTGAACATGGAGGCACATGTATTTGTGTGAGCCGCTGCTTTCACTCCTTGGGCTTCACACTCAGAGGTGGAACTTTCTGATCATACAGTAATTCGAGGTTTAGTTTTGTAAGGAACTGAGAAGTTGTTTTCTACAGCAGCTGTACCATTTTAAATTCCCACCAGCAACGCACAGGGGTTCAAATTCCTCCACAGCCTCATTTTCTTTTTTTAAATTTTTGACAGGCAGAGTGGACAGTGAGAGAGAGAGAGACAGAGAGAAAGGTCTTCCTTTTCCATTGGTTCATCCCCCAATGGCCGCTGCGGCCGGCGCGCTGCGGCTGGTGCATCGCGCTGATCTGAAGCCAGGAGCCAGGTGCTTCTCCTGGTCTCCCATGTGGGTGCAGGGCCCAAGCACTTGGGCCATCCTCCACTGCACTCCCGGGCCACAGCAGAGAGCTGGCCTGGAAGAGGGGCAACCGGGACAGAATCCGGTGCCCCAACCACGACTAGAACCTGGTGTGCCGGCGCCGCAAGGCGGAAGGTTAGCCTATTGAGCTGTGGCGCCGGCTGCTCCACAGCCTCATTAATGCTTATTATTTTCTGTTGGAATATAATAGTGATCCTACTGGGTATGAGGTGGGGTCTTACTGTGGTTTAGATTTGTGTTTCCCCAATGCCTAGTGAGGTTGAGCATCTTCTCATGTGTTTATTGGCCATGTGCATGTCTTTGGAGAGATGCTTATTCAAGTCTTTCTTTATTTTCCATTTGCTTCTTGTTGTTGAGTTGTAGGAGTTCTTTATATATTCTAGAAATCAATCCCTTTTCAGATACATGATTTGTAAGCATTTCACCTATTAAGTAAGATACTTTTCACTCCTTTGATGTGTCCCCTGAGGAACAAATATCTTTACCCTTTTAAAAAAATATTTATTTATTGATCTTGAAAGTTAGAGTTACAGAGACTGGCGGGGGGGGGGTGGGGGGATGTTCCATCTGCTGGTTTACTTCCCAGATGGCTGGAATGGCCTGTGCCCGGCCAGGCTGAAGCCAGGAACTTCATCTTCTGTTGCTTTTCTCAAGCTATTAGCAGGGAGCTGGATCAGAACTGGAGCAGCCAGGACTGAACTAGCACCCACTTATGCCTGCTCCTCTACAATGCTGGCCCCACAGATATCTTTACTTTTGATGAAGTCCAACTTAACTATTTCTATTTTGGTTACTATGCTTTGGCTGTCAGATTCAGGAATCATTGTCAAATCCAATATCCTGCAACCTTCTTCCTATGTTATCTAGAAGTTTTATAGCTTTAGGTCTCACATTTAGCTCTTGGATCCATTTTCATTTTCGTATATGGTGTCTCTTAAGTGTCTAACTCACTCCCCCTGCCACCTTTTTGGCATGCAGATACCCTGTTTCCCCCACACTGTTGAAAAGACCGTCCTCTCTCCACTGAAGAGTTCAGGCACCTTTGTGGAACATCATTTGACCGTGATTGCAAGAGTGTATTTCTGGACTCTATTCTATTCCAGTGTTCTGTATGTCTATCTTTGTGCCAGGATCACACTGTTTTGATGATCATAGCTTTGTAGTAAGTTTTGAAACCAGGAAGCACTGAGAATTCTAACCTTGTTCCCTCCTCTTCCTCTTTCCTTCCTTCCTTCTGATTAATTTATTTGAAAGGCAGGGTGCCAGACAGAGTGAGAGAGACCGAAAGATCTTCCATCCACTAGCTCACTCCTCTGCCAGGGCAGGGTCAGGCTGAAGCCAAGAGCCTGGAACATCATCTGCGTCTCCTATGAGGGTGGCAGGGCCCAAGCACTTGGGCCATCCTTTGTTGCTTTCCAAGGCAGGGAGCTAGATCAGAAATGGAGCAGATGAGACTTGAACCAGCACTCCAATACGGGATTCCAGTGTCGCAGGCAGTGGCTTAACCCACTGCATCACAACATCACAAGAATATTTTGGCTATTTGTATCTCCTAACGTTCTGACAGCTGATTTGTTATTGCTTTTTAACTTTTAATAAAAATTACAAGGAAAAACAGAATGAAGAATTTAAAATCTTTTTATTGCAATTGGTGAAAGAAATCAACTTTGATGGGAAAATTATTTTTGTGATTTTTTTGGGGAGGTGGAATTTAGAATTCACTGTATGATCTCTTTTTTCCTGCTTTCCATTTTTAAAAAAATATTTATTTATTTATTTGAAAGGCAGAGTTACAGAGAGGCAGAGGATGAGGCAGAGGCAGAGGCAGAGGCAGAGAGAGAGAGAGAGAGGTCTTCCATCCGCTGGTTCACTCCCCAGTTGGCCCCAACGGACGGAGCTGTGCTGATCTAAAGCCAGGAGCCAGTTCTTCCAGGTCTCCCACGTGGGTGTAGGGGCCCAAGGACTTGGGCCATCTTCTACTGCTTTCCCAGGCCACAGCAGAGAGCTGAATTGGAAGTGGAACAGCCGGGACTCGAATTGCCCGCCCATATGGGATGCTGGCACTGCAGGCGGCAGCTTTACCTGCTACGCCACAGTGCCAGCCCTCCAGTATGTTTTTGACAACCACCACCACCACCACCACCATCTGTTAGTCTGGGTTCAAGGAATGAAAATTACTGCATTTTCTAATAAACATGTAGGCTAGGATTCTGCTTTTTGGGTCGTGGTGGGGTGCTACAGAAGGAAAACACTTAAAAATTCAAGACAGGAGACCCAGGTGGAAGGCGCCCTCTGCAGCACTAGGCTTACCTAAGCTGTTCCCAGGGGATGCATGGAGGCTGCTGGGTAGCAGAAACCTCAGCAGTCAGCATTTCATTATCCCCATAGCATCTACCCTTTGACCACTGGTACTAAAAGTCCGAGTAACAAGCACAGACCAGAGATTAAAAGGGTAATGCACAGAGACTCTGCTGTTGAGGCAAAAATAAATTGAGTTGTTGAATTTACCGACCAGGGCATTCAGGTCAGTAATCATTTTAGGACATAAAGGTACAAACACAAATACACTACCTGGTCCCTATAAAACTCAATGTCTGCTCTGTACGATTCCTTTTCTAGTAAGGTTTACTCGGTACTGCTGGAGGGCAGTGCAATTGCTAGGGCTCTCTGCCTGTTCTGGAGAAGCGGAAGTGTTGCAATGCCAAAGAATCCACGAGCTTTGGCAGGTGTCTGCCACGGCTCCTGTATTCCACGGCTCACGTTTCTCAGGAGCACTCAACATCCCTGAGTTCCAGGCTCCCGACACTCAGCGTTGCTGCAACCGAGATGGTCTGCCTTTTAACATTTCACTCATTGCACAATGGCCACAACCTGTGATAAAATCACTGCTAAAAATTAACCTACTGGGTCCCCAGAGTACATTTAGTTGACTTCAAGTTTCTGAACAAGTTTAACAAGATTTCCTGCACTGTGGAGATGAGCCAGATAATTAGAGTATAAAGATTTTGGGGTAGGCTGTGTCGAACAGCAGAGTAAGCCAAAGGTTGGGAGGCCAGCAACTCATATTGGAGTGCTAGTTTGAGTTCTGGCTGCTCCACTTCCATTCCAGCTCTTTGCTAATGCATGTAGGAAAGCAATGGATGATGGTACAAGTCTTTGAGTCCCCGACATCCATGTGAGAGACCTGGATGAAGTTCCTGGCTCCTGGCTTCAGCCTGTCTCAGCCCTGGCTGTTGCAGTCATCTGGGGAGTCAATCAGTGGATAGAAGATCCCCCTTCCACCACCCACCCCACCCCACTCCACCATGCCTTTCAAGAGAATAAATAAATACTGTTTTTAAAAAGGTTCATAAAGGGGTCAGCGCTGTGGCACAGGGGGTTAAAGCCCTTGCCTGAAGTGCTGGCATCTCATATGGGTGCCGGTTCTAGTCCTGCCTGCTCCTCTTCCGATCCAGCTCTCTGCTATGGCCTGGGATAGAAGATCGTCCAAGTCCTTGGGCCCCTGCACCTGTTGGGGCCAACTGGAGAGTGAACCAGCGGATGGAAGACCTCTCTCTCTGTCTCTACCTCTCTCTGTAACTCTGTCTTTCAAATAAATAAAATAAATCTTAAAAAATATTTTTTTCTCTAGTTGGGTATGTTTTATCAACTCTCTTACTTGCTAGTTTCTTCAACCTGTGTTATTCATACCACTTCTTAATATTATTTTATTTTTTTAAAGATTTATTTATTTGAAAGTCAGAGTTACACAGGGAGAGGGAGGGAGGGTGGGGGTGGGGGTGGAAGAGAAAGAGAGAGACAGAGGGAGAGAGAGACAGAGACAGAAAGATCTTCCACCTCCTGATTCACCCACCATGTGGCTGCAAGGGCCAGGCCAGCCTGAAGCCAGGAGCCAGGTGCTTTATCTGGGTCTCTCACTTGGTGCAGGGCCCAAGCACTTGAGCCATCTTTCACTGCTTTCCCAAGCCATCAGCATGGAGTAGATCAGAAGTGGAGCAGTTAGAACATGAACCATTGCCCGTGTGGGATGTCGATGTCTCAGGCGGTGGCTTTATCCTCTGCGGCCACAATGCTGGCCCCTATTACCATTTATGTTTACATTTTTTCTATGTAAACAGTTCCTAGGATGTCAGGCCCCGTCACTGTTGAGTTATACATTTTTGTGCTTTGGCACTGATGCCCCAGGGAACCCCTTGACACCATATGTGCAAGTGGCTGGATTCGAGCTCCTTTTCTCAGGAACTGTGTGAGTTGCAGGAAAGATACAAACAGGACTGCGAGAACAATGAACTTGCTTTCATTTGCACAAAAGACTACACCAGCTCTCGTGGGGCTATGAATTAATTTGCAGTCCAAAGTTTCATGGGCTTTCAAAACTGTATCTGAAGAGCTACCATCTGTTCTGGATGACAAGTGCCTATCAATCATTCGAACAGTTTTATTTTGTTAAGTGGCAAATTTATAAAAGTCACTTCTTGGGTCAAGACATGACAATGACATCTGCTTTGAGAGTCTGAGAGTGGACTACATTGTCCCTTTGTTTTCTCAGACCTCTCAACAGCCTAGAGCACCCATGGGAGAGCTTATGTAATCAATCCCAGTGGAGACTTTGCTCTGTCTGTTCACAACTCCACTCCGATTGCTACCAGGCCAATCTCTCTCCTCCAGTCAGCCACCAAGACACAACAAGCAGTGAGACCTGAAGCTAACCAAGGAGAATTTCAGTATTTCACCCAACTGTGACCTTGACACCTATCCCACTATGTCTGGAAACACATGACACATTGATGTTTTGAGTAAAATCATGTGTGAGTTCAAGGTATAGTGCTTTAGTTGTTATACTCATTTGGTACAATACGGAATTCTCTCTCTCTCTTTTTTTTTTTTTTGTTCCCTAGAGTAGAACATGTCTACTGTATCATTTGATTCACAGAAACTTAGTGGCAGTTACATTAAAGAAAAGCATTTTTAGGTTTCTCATGTGTCACTTTTCTCCCACATGGTTTCAAGCACGACTTTTTCCCATTCTCTTGATTCCATCCTCTGTACTGTTATTAACTTACCCACATAGACAACGACACATTTCAAGAATAAGTCTGAGGCTTTGAGTTAGGAAGAAAGAAAGAATGAAAGGAAGTAAGGAAGGAAGGAAGAGGGAGGAAGGGAAATATACTCTTAGGATTCTATCTATGAATTACATTGAATCTGTTTTCTTTGTATTAGTATCACATTAATATAAGAATTGATGAGGATTGTGTTGTAGTAATTACACACTTGCTGTGGCCCTGAGAATTGAATGTATTAATAAATGTGTCAAAAAATAAAAAACAGATATGCAAAGAAAATCATTCAGGCCTATTAAATAAATAAAACACACACCTGTTTTAAGTAAGGCTACATGTTTTAAAAGCCAACCTATGAACTTTATATTCCAGAAGTGTGAGTTTCATCAATAGCCTTATCATGAAACATTGAGCAGAATATGAGAAGTTGAAGGAAGAAATTAGGCCATTGGGAGAGATAAGCATTTGGTATAGTTACACCCACTCAGGAAAACATGGTTCTCTGTAGGATGTGTGAATTATTCTATCATCTTCAAAGCACGAGTTAGGTGCTTCCAAAGTATCACCCAAATGTGGGTTTAGACATAGAGTATTAAACAAGCTCACTGGCATTGCCACAGTGAATATGTGATGCCCAAGAGTCATCCCTTAGCCTAGGGGGAGCCTGCGTGTGGCTTTCTGGTGACTTCTCTTGCTCTCCTAAGAATTCTCTGTGATTTTTGTTACTGTACCATGGGAAGCAGAGGATCACAGAATTTGCCAAATGATGCCCTGAAAGGACTTTCTCACTAACGATGGGCTTTCTCAAATGCAAGTGTGGTTAGATTACGAGGGTTGGTCCCTGAATGCTGAGGGTGGTTGGAGGTATCCAGTTTCTGCATGTGCCTCATTTTCTCAGTGTTTTCATTGCAGTTTTATTGGGATTGACTGATTATTGGTTTGAATTTGTTACCTTTTCTTTCTAGTAATGACTATAGCCAGTCAAATCTTATCTAATTATTCTGAAATTCTGAGTGTGTGCGGTCTCTTTCTCTCCTTCTCCCTTAGCCCTTGCCTTCTCCCCACTCTCAGTCTGTCTCTCTCTATATATGGATATATATATATATATATATATATCTCAAAGGATTATTTATCTATACTGAAACAATAGCAAAAAGCTGAATGAAACAGTTTCACAAGCAATAATATTCACAATTAGAATTTGTACTCTTAAGGCTAGGGCCATAGAATTAACTTTTTTTTTTTTTGCAAACATAATGGGATTATAAAAGGCAATATCTGGTAAAAAATGACATTTAATCTGAAAATTACAATAATGATTCTAACAAAATGCAGCAGTACACTAGGTCTCCAGGTCACTAAGTTACTAAAGTAACTACAATGGGCACCCGGAGGCCGTCGGTGAAAACGCTCGCTCTATGACGCTTGGCCACAATCCCTCAGCATCCTTGCAGACTCAGTCTGTTGGTGCCTTGACTTTACCAACCACCCATGGACATGAGAGATTAGGCTTCTTTCCAAAATTGTCTGAAACAACTAAAACATGTTTGCTTTTGAACTCTTTCTTTATTTTTATCTCTTTGGGGAGCTTGGAGTCGAAAAGTAACCAAAAAGATATGTCACCTTGCATCGATCAATGTATCCATTCGTTCTATAATACTGGAAAGAGTACACATTTGAGATGATTTCAGAATTACTTCAAGTTCTGAATGTTGCATAAACAAAAACAATGCTTGCTTCCAGCTTACTGAAAAAAAAAGTGACATATGTAAGGTTGCTGAAATGAATGACACATTTTAATTTGAGTGCTGACACAAAGTGCCTGTGAGGATCACGGAGAGTGAGGATGCTTTAGGGCCTTGCTCAGCTAAGGAAGACCTAGAAAGATGCTAACATGCTGCACAGACAGCACGGGAAACCTGGGCGGCTGGCGTAGTCCGCCCATTGCTAGGATTGCTACTCAAGCAGATACTATTTCTTGGAAGCTCAAAAACAGTTTTCCCTCCAGTAGCTTTCCGACATTTGCTTGAGTTCATCACATCCTGAAAATACATATTTGGCTCCCGGCATTTTTTCAAACCAAAGAGGAGTAATAACTGTAATTTACATTTCAACAGTGTTCTTAAAATATGACCACATCTGTATATGCCTCAAAGTCTTTTTGCCTTTTTTTTTTTTTTTAGCTTTTAAAAATAGTTCATTAAACTTTGTTAACTATTTTATGGAATGATGGATTATAAACTCAGGCCAGTAGAGAATTCCCCTAGTCCAGACATGAAAACACCAGGGCTCGGGCTGACTCTGCACCATGAATTGTGGTCCTGAGAAGACTTCTTCAGCAACTCCAATGGAACCATATTTCTCCTCATTCTCTCTCCATGATGACAGCCACGATGGCTCCTATTTCCTGGGTGCTGTGCTAGGTGCTTTACTCTGCCCAGCCAGGTGAGCACTGCCTTCACCTGTATTTTACACGCAGAGGAAAATACGCGGAGGCACAGGCTGTCCCGTGGCTGAGACGGAGGAGGCGGTAGGGGGTATCCTCTAGCCCAGGTCTCTGCTACAGGGAATCTGGGCTCTTCCCTGCCGAGCTCCATCCCACCTCAGAACCAGAACTGCTACATCTGTTGGAGCCGTCAGTGCTTTCAGAGGCGGACATGAGCAGAGTATAAAGGCTGCGTCCATGCTCCCTTGCTTTCCTGCACTCTGGGCCTTCTGGAAGGCTCAGAGACAGAGCGTTGCCAGAAACACACACACATACAACTCCGTCTTTGTCAGCACAAAGCAGGCCCCCTGAGAACCCGGCCAAAGGGAAGCGGAAGAGCACAAGATTATCCCCGCTGCCCGGGGAGGGATGGGTTAGCCAACAGAGAGAGAAAGGCGTACTGTGCTTGGGAAGTGGTGTCTATAAAAGGCTGGTCTTTTCTCACAACGCTGAGCAGCGACAAAAGTGACAGGAAAGGGAAAAGGCAGAGAGAGGACAGAGATGGAGGGGTTGGTGAAGCCGGGATCAGCCGCCTTAGTGGCAGTGGCAGGTTTCAGACGTGGTGACACAGATACAATCAGCCGAGGACAGCAGAGCGACAAATCGCTGGAGACAGAAGACAGAACAGCTTTGCTGCCATGGGGGACGACCGGCCACCTGGCTCTGGTTTCTGCAGCTCTTTGAGGCGTGGGGTGGAGAACCCCAGCTGGGGCCGGGTGGAATGAGGGCAGGCAGCTGCCTTGCTCTACAGTCCCCAAGTGCATCCGTGTATCTGGCTGGGGCAGCCCACCCAGGATAGAGGGGAAGAGGACACAGTCGTGGGACGGGGAGTCCCAGCGATATATTAATGCTGCCCACTTCCCCACCACCACCACCCCCAGCACAGCCCACAGCTGGCTGTCACAGTCGCAGCCTGCAGAGGCCACACTAAGCAGGAGGACAGCAGGGACTGGGACACTTGTACTGGTCCTGGGGCACCTGTCTTGGTCTGGGTTTCATTACTATAACCAAATATCAGAGGCAGGCTCCTTTGTTAATGAAAAAAAAAACCAAAGAGGCTTATTTTGGCTTCTGGTTCTGGAGGAACAAGTTCTAGGGGCCTCATCTGGTGATGGCCATGCTGCTGGCAGAGCTTCGAGGCTGTGGAGGGTAAGAGACAGGAAGGGCACAAGTCTCCCTCGCTCTGTTTATAAAGTCACCAGGAGTCAGTCCTGGTGCCAGAATGACCTTATCCAACCCTAACCCTAAAAGCCCCACCTTGGAGCACTGTAGTCAGGTTCAGGTTCTACCCTTTTGGTTCCTCACTATGGGAACAGAATTTCAACACGAAGCCTTGGGGACACTCAGACTACATCCCAACCACAGCAATGCTCTAACGCCACTCTCCGCTTGGGTACATGGTGCTTGCCCAGCCTTGGATCCCCTCTTCTACCCAGCTGGCTGTCCTCACATATCTCCCACACAGAAAACCTGGAGCTGCCACCAGTCACCACATGGTGCATCACACACTGCTCACGTCTGTTGAAAGATGCTGGGGAAGCATTTTTAGTTTTTGACAGGCAGAGTGGACAGTGAGAGAGAGAGAGACAGAGCGAAAGGTCTTCCTTTTGCCGTTGGTTCACCCTCTAATGGCCGCCGCGGTTGGCGCACCGCACTGATCCGAAGGCAGGAGCCAGGTGCTTCTCCTGGTCTCCCATGGGGTGTAGGGCCCAAGCACTTGGGCCATCCTCCACTGCCCTCCCTGGCCACAGCAGAGAGCTGGCCTGGAAGAGGGGCAACCGGGACAGAATCCGGTGCCCCGACCGGGACTAGAACCCAGTGTGCCGGCGCCGCAAGGCGGAGGATTAGCCTATTGAGCCACAGTGCTGGCGGGAAGCATTTTTTTAAAAAGAGATTCCCTTTTGAGAAAAAATTAAAATTTTATGGCTGGGTACCTGAATAGACGGTCTACTGTTTAGCAGGGCGAGGGACCCTAGCTGTCCAGCTTCTTTCCCAGAGACATCTACAGTTTACCTTTACACAGTTATATATGAGTCAAACAGTATTTTGATGATTGCTCTAACAGTCAAAATCTGGGGTTCTGAAGGGAGCTAAAGTGCAGGTCTCTGGTGCTAACCTTGGCGTCATGTTAGAGCGTGCAGCAGGACACCTGTCAGTCCTTGGGGCTAACGGACGCAGCAAGCCCATGGTGCACGCTGTGTTCATCCCTGCCTTCTTCCCTGACAGCTTTGCCCAGTCCTGCAGAAAAGAAAGTCAGCAGTTTAAGGGGGGGAGGGAGTGGGCCTAGTGGTTAAGACACGGGTTGGGACGCCTGCAGCTCATATTGGAGAGCCTGGGTTTGGAGTCTCGGCTCTGCTCCTGACGCCAGCTTCCTGATAATGCACACCGCAGAAGGTGGCAGTTGATGGCTCAAGCAGCTGGGCTCTACTGCCCATAAGGAAGACTCATGATTAAACTCCCGGCTCCTGGCTTCAGCCTGGGCCAGGCCTGGCCACAGTGGACATTTGGGGAGTGAACCAGTGCAGGGAACTGAGGATGCCCTTCCTCCTCCTGTCTCTCAAATTAAAACAAACAAATTAAAAAACTAAAATTTAAAATTTTCAACTATTGAGTGTCCATGGCCATCAACACACACCTCTCATAGTTTGGGCTACTTTGGGCCTAGCTCTTCCATGAGGTGCTGTGACTCTTTAGCTGTAAGTAATATATTGTCCTCCTTACAACCTGTGAGAGGTGGCATTGGTTACCTCTTTCCTAGAAGCTTGCCTGCCTTCTACCTCTGTGGGCATCATTTGTGGGCAATGATAACAGGTGTGTGTTAGTTATGGCTGATGGATGGAAATGCCTTCTCTCCGAGGGTACTTCTACCAGTCAAGGGCCATAGTGTGCTGTGCCTTGGACTCTGGGTTCCAAAGCTAGGTTACCATGGCTCAAATTTTGGTTCCTTGGACCAGTTCTGAGTGCCATGGTGCTGTAGCTTCCTCACTTCCAGTACAGAAATAATAGTGACAATGACACCATAGAACTGTTGTAGGCAGTAACAGAGAAGATCCCCATAACACCATCTGTATGACATTCCTTCATAGAAAGTGTTCTCAAAGTATAGCTATTGTCATTATTTTAGAAAAAGATTTATTTATTTATTTGAAAGGCAGAATCACAGAGAGAGAGGAAGAGAAAGAGAGAGAAAGAGATCTTCCTTCCATTGGTTCTGCTAGTTCACTCCCCAAATGGTTGCAACAAAGAGGGCTGGCCCAGGCCGAAGCCAGGAGCCAGGAGCCAGGAGCCATAGATGCAGAGGCCACCCTCTTGGGCACATTAGCAGGGAGCTGGGTCGAAAGCAGAGCAGCCTGGACTCAAAGTGGAGCTCACATGGAATGCCAGCAGTGCAAGCGGCGGCTTTACCTGCTATGCCACAGTGCCGGCCCTGTCATTATGAAAGCCAGGACTGGGTCACCAAGGATGCGCATTCAGTATTGCAGATTGGGTGACTAGAGAACCATATTTCTGATTTTAATCCAGATAAGAAACAGTGATTCTAGAAAAAAAATTTTTTCACCCAGACCTAACTTAACTTGGATGAAAACACTCATGGAACAGAACCATTTTCCAGATGGTTGCAAAGTAAATCTGTAAGATGGATATCCACACGGCAAAACTTTCAGAACTCTTTGGGTAAAAAAGTATCCGTAAGACTGCCCCCACGTCTTCCCCCACATTTCAGGAGTTACCACATATGCTGCCATGAATCATAGCTCAGTATCTCTTTGGGGAATTCAAAAACAAATAACCTGATCACAGCTTTAGGAGACAGGGGCCTGAAAAATGATGAACTAAGAGAAAGCCACATAGGTAAAAGTCCCCATCACTGGGCACTTTGTGGACTATGCATGACACAAGCTACAGAGGGAGCCACCCTCGGAGAGTCCCAGGCCTTATTATTAGCTTTAGCTCCAGCTCGAAGGTTCCATGAGGCTGGGCTCGAGTTCATTCTAAGATCCACCTGGGAGGGTCTGCTGGTCAGGCCCTCCATCGGGAAACATCAACAGCTACCCTGGAAGGAGCCGTTAGCACTGCCAGCCTTTGTTTCCTGCCAGACCAACAGGTTACGGTCCCTTGAACATTGCAGCCCTGGGGTGCTTTTCTCTCCTTCCTCATGGTCAGAGTCCAGCTTCAAGACATGCAGTTGTCTGTATTAAACAATCTGCTGCACCTCTCCTTGATAAAATCGTGCTATTGCTGTCAGGAGCACACTGGGACACAGCCCCAACCCCGGCTGGAGGTTCAGGCCCGCCCGGTCCCCTTCTGCCTGCCTCATTTCCACCGTCCCCTCTTCTCCATGGTAATTCACAAAGGCGGGGAAGAAAGGTTTATGTCCCTACCACACGCTTGCCCTGGCGCTGGGACAGGAGGGAGCAGATGTGTGGGTCTGAATGTGTTTTGAGGAGCTGCAGGTGGGGAGCAGAGGAGGGATACGCAGAGGGCGAAGCTACAGCTGGGGTTCTGTTTATCTTGGGAGTGAGCTCTGAAGCTTCTCTGGGCAAACGCTTCTCTCACGCTGCCTGGATGCTGTCTTCACAGCAGAGCTAAGTGAGACTCAGGGGCCTACGACGAAGGGGTGCTCTGCTGCTCGGAGCTTGGCATTGCCAGTTTGCCTACCACAGGTCTTGCCTGTAGGCACTATGTAGGTACTAAGCCAACTCAAAGGATGTCAGCCACCAAGCTTTACCCCCTGACGTTTGTAAGCTGTGTTCCTTTGTTTCTTCATTCTTGAAACTCCTCCTTGGTTCACCTACAGGAACCTCACTCTTTAGACATGGGGCCTTCTCTTGATCTCTAGGGACTAGC
The DNA here is from genome assembly GCF_051225735.1 of Oryctolagus cuniculus. Taxonomy (NCBI): domain Eukaryota; kingdom Metazoa; phylum Chordata; class Mammalia; order Lagomorpha; family Leporidae; genus Oryctolagus; species Oryctolagus cuniculus. The sequence continues at coordinate 25,183,406 of NC_142878.1, read as the reverse complement.
GCCTACTGCTAACCTGACACTGTGCTGTCACTTGTCATCAGCTCTCTGGAGGCTGTCCCTACTCACTGTCTCCTACTACTGAAGCAGCTGGATGCTGACTGCCTGACCTCAACACACAGCCCCAGGCCAATACTGCACACTCCCCTCTCCCCACCGTCCGCCCACTGTGAGTCACCCTGAGGCTTGTGCGGGCAGGCCTCAGCTGACTGCCCACTGCTGGACTCCCTTCTGCCTGGCTCTTCCCATTTGCCTACCCACATCTTCTCACATCTTCTTGCCCTGCTCTCACAGGGTAACAAATGGGACATCACGTGTCTCCAGGGAAACCAGTCCTGCCAATCGGGCCCCAGACTGGTATTCAGTCAATTCCACTGTGTGGTGACAAAAGTCTATCCAGCTGTCCAATATTAAGGTTCCCTTCAGAAGCTAAGACAAAGCTTGTTTGTTTAGATTCTAAAGATTCCATTTCCTTACTCACAAACACATTTCTGACTCTTTGTGGCCACCCCATCTAAAATTTCAACCCCCACCTCAAGGCTCATCATCCCCCTTTCCTGTCTTCTTTTGCTTATTTAGCAACGTTTGCTAACACTGCACGTCTGGCTTAATTCTCGTGCTTACTGTGTCTCTCTCCTGACAGAATAGAAGCCCCACAAAGGCAGCGATTTTGATTTGTTTATTTTTCCTGCACCCAGAGCAGTTTCACTCAACTGACATTGGCTAGGTAAACATGTAGACATGAAGTAGTGAACAGAGGGCTGTGCCTTCTCCCATCTGGCCAGGCCACCGGCCACCCAAGGCTGCGGGCATCCAGCCCTTTCTTCCGTCGTGACCGCTGGCTCCTCGGTCCCTGCTGACTGCAGGGCGGGCCCAGTGCTCACCTTCAGCTTGTGTTCGTGCTCCTTGTTGACGCGGGCCAGCAGCTGCGCCTTCCTTCTGTTGAGGGCATCGATGAGGGCGTCACACTGGGCCACCAGGCAGGCCTCGAACTCCACACTGTTCTCCTGCGTGAGAGAGGGCATTTCTCAGCTGCAGGGCACGGGGCCCCTCGGCTACCAGGGGAGCAGGAGCCTCCCTGTCCATGCATGGCACAGAGACCCCTGCTGAGGGGAATGAACAAGAACTCTGTGTGTTCATAAAACACAACTGGGCGAGCTTCGCTCTAGAGTGGCAGAGTTTTTGTTTGAAATTTAGATGGAAAATGACAAATATTTATCATCTAAGTCTTTTTTTTTTTAATCAAAAGGAAGCCATCTACACAGTCTGGAAGATGTTAAGCTCAATGAAGCCTTGGTTTGTGGCGCTAGACAGGCTCCGCCACACCTAGTGGCACGTGGCAGTCAGCAAGCACCGGGAAGGAAGGGGCATGGCAGTTCCGAACAACCAGAGTTTGTGCCAGTACAGTGAGCATGCTCTGGAAACCATTCACGGACCCACAGCTTGCGGGAGGAAAGGTGCCTATACTAACTCAGCGCTAGCATCCCCAGAATGTCTAAATTAAATGCTGGGCATGAAATTTTTATTTCTAAAAATCTGAAAAAATTTTAAATCTGTACATGCCATAGATATTTCTTTCAACCAATTCTCTCACTGAATTACCAGCATTTATAAAGACTCCTTTCAACAACTTATCCATGCAATTTTGATAATTAAACCATAATCTGAAAAAAGAATGTGAATTTGTAAAAAAGCAAGCAAGCAAGCAAGCTAAATACTGATCTGTACACCAGTAGTGTTTGGAAAAGAGCACCCAGCTAAGGAAACTGTAAACTTTTGGGGGCTGGCAAGGAAGGAGAAATTAATCTATCAAATTTCAATGTACTCCCCAAACCATAAAGAACTGTGTCTCTTTATAGAAGAACCTACTGGCAGGTATTTCCACCCTGCAACTGTATTCAAGAACAAGGTCTTTGAATAAGGAGTGCATTAGCAATTGTTTGAGCAATGGAGTCTATAAATGCTACCTTTTGGCTTTCATGGCAACTGCTTTTGAGTTCTCAGAGGAGGCCCTTGGAAAACATCCTGTAAGAGCTCTCTATGCCCCATGCAGGGTAATACTAGGGGGTTGGGAGTGTGTGTATGTGAATTTTCTCCTTGAAGGTTTCCACTGATTTTGAATAGAAAGAAAGCTTTGCTCTGATGAAGAGGTAAGGCAGAGGCAAGCCTGGGGCTGCACATTTTGTGCCAGTAAAAGCAAAGAAAGGCCTGATTGATAAACTCCACCGCTTTGCAAAACAGAAGGAAGTATATAAAAGTGTTAGGTTGTCAGGGAATTAGAAGTTCTAACATGGGCATGCATGCCCAAAAAAGGCAAAGTTGGTGAGTAATGCTTTAATGCCTGGACTACATTTAAAGGTCCACTTGTGCCCTGACATGGGCTACATATTAACCCAGAAAGCCCATCTATGGAGGCCAGACTAAGGTTATTTCTGTGAAGCAAATCTCAAAACCCAAGAAGAGCAGGCTGGGCACAGGGTCATTATTTTAGCATCTCATGCTGTTTATGGCTTTTCTCCCTCAACCACAGTGGAGAATTTATGGGCTCACAAATGTGGCTGACCTGCTGGTCACTGTGTCCAGATAAAGTGACCTGAAATTATAGTCACTAGGGGGCCATGGCTGGAAAACATCCAAATATTATCTTGGGACAAGAAGAATGGAACAAAAGAAGAAAGGAAAGCAGGAAAGAGGGAGAGGAAGAAAGAAAAAAAAAACAGGAACAATTACAGTTCTATAATATGTACTCATTACAAAGTGATTTGGGAACCCACAGAGTTCTTAAAGCAGGATAAAAACCCCAAATTCCCAAAGAAATGGGCCTCTTTTTAAGCACTGTAGAAGAGAATTAGGAACTCAGTGCAGAAGGCAGGAACAACTCAGAAAAATGGGCTGTGTGTCTGGCCTGTTGTCAAAGCTCCCCACTGCCAGGAGGGGTGTGTTTGGAGCGGATCCACGTGCGTCTGCACGAATGAGAGGTCTTTAGCACGCTCATGGAAAATGCCTGGACTTCAACATTATGCACACATTTCAAAACTTTCTGTACCAAAATAAACTTACCTTTTTAATTCTGTGTTTCCATGGACTTTTTGAAGTACCCTCATAAGGCAATAGACAGAGTAGTAAGAAACTGGAACTTCCCCACAGCAAATAATAATATAAGAGAAGAGAGGGTCTCCTCTCCCCCGCCCCGCCCCCACCAACAGTGCCACGTGGCCCCCGGGGCTGCTTTCCGTCTCAGGGGGTGCCCATACCTGGATCTGCTGCACCATGTTACGGAGCTGCACCAGGAACTCCTTGGCTTCTTTGGCCCTGTCTGACAGCCCGTTCAGCGCCTGGGAGAGCTGGCTCTGCAAAGACAGAGAGGCAAGCCATGGGGCTGTCATCACACAGAGCAGCAACAAGGTCCTAGACTTGTTTTCAGAGCAAAAGTTCCCCAGACCCGAGAGTTGTCAAGCTGCTCAGACTCCTCCTATGTGAGGCTGTGCCACTGAGCCGACATTCGGGTGGCTGGATTCTGATATGAATGGCGTCACAGAGCCTGCCGTGGGTTCCGGAGTACTTTCTTCATTGAAGCTGCAAGAACTCCTGGCCATGGCAGACAGAGGTCTTTCTCGCTGTTATCTCTACCTAGAATTTCCTCATCTCATAATTACTTAATTAACCAACAGTTTATTTAATGCCTATTAATTGCTAAGGATAAAAAAAGCAGAACCAAACAGTGAGCCAGGTGGTCTGGTTATTGCCAACATTACTTAGCACCCTAAGGGCACCTGGTTTGTGGGTGGGACAGAAAGAATGAAGAATGTCCAGTAGGGGACTGAGGGAGGAGGGGTAGCTACTGGCGTGACATTCTAAGGCTGCTCAGGTGTAAGGACGAAGACAATGGGCAGGGTGACACCCCCCTCCACCCCACCATGTCCTCGTTCTTCTCCCAAGTACAGCCGGGCTGCGCCAGCTCCTCTCCTCATGAGCCTCCTCACCAAGAAGGCTTGCTCCTTCTGACTTTCCACTCCACGTGTCTGGATAAGTGCGTGCTTTCTTGGCATCTCTGTTGGGGTGGCCATGGCACACACTGTTGGCCAAAGGGGTCCACGTGGGAACCTGCTGGGGCTGGCAGGCCCTGGGAAAGCACTTGTTTTTGTGCTGACATGGGACTGTGTGGCTGGTGCAGCCTCTGCCTCTCCCCTTTGAGTCCTGACTTTATGATGGATGTGATGTCTCCTGATCCTCCTCAAGTGGGAAGAGAAGGAGCCTGGGTTCCAGTGACATCTCTGAGCAGCTGAGCCAACACCTGCTCCCTCTTGCTACTTGGCTTCCTGTTCTGTGTGTAAAGTTAACACCTGTGCTAAAGCTTGCCATTGCATGCAGCCATGCCCACTTCAGTGGATGTGAAATTCCTTCTCCTAGCAGGCTGGGCACATCTTCCACCCCTCGTGTACAAGAATGCTGCCCTCTCACACAGCGCCTTTGAAAACTACAGCCTTTCCCCTCCTTGCCAACTCAGCGCCTTGTCCACCCTTTCCCTTCAGTAAAAGGACAGAATGTTAAAATTATATCTCTTGGTCCTGGAAATTTGTTTTTCTTTTACATTTGCCTTATTAAATTCAAAGTTGGGCACTGACTCTCTTTAAAAATATGCATGCCAAATGCCTGGTGGGAGCGATGTGGGATTGTGGGAAGAACACAGGCTTTGGAAGGGTTCAGATTCTGCCTCTTTCCCTTACTAAGTGTAACCTTGAGAAAGCTCCTCTGCTGAGTGACTCTAATGGGAAAAAAAGGGGGAATGATAATAATAATTTGTAGTCAGGTTATTGTGAGGGCTGAATGCATTAATGAGTGTGAAAGCTTATGCTAGTAAAAGGTAGTGGCTGAGGGAACTATTTTGAATTCACAAATGCTGCCAGTCACTGGCTGTTCAATTTTTTATACATTGTGTTGCCTCCTGCATAAAAGGAGAAGGATAATGGTGCTGTTGTGGGCAGTACATGAGATCCCGGATCTAATGCCCAGAGCCCCACGGGGGCATAGCGTAGGATGCAAGTTTAATATGTTTTTTGCTTTCTTCTTACACAAACACCTGCTGGCTGGAGGGATGGCTGGCTGGAGCAGGACCTATTGGAAAACATTCTTGGTCACTTGTACTCTGATCTATGTACTCAGACCTGGGAGGCTTGATGCACCCAACTGAGTAAGAGAAAGCACACACGAGCCTTCAGGGGCAAAGAGCCACTCAATTCTTTATTGCCAGGTCCCTACCACCCCATCATTTGGGGCAAAAGTTTCTCCCCAAGGATTATTTCCAGAAGCTCAGGGGATCAGGAGGGAAACAGGGTCTCATTTGGAGCAGGCAATAAAACAACAGACATGTTTTAAAGGAAAAATGTTTTCTCATTTACTTTAGAACTCTTATCGATTTTTTTCTGAATGAGTAAAAGTTTACCAGGATACCACAGCTTTCCTCCCCCTTTAATTATAATCCACGCCTTGGTAACCACTCTTGGGGGTTTGGATACAGAAGCCAAATTCGTTTGGCTACAAAGAAGTGAATCTAGCTATTTGATTGCTCCCATCCCAACCTTATACTTAATTGTGTCTGTATAATATAAGCCATATCTGACACTCATTAAGATGTGCTGATCAGATACTACTATATACATGGGAAAACAATGATTTAGTGGAAGACAAAAGTGCTGGCTTCATCCACTCATAGGATTTTAAATGGCAATGCAAATAAGTGAACCATAAAAACTCAATTTATTTCTAAATTTCTCTGTTTTGAAGCATGTTCAGCTCAACCGCCTTCTACTTGGCTAACAATTGTAATGGTGTTTGATAAACAACTGCACTACAAGATATAGATCCAGAAACCTTTCCCCTGAGCTCTGCTCACTTGTAGAAACTGAGCAGGAGACAATGAAAAATCACCAGGACTTATTTATCAGTAGAAATTACTCTCATTCTAAGGATTTATGTGTTCCTTGCTTTTATAGGATAGTCTTCTGATCACAATTATAAACTACATCTGATGTACAAGGCCACTGCTTTTGATTGGTTTTGTTTTCCAGAAGCATTTAAATTCCGGCTCTGTGCTAACAGATGCTCTGTATTCAGGACCACGGAGCAGCCCTGAAAACGGATGACCAGAACACTGAAGATCAACTGTGCAGTGTGTTTTCATTACAACATCTTTGGCTGTACATGCAGCTGTTAAAGAGAAAAAGGTATGGTTCTAAAAGCTGTTTATGCCTAAGCAATGGCATTCAGGTTTCTCAGATTTTTTTTTTTTTAAAAGTCACTGTCATGACCTGAAAGTGAATGAGACTAGAAATTGATGCAGCGGCAGAAGCACTGACAGATTTCCAGTCAAGTTGTTCTCGAATCAGAGCATGCTCAGAACAGTCCTGACCTCCCAGAAGGATGCCAAGTTGTTCAAGCTTGAAGGAGAGAAACAAAGAACTCCCCCTCTCCTGCCCTTGTTGCACTTCAACTTCCACCCTGGGCCCAGTTCCTGTTGTCTCCCAAAGGAGTGATGCCACCAGAGATCAGGAACTCAACACGGGAGCAAACACGGAGGACGCTTCAGGACCCATTTCTTCGGCTCAGCAAATGACTGACAGAGTATACTCTGTCCTGACCCACTCCCCTCTTAATTACACGGCAGCCCAAGCTGTTGGGCATGCTCAGAGAGAAGACCGTGCCTCCTTCCCTTTCCCAGCTGCAAACGTGATTCGCCTGTCTCCCTCTCGGCTCACTAAGGAGACTGGGTGAAGCCTCCTGGCTGTCAACGATGCCGAGTTACAGGCATGGGATAGGTCAAAAAGGGTCAGCCAAAGAGTTGGTACAAACCAGATGAGGGGACAAAACCAACAGTAGGTGGATGGCCCAGGAAACGGCCGTGCTGCCTCTAGAGCTCCATCTGGTGCCTGGTGTGCACATCCCTGGATCTGCAAGTCAAAGCCCACATCACCTCCTTCCCAGGGTCCATGGTGAGCACAAAACACCGCAGGAAAGAGGACACAAATGTAGCAGGGTTCTGAAGGCAGGCACCCCAGGAGATGAACAATCTTCCTGAACAAACACTGATTTTTGAGCCTTACTACGTTACTGACACCATACGATCAAAAAGTTAAAGTCGGGAATTCTGAGTTACAATGCATTGGATTCTCTTATGAGTCAGGAATATGACAGGGGCTCTAGATGTTTACCCTATTCGATCCGAATGCTTACTCTGACATTTTGCAGAGCCTCGGGAAGGGTCTACATGGGTGGAGGTTTTACTGCTCACATACTAGGCCAATGCCAAGGTCGTGCTCCATGCTCAGGACTCCCAAAGAAAGGAACAAACACAATCGCAGTGAAAACCAGGGCAGGTGAGCAGAGGAGGGGATTATGATTGGTTATGATGGGAGCTGACTATGCTCAACAGGTAACATGTAAACCAAAAGATGATTAGTTGCCCTATGAAGTGTTCAATTTCTTGTTTTCTGCGTAAAGATTTTGTGTGGGAATTTGGAAAAGACCCCTGTCATGGAGAGGGTTCTCATAGCAGAGCAGAAACAGCTGTGAAGAACAGCCACATCCTGGTTTTAAAACCTGCTGGCCTGAGGTCTTGGGCAGAGATTGGGCTTAGTGGAGAAAGAGGTAAAGGAATGAGTGACCAGACTCGGGGAACATCAAGCTAAGCTGCCCACGAGGCCTGATTCTCCTGCTAGCTGAAACGTCTATTCTTCCTGCCTGCAACTTTCCTGTCCCCATGAATGGATTTCTCTGATTTCTCTGGTGGAGGAAGATCCCAGATCTTCACCCCAACCCTCCCAGACCCCTGCAATGGGACGGGGAGGAATCCTACTTGGAGATGCCAGCCTCTCTCTAATCCAGCAGCAGGGCTGTGCAGTGAATAGGCTGTGATCCATAAACCAAGAAATTTGGCCTGGGAACTGAGGCACACCATGTAGGGACAAGGCGTGCATGTGTGAGTGTGTGTGAGGCCATGTGTGAGTACATGAGATTGTGTGTGCAAATGTGAGCATGCAAGATTGTGAGCATAGGTTTATAAGTATGTGTGTGACTGTGTCTGTGTGTGATACCTCCTTAGTAGAAGAGGGGTGAGGCCAGTGTCCAAGGGGCCTTACTTGTAGGGATTCGGCCCATCAAACCACTGCTTACTGCCAACTGGTTGTGACAAAGATCCCCTCTTTGGCCAAATCCTAGCCAGGCTCCTCTGAGAGCTTCCTGACTATACCTCAACACTGACCACTAACACGCCTTTGAACAGCTCAAGGCTTTATCCCTAGGATACTCCAGCCCCCTTAATGAGTTGATCTGACAAAACTCAATGCTGCCTAAAGAATTTACTATTTGTTTTCCAGCCTCTGTGCATGAGGCCGGCGCCGCGGCTCAATAGGCTAATCCTCCGCCTGCAGCACTGGCACACCAGGTTCTAGCCCTGTTTGGGGTGCCGGATTCTGTCCCGGTTGCCCTTCTTCCAGGCCAGCTCTCTGCTGTGGCCCGGGAGTGCAGTGGAGGATGGCCCAGGTGCTTGGGCCCTGCACCCCATGGGAGACCAGGAGAAGCGCCTGGCTCCTGCCTTAGGATCAGTGTGATGTGCCGGCCACGCCGGCCATTGGAGGGTGAACCAACGGCAAAAGGAAGACCTTTCTCTCTGTCTCTCTCTCTCTCACTGTCCACTCTGCCTGTCAAAAAAAAAAAAAAAAAAGAAAAGAAAAAGAAAAAGAAAAGAAAAGAAATATACATGCATGAAATACTAAAACACTGTCTAAACACATGTCCCTGTTTGGGGTTTGGTCAAGTATAATTATTCGAACAATAGGGTAGGTTGTAGTGTCATTCACAACTCTTTGCTTCCTTCCACTTTTTTGGGTCATATGCCTTGCAGAGCCTCATGATGATGGAGCCATGAGTCCCTGTCCCACTGTCATTCTAAAAAGATTCTGTGACTTTTCTTTTTTCTTTTTTTAAAAGATTTATTCATTTTATTTGAAAGGCAGAGTTAGAGAGAGAGAGAGAGAGAGAAAGACAAAGACACAGAGAGAGATCTTCCATCTCCTGGTTTACCCCTTTGCAGCTTGCAAAGATGAGGACTGGGCCAGACCAAAACCAGGAGCCAGGAGCTCCTTCCAGGTCTCCCATGTGAGTGCAGGGGCCCAAGCACTTGGGCCGTCTTCCACTGCTTTCCCAGGGGCATTAGCTAGCAGCCGGACGGGAAGAGCAGTAGCCAGGAATTGAACCGGTGCCCATATGGGATGCTGGTGTTGCAAGCAGCAGTTTAGCTGACTATGCCACAGTGCTGGCCCTGTGATTTTTCTTTTGTTCTTCTTCTTTGTCATATTGATCATGGTGTGCTGATAAACCAGCTCAAAAAAAAAAAAAAAACACAAACAAACAAAAGCCACACACATTTTGATTTGTAGTGTTTGCCAATTTTTATCGTATACACACACCATTTATTTTAGACTACCAAAATGACATTACTGTACAGGGAGATGAGAAGATATAGGTGGGCTCTTCTGAGATGTGGGTTGTAGAAGCCAGCTCATCCTGCCATATCCCAATAGTGACCACGGGCCTCAGCAAGAGAAGAAAGGGCGAACAGAACCTAAGTCAGTCTCCACGATAGGCTATAAAGGAGAAACAAACGTTTCATTGATAAGCCACTCAGATGTCGGACGTTACTTGTTCCTGCTGCAGAAATGACTACTATAGAGAGAAATTACAACTTTTCCCTTGTGGTTTGTTAATTTAACCAGTATCTATAGACTAAGACCCAGTGACACAGTGATTCACGCCAGGAAAACGACAATAAAGAAAGTAGACAGGATCTTTCACTTGAGGAACCACCACTGCTCTGAAATGGTGACCATCATTCTTTTTTTTTATTTTAAAGATTTATTTGAAAGGTAGAGTTACAGAGAGGGAGGGAGGGAGGTTGGGAGATAGCTTCCACCTGCTGGCTCACTCCCCAGATAGCCACAGTTGAAGCCTGGAGCCTGGAACTCCATCCAGGTCTCCCACGTGGGTAGCATTTGGGCCATCTTCTGCTGCTTTCCCAAGTACATCAGAGTGAACTGGATTGAAACTGGAACAGTTGGGACTCGAACTGGTGTTCATATGGCATGTACGCTGGCTTAACCTGCTGCACCACAACACCAGCCCCCTACTCATGCCCCCTTAAAATTTCTCTCCCTCAGCCTCTCTAATGAAGCCAAAGTCTAGGACAGTCTAACAACCAGCTCCAGAAATGCAGTCTCTAGGCCTCTCAAGGAAAACAAGTACTTCTTTCCCAGCCAGCCAACCAGCTCCGCCACCATGGAGCTCCCGTGAGATCCCGTAGGGCCTGGCCACCAAGTTGCCCATCCTCCTGCGCCTCGAGGCGAGGCTGACACTGGAGATGCACACAGTCACGGCAGGATGTTCCCCAGTGAGACCGGAAAACACTCTCCACCGCAGGGCACAATGAACAGACACTGTTGCCTCACCCGATGGTCAGAGTGTCTTGCGGGGGAAACTGGTTGGCCAAGCCTCTGGCTTTCACTCAAGAGTACTGGGAGTGCTGGAAGAACTCACACAGCAGCTGTTGTGACCACCGAGGGCCTGGCGCGTTAATAAAACGGCAGGGGACCCGGGCTGTGAGGTCACCAGCACTCTGCCCAAGGCTGTGGCGGGGAGAATGCCTTTGCCTGGATATTCTCAAGCCTTGTACGTGTGTTGCCAGGCAGTTACCAAGTATTTACGACTGAGAGTCACAAATATGCCTTCCTCGGGCTAAGCCTTTGTACAAATATTGGATTTCACATCCTGGAGAGAGACTGCAGGATGGGTCCCCTTTTCACACATGCTTTCTCTTGTTTTGGCAGGCCCTAACCGTAGTCTCTTCCCAGACAGCTTTTTTTCTCCCAGTTCCTCTGGCTGCTCTCACACACATGCTGGACCACCGTGTGCATCTAGGTGGCAGAGCGTTTTTCTTTGTCTTACACTCCTGGGAACAGTATTGGGATAAGCAAAAGAGACTGGAGATCCATGGGTTTCCTTTGCTTAGAGAATTTTAGTTTTCCAGGCCAGTGTTTGGGGCAGCAGTTAGGATGCCGGGTCCCCTATTAGAATGCCTGGGCTCGAGTCCCAGCTCTGCTCCAAATTCCAGCTTTCTGCTAACACTCACCCAGAGAGGCAGCAAGTGATGGCTCACACACTTGGGTTCCTGAAGGGAGACTGGATTGAGTTCTGAGTTCCTGGCTTCGGCCTGGCCCAGTACTGGCCGTTGTGGGCACTTTAGAAGTGAATCACTGGAGGCGAGATCTTGGTTCCAGTCTCTGTTCCTCTCTTTGACTTCTTTCTTTGAACAACTTCTCAGACATAGGGATAGATTAGATTTAAGGCTTTTCAGAGCAAGTAGTTATTTTTCAGAATACTAAACGTTTGTTTTCTTCTGGATACCAGAGTGGTGCTCTCCAACTTCACTTGTCTGTTTATGTCTTCCATGAAATCTCAGCTTACTCAAACTTTTTCTCTATACCAGGAAAGCTACACTTTTCCCCCACAGGCCTGGGAACATTAGGAATGACTGAGAAGTGTTAATCCCAATATCCAAATTATGATATTGCAGCAGAGATTAGCACAGCTTCCTGAGGGGGAAAAACGATGTACAAATGGGGAAACCACTCCACACCCACTGGGTTATTTGGAGAACCGAAGGGGATGTGGAGCACTTGGACACACACCTACATTGCTAGTGGGAATCAAATGGGAGGACTTGGAAAAGTAGCACTAGAAATAAAGTCAAACACACACCTCCCCTGCATGACAGCTGACGCCCACAGAAGACTTGGATACAATGTTCACAGCAGCTTCATGTACAGAAGCTACAAGCCGCAAACAGCCCAAGTTGTACATAGTCATGCAACGGAATACTGTTCAGCCACAAACCATGCAAGCCAATGATACATGAAAAACAATGTATTTTAAAACATCACATTGAGCAATAAAGTGAACACTAGAAAAGTACGTACTGTATTTTCAGGAAGTTCAACATCAGATCTCTGATGATTGAAGTCGGGGGAGGGAGAGGGTGTCATGAGGGAACTTTCTGATATATGGAAATTTTCTGTCTTCACACACACACAAAGTAAAAGTTTATTTAAATACAGATTTGTATATTTTATTGTAGCTATATTGTTTTT